>NC_065543.1:40839026-41185276 GCF_932294415.1 Quercus robur
AGTGGAAACGACCTCCCCAGGAGTCTCACGTATCTCCGCAGGGTAAAAGATGTTCTCAGCTTTCCTGAGATCAGAATCTGCGGGGACGGCTGCCCTATCCATGGCCAACCCCCAGGTCGAGGTGACATAATCCCTGCAGACAGTGGCGATTTCCTCGGTCAACCTTTCCTCAGTATCGTGAACCCCACGTTCATACGAGGCCGCCACAGCCTTCTCGGCAGCCTCCCTGGACAAGCGGGCTTCCTCCTTAGCCCTTGCAAGCTCAGCCTTAAGATCCGAAACCGCTTGTTGCTCTGCTGACAATTTTTCCTCAGAGTGTCGGAGCTGCTTGCGCAGCTCTTCGGTTTGCTTTTCAGCAGTCTTCAGGCCAGCCTCTGCACTCGCATTGGCCTTCTTCACCTCTCTTAACTCATGATCCTGACGATCAAGATCACGTTTGAGATCGCTCGCGGCCCTCTCAGCTGTAGCACGAGACTGAGCCTCCCTATGCACATCCTCACGAGCTTGTTTGGCCCATTCCTCAGCAACATAAATTTGTTGGGTGACCTGCACTCAGACGGAAACGAAGACGATACCAAGATAAGACGATGAAAAGGTTCTCAACACAAAAATAAGATAGAAGATTCCACTTACCACAGCCATGTCCCTCTTCAGTGACATGAAAAGCTCTGGTTGACGAATCTTCCTGAGGCCTTCCATATCACGGGGCAAGAGAAGAGGTTGCTGCAATGCTTCAGCCAAGAACGAAGCTGGCTCACGCTGGGTCTCCCATAGGGTCGCATCCCAGAGGACTGGAGCGCCATCTAGCTCGATCCGAGGAGACCATGTCCGAGGTCCTCTCTGAGTGACCGCCTCATCTCGGCTCTCAGTGGACTTTGTTCTTTTTTCCCGGGGCTCTTTCGTTTCCTTGCTTTTCTTTTTAGGCCCGACCTTCTCGCGGGCAACCTCTCCCTCCTCTGCCTCTTCTACAGGCCTTTTCCGCTTTAGATTAGGCATAGGCTTCAGCGCCGCGCCCGACGAGGGAGGGGGAGGAAGAACGGGGGCTTTGGAGACGACCTGTCCTTTTGAGGTCTCCTTAGAGGTCTGCCCTTTGGACCTGTTGGATAAGAGACCCCTGAGGCCAGTCCTCGGCTGGAGGTCCATTCCTTCTTCTTCCTCGGTATCCTCGCTAAGATCAGGCTGTGCGATGACCAAACCAGTACCAGGAGCCGCTGAGGCACGGTCAAAATCAGCGTCAGAGTCGGAGATCTCTACTACTCTGACCGAGGCCTCCCCTTCCTCAGAAAATTGGAACCGGTCCATCTGATCCTCTAAGGATGAATGCGAAGAGCCGGACTCCACCTCTGGGATAACTACTGGGGGAAAAGCGTGTTGGGGGGGTAACTGAATTGGAGGCAAGTCTGTATCAGCGAGGAACCCTGGTATGGACACGTCAATCCGTGCTAATCTCGGACTACCGGCCCTTATAGCTTGTCCGGCTTCTACCTGGGCTCGAGTGAGCGGAGTATAATCCAAAATTAAAGGAGCCGACCGTAGTTGTCCGTCCCTGCTAACAAAAATCTCGGACCTCAGGAGGTAATTTAGAGCCGGGACATTGACTAGGCTCAGCCGAGGAGTGGTTCGCTTCTTGTCTGCAAAGGCCGTCAAACGATCTATGTTAGTCCGAGGAGACATGCAATCAAACCAACAAATCTAAAGCAAGTAAAAGAAAAAGGAGTGGAGGAGCTTGAAACCAGAATCCTCCCCACGGCATCTAATTCTACGACACCCCACCTGGTTTTCCCTCCCTAGTCGGACAGTGAGGGCCGTCAGACCATGGCCCGGAGACGATCAAATGGTCGTCCTTCAGGCCTTTGCTAGACTTCGAAAGGCAAGATATCAACCTCACCGCGTCAACCCTAGACTTTAGATAGTATGTGTCGCCGAGCTTATGGCATTCGTAAAGATGAACCACGTCGTGCCATGAGAGGCCGAGGTTCATCTGATCGTTCAGGGTTTCGACACACCCCAGGATCCGGAATACATTAGCGGTGCATTGATGGGGGGCCAACCTATGACCACGCAGATAGTCCCTAGTTATTCTCCCCATCGGAATAGTCATTCCTCCTTCCACGAAGGCTATCATTGGAATTGCGACTTCTTCTATTCTCCGTTTCATCAAAATGTCCTCCAGATGACAGTACTCTAACCCTACCTCCGGTGGGATACGATACTTCGCCCTGAAGCCCGCCATACCGGCCGGAGAATCTACCAGTTTCTCAAGCCTACCCATCCCCTCTAATCCTAAAAACAACTTGAAGGCAGTATGATTAATGAAGAATAATGGAGAAGAAGCGCGAACTTACGGGTAAGAGGTTCGAAGGAGTCTTCAAGAAAATGGCAGCGGAAGCAAGAACAGACTGAAGGAATAGGCTCTGAGAAGTTCTGAATATTGGAAAGCTCGTCAAAAATGAGAGACGAACGCCCTCAAGACCTATTATACTCGGTAGAAGTCGAACAGACGCGCTCGCGTCTAAGACATGCGAGACGTTGTCCACCGTAGATCCTGCCTCCAACCGTTGGATTGAGCGAGTGTGAAACCCCAAAAGCTGCGGTTACTTCCCCCTGAGTCACCAACTGCCCACCGCATTAATGAAGCACGTAAAGGCGTGCCTTCCCCGTTCCACGTGTGAAGCAGTGGTTCGCCACGAGCCGTCTAGTGGGTATCAAAATCCCGCCTTTTCTCCTCGAACTCAAAAAAGGCCGGCATTTTGAGGGGCTATTGTGGTGGGTAAAGTCTGTCAGTTGATGTTGGGCCGTAACTCACGTACCAAGCCCAGCCGCGATAAAGAAGAAAAGGCATGGCCGTAGGATATCCCGTCTCAATCATGATGGGCCGGGCCTGCTAAGGGGCGTCCGAGGAGGAACACCTCCTCGGACTCACCCAGTAAGCATCCAATTTGCACCCCATACTTAGCGAAAGGTCGCCCAATACGAAGAAACAATGCGTGACACTCAGGAAGGAGGAGGGGACAATCACAACTGCCGCATTAAATGCCAAGGAGCTACTTTTCCAGCCGCATTAATGTGGAAGGGACAGGAACGCAGAATGACCTTGGCCAGTGCAACTCACAGAAAGGAGGGAGGATGACCTATGGGACAGGCACTCGAGTGGAGGATCGGATAACTGACAAGTGTAGGGACATGATCTCAGGAAGGGTACTATATAAGGGAAGGAGATCCCCATGGAAAAGGGATCGCAAGCAGAAAGCAGAAAGGAAGAAGAAGGAGAAAAGAGAGAGAAGTAGCAGGAACAGCCTCAGGGACCGTTACTCCAAAAGCTCGAAGGAATATCCCTACGTTCAACTGGTTGCATGGCTTGGTCGTAACTTCGTTTCTCCTGTCAAAGACCTAGTTCTATAACCTGCTCTCTACAAATTCATTGTTGAGGGACATTTGGGCCAGAATCTCCCACCTGTTGGGCCTGAATCCCAAATTCGTCACCTTACAATTATCAATATAAAACCGAAGCCTTTGACCTCTCTACAATTTTACACATCATTATTATTTATTTATTTATTTATATATATATATATATATATATAACCAATTCCAATTAGAACACGTCTACTTTTGAGAATTTCACTCCATAACAAACTCTACTATTGGAAGCTTTCTAATTTTACACTTCATCTAATTATTTGTTATTTTTTATGCGTATTTTCTTTTCTTTTATTTATTTATTAATTTATACTTATTTTTAGCCGATGGTACCCGATTCTTTTTCTTCCTCTCCTCTTTTTAGTCTCTCAAATCTGATTGTCTCTGTTCAAGCCAAAAGCCTCCACATCTCTCTTTCTCTAAGCATTTATACGGCGTCATCCCGTATAAAACCACGAAAAGTCATATACTTATCGTTTGTCCCGCGGTTAAATCACAACCCCAGTCGAGTATAGTATGTATAGATAAAAAATCGCAAATTTCTAAATTCAACTGACAATTTTTTTGACTTTTTATGTATGTTTATGTCCAACTTTTCTTCTTCTTCTTCTTCTTTTTTATTTTTTATTTTTTATTTTTTATAATTTTTATCAGTTATGTCCATCTATTAAACCTATGAGTAAGTCTAATACTCTAAACCTACTAGACTTAAAAAGTAATGTAAAATACCAGTCTCACACCCAAACATTGGTCTAAAGCCATCGATAGATTCACAATTTTTTTTTAATAATATTTTATATTATTATTTTTAATGCTGTTTTGTCAAATATTAAACTATTTAGTATTCAACTATTTGGAATAATTTACGTAAATAATGTGCTTAGTGGTTGATATATATATATATATATATATATATAATAAAAGTTGGTCTTAGACACCGTGGATGCGCCATGTGGCTTCACCAAATTACATAAATTTTATTAAATTTTTAGATTTTTAAAGAATTAAAAAGGAATAGTGTACTACTAGGACTCTAATTCATTCTTATCTTTAAATAAAATTATATTAACATTATTTTTTTATTTGTTAGGATATATTTCTTAAATTAAGGGATAATATTTAACATATAAAAATTTAATTTAGATAAGACTTTTAAAGAACTAAAAAAGAATAGTATACTACCAGGACTTTAATTTATTCTTATCATTAAATAAAATTAGATTAACATTATTTTTTATTTGTTAGGATATATTTCTTAAATTAAGGGATAATATTTAACATACAAAAATTTAATTTAGATAATATTTATCATCTAAATTTTCAAAATTTTAATATTATTAAATTAATATTATTTTATAAGAATATCAAGCTATACAAAACTTGATTATTAAGGGATAAGCACAATCCAAATTCTTCAAGTGGTGATTAATATAAATCTATCTCAAGAAACAGTATATATCTTCAATAATTTGATAATCTCTATCTATCCCAAAAAACAGTATATATCTCCATTAATTTGATAATTTCTATGTTGATGACATTTAAATATATATATATATATATCAAAATTCCTTATAGCTATCAACCACGTTCTCTTTTTCTCTCTCTCTCTCTTTTTAATTTTTAATTTTTTATATGTTACGTTATGTTGAATCAACTTTTTTTTTTTTTCGTTTTATTCATATAACCTTTTTTTAATTCCAATTTTTATGGGATAAAAACAAACATATTGATTAGATATCTTTAATTTCAATAAGATTTAAATGAATTATATTTCAAATGAAATTTTACCAATATATATATAACCCTATATATCCTTTTTGGAGTGAAGTTTATTTCAATATGTGAATGCCTAAATCCCATGACAATGCAGGTATGTATTCTTTCTTCTTTTATTATTATTATTTTCATTTTGTTTATTTTCTTTAGTGTTATTATTGGTTTTTTGTCTTCATGTGATTTTAATTAGTGAATTCAAAACATTCGAAAACATTGTCAAGTATCTAAAGGCTCCTTCTTTGTTTTTGTATTTTGTTTTTATTAAATTGATTAAGTTTTGTGTATTAGTTGCCTTTTTTTTAAACTAATTTTCTTAGCTTTGATCGAATTTATATGTTTAGGGTCTGAGAATTAATGATTAAATATGGTTAGAATTAATAGATTAATTTTAACAAATTTTCTTATTTGATTTTTGTGTTACATCAAATTATCAAGATGTTCAACATGTGTATTCTTGAATTATCAACTTTAATTTTAATTTATAATATTATCAAGATTATATTACTTTTAGATTTATCAATTGTTTAGTATTTTTTTTTAAATTATCAATTTAAAATTCAATTTGGAATTATCAATTTAATTTAGTTTTAGGAAGAAATCTTACCCCTTATTTTAGTGAGATAATTATTTACACTTGATAATTTTTTTTCTTTTATCTTTATTGAATCTATTAAAACATATAATTATTTATACATTTATTTTATAAGTTTTTTCATAAAACCGTGCAACGCACAGGCCTATGACTAGTATATATATAAACTGAAGTCTTTGAATTTTTGTTAGTCTCTCTAGAGTTTGCCACATCATTATCATTTTATTATTTTAAATATGCATCCTACTTGGTTGATACCTGTACAATACCTATGGGAAACTATTTTAAATTATAAAATAATTTTTCTGTTAACTTTTAATTAGTAGTTTTTTCATATAGGACTCTTTATTTGTTTCTTTTAAAATATATATAATTTTAAATTTAACTATTCCATGCATCGCACCAGTTAGCGCCTAGTATTATCTATTATAAAATAAAAACGGTGCCCTACACTTTGATTGCATCAACTAGAAGTCTTCTGTCATTCTTTCCTAATATTTTCTTTTTTGTTTTTTCTTCTTATATCATATGGACAGTCTTTAACTCATTTATAATGCAAAATTAGAACTTTTTTTTAATCCCTGTTCCCTGATAACAAAAGACTTCTCTACACATAACCATATTAAAATTATCAAGTTAATTTTTCTATGAGTGTGTCTCAATAAGCTTATTTTGTTTGAAAAATAAGTTGTACCTAAAAAAAAAAGTGAAGTTTTAAAAAATATACTTAAACTAGAAAGTAAGCTCATCCAAACATGCCACCCAAAACTCAATTACTAAAGTTCCAAGTATTTTAAACATCAATTAAAATTTTATGGCTAAAAGTTTGAAATAATTTTTCTTTGAGGTAAAAGGTAGAAATTTTATTGATGATAAATATACATGACATGTGACAACCCTGACCATTACAATAACACAAGGCCATCAGGGGAAGCAGTAACTGGTCTACAAAACAGACAATTATGCAGAAACAAAACACAAGGCCGTGGCCAGCAGAAACTGGCTCTCATTCTTGCAATTCTACAAAAAATACAAACAACCAGAGCCACAAAATGACCATGACCATAACAATAACAGAAGGCCATTTGCATACCAAACAATTATGTAGAAAAAAACACAAGGCCATGGCAACACACAAAGCAAAAGCTGGTTCTCATTCCAGCAATTCTACAGAAAATACAAACAGCCATAACCATAAACTGCCTATGACCATTACAATACACAATGAAGGAGCTAGTCCTCAGTCCAACAATTATGCATAAAATACAAACACAAACATAAAGGCCAGTGACATACATTACAAAAAAAACCACAAAGAAATACAAAAGTAGACCATTCAGTTATTTGTTTGAGCAGCTACCAATCTTTGATATTCTTGTAGAAATCCAATTGCTCCATCAAATATAGACTTAGGGTGAGTTTGGATAAGTTCAAAATAAAGTTTATTTCGAGTATTCCAAATTGCCCAAGCAATTACTGCCCATCTTTCCAATTCTAGCTGTGAAAGTTTATCAATCAACCAACGAAATAACATGAAGATATCTTGAGCATTGTTAGAGCATTTCTGAATCTTTCCTCGGCAAAGGGCCCATACATTTCTTGAAAAAGGACATTCCCAGAGCAAGTGTGCAATAAACTCCAATTGTTGACAACAGAACTCACACTGTGGGTCAATTTTGGTCTTTCGGAAATGCAAGTTGTCCCTAGTAGGCAAAATATTTGAACATGCTCTCCATACAAACATACGTATTTTCGATGGTACATTCAAACTCCACAGCCTTCTCCATATTCCACGGTCAGCCACCATCCTTGTGTGTTCAACCCGTGATTGCTCTTTCATCTGTTGTGCTACCTAGTAAGCCAATTTAATTGTAAATTTTTAGGACTTGTTTTCCTTCCAAACCAATGCATCCCTTGAAGACAACTGATGGTTTTTAGACCCCTTAAAACCAATTGATTTAACCTAGGTAATTAGCCAAGTTGTTACTTAGTCCAATTTAACAAGTCTAGGTTATCACAATAACAAAGATCAAATCATGAAAAGCAGCGGAAATATAAATAACACAACGATATGATAACCCAGGAAAACCAAGCCGGTAAAAAACCTAGGGAGAATTTAACCTAGCTATTCTCAAGGTAAAAAGCAAATCCACTAGAAAGAATCGAAGTTCATACAATAAGACTTACAAGCCCCCACGCTCGACTTCTTATTGCTACCCACCAGTAGAACTTACTGACACGACCACGTGCAAGCTCCGAATCCACGGATTCCTTCTTTCTTTGGCCTTTGCAAAACAAAAACACCCCCGT
This sequence comes from Quercus robur, assembly GCF_932294415.1. Classification (NCBI taxonomy): domain Eukaryota; kingdom Viridiplantae; phylum Streptophyta; class Magnoliopsida; order Fagales; family Fagaceae; genus Quercus; species Quercus robur. The sequence goes on from NC_065543.1 coordinate 40,847,128, forward strand.
TTGTGACTTTGAGATCCCACTCAAAGGTTTAGCAACACAAACTCTCCTGTTTGTGACTCCAATACCACCCTTGAAGGTTTAGATCATCAACACCTTTGATGACAAGAGAAGGCAGCAACTTCTACAATACCGGATCTTGAGATTCTTCAAAGAATAACACCGGTAGAAGACATAAGAGAGTTTTTTAGGAACAAAACCCTAAATACAAAAGAGGCACACTCTTTTCTCTCTGAAAAGCCACATAAAAACGTGCTTAGGGTTTCCTTTATATACTGGGAGAAGTAAATTAGAAACCCTAATCCTAAATGAGCTTGAACTGCTGTTTGGGCTTAATTAAAATTTTGCAGATACGACTTTCGATCGATCGAGCCTGTCTTTTGATCGATCGAACCAGACAGATTATGAAATCTTCTTCCTGTAGCTTGTATGTTCTTGAATCTTGACTTGAATCATCTTGAGCATTGTCTAATAAAACCTATAAACTCTAAGATCTATATCTAGACAAGTTTGTGTTCACGATTTTCCAATTGTTCTAAACATTTAGAACCTAACAAACTCCCCCTTTGGCAATTCGTGACAAAACTTTCATACAAAATGAAATGCTCAAATACAAGAACAACCCAATACAATAAAATGTCCAATTACATCACAAATCCCAATCTAAGACTCCTAACCTAGAAGTTGCAAGAAGAGGTAGAAGGTCTTGATCAGAATGCACCTGTCTTTCCTGAAACACTCAACAAACACATCACGGCATGTGTGGAAAGAAAGACATATAAATAATAATATGAAACAGACTATAAAAAAATAAACTAACTCTCCGCCTAAGTTAGATACAACAAAAAGTTTTTTATATTCTCCCCCTAAACAAAACAAACAGGTCATCTATGTCTCCCCCTTTTTGTCACGTATTGACAAAGTCTACCTAATCAGAAGGTAGACAAAAAACATACGCAACAGAGTAAGAGAAAATAGAGACAACTCCCCCTATGAAGAGCAACAACTCCCCCTAAGAACCACAAAGGTTAAAAAAAATTTCTCCCCCTATAAAAATAGGAAAAACAAAACAAGTTTTGGGAAAAAACAGTTTTGGGGAAAAATAAAGGGGTTGGGGATAAAGAAAAAGACACAAACCAAGTTTAAAAAAACTAAGTTGAGGATACACATGAAGAAAAATATTCTCTCTTTCAATAAAACGCAAACATGGTACTATGTGACCCATAAACAGTTGCATGAGTAGAGAAAATATTTGCACATTGATTATCCATCATATCTCTTAAGAAAAATATTTTCTACAGTTCACACATAAAAATAGCATATACTAGAACGTATATAACTCAAAAATTAATCAATCAATTTTTAAATCAAGTTGAGTACCCAATTTAGCAAAGTGTATGCATGTTATGTGTGAAAAAAATGAGAGATATGACTGCAAAACTGCAAGATGGATACAGAAAACAATGCAATGCATGTGAATCCTAAATATAATTGATGCATGGAAAAATCAAGTTTTTGGAAAAAACAGAGCAATTTAATGTAGAAACTCCTTAAAACACAATATTTCATGAAATGCATGAGTATGAGATTAAAAGTTTAAAAAAAAAAAAACACTTGAATTCAATCCAGATCTTCCAAAAACAAGTTTTTCAACCAATTGTCCTCAAAAACTCAAACATTAAGCACATTTTACATTAAAATCAAGGAATTTTAATCTTGGATGGCCACAACAAGATCACACACAATATAATATACCAAGTTTAACAAAGAGTAACTTGTGTAGTGTGTGCAACTAGCAAAAGCTTGAGATACATGTGAGGTGATATATAAATTGAAATTAATCACAAAGTCTACAAAATTCATCACATAGAATTTGAAAGAGACTATCACCTAAAGAGTTACATCATATAACTCCCACATCTCCTAGATCATAAGTTTACAATCATGTAAGTTTCTTGAATTATGCCTCATAATATACACACCAATTTTAATTCATTCAAAAACTTATTAAAAGGCTAGGATAATGTACACACCAATTTTAATTATGTGATTTTGGCATCAAGCCTAATAGTACACACCAATTTTAGCATTTATAATCGAGGCTACACCTTATGTTCTTTTTTGTGCATGTGCTACACTTTCTTGAGCACGAAATCTTACGATATGCACTAAGGTGTTCTTGATTGGCTAGTGAACAGTGGTGAGATGGTTATTTATGCCTTTCTCTAAAGGTTCAAGTCCGACAGTCAAAGACATATGACTTCAAGATCAATACAAAGTGATCAAAACCATAAACATCTTTCCCACACAACATGCACTACAAACCTTCAATTAGTAAAGTGCAATAAGTAAGCTCATCAAAGCTAAACAAGGTACATAAACTTATTATGTAAAGATAATATGGCCAATCCTTGATTATAAATCCAAGATGTGAAAAACACAAAAATCTTTTTGGTTTTAAAAAATTTATGACCAAAAACAAAAAGCACATATTATGCTAAATGAACAATGCAAATGCAATGCATGACAGTGCTTAACTAAGCTATAGAGTGTACACAAACAATAAATATCAATTTCTTAATTAACCCATGAGTACTTGTACAAACTAGTACATACACAAAATCTAAAATAGTTTAGCACTTATATAACACATGCTATTTAAGTTTCTCCACAATGTCAAGCATGTTCTAGATCAAGAGAGATATCATAATTCATGTAATCCTCAAGAAAAATAAAACAAGACTCAAAATAAAATATTTTTGTCTTTTTGAAAATTTTTCAATGCTTTTGGATTTTTTTTTAAAAAAAAACAACTTAAAAAACAAAACAACCAAAAACAAAAACAAAACATGTCCACAAACAATTGAAAGAATTAAATCAGGGACAAGTCAACAACACTCACCTTAGAGAATCTTTTCTCACCCATCTAGCACGAGTCTTCGGCTTTGTAGGTGAAAATCCATGTGAAGCAGTGTGTATTTGAGGGATTACACCAATCTTCTGAGAAAGACTGAAATCCTGCAAATTTCTTTCACAAGCCAACAAGCTCAAATTTTTCAAAAGAATATGAAACAATTTATATGGACTTATGGTAGGAGAAATATCATCACAAATCCTAGACTGAAACATAGAATGCTTAAATTTCAGTTTATGACAATTAGAACGAATGTGACCAGGGACACCACAAAAGTGACAAACAGGAACAAATTTAGGAACATCAGTATTCCTAACAACAAGTCTAGTCTCAGATTTTGGTTTTTGCCTCAACAAAGAACAATTTGGACGAATATGACCAACTACACCACAAAGGTGACAGGTAGGCACAAAAACAAATTTATTATGCTCTCTAACAGAAGGTTTAGACTTCTGTTTAGAAACTTCAGCGTGAACTTTTACCTTTGTCTAACCTAGCAAAATAAGTCTTTTCTTTATTATTCCTCTTAAAATGAGGGATATAAACTTTTTTAGTTTTAGGGTTAAGAGAAACAGAAACACTTCTGTTATCAACAGCAGGCTTGGTACTAGTCAAATTTTCAATTTTAGCTTTAGATTCAACTAACTCTTGTTCCAAGCTTTTCATCTTCTCATCTTGAGAGGAAATTTGATTTCTCAAAAATTCATTCTTTTTATTAGATTCACCCAATCTAACAATCAATTCCTCTTTTTCAAGATTAGCCAATTTTAACTCTTTCTTGAATTTCTTAGCAATTTTCATAGATTTCAATAATTCCTTATGAAGAGTTTCACAGACATCAATAAAATCAACAGAAGCATGAGCTGAAACATGATCAGAAAGACACTTCAAATTATCCATGACAACAGCGGTCAAGGATCAGCTCTTATATCAAAATATCTAAAACAAAAGAGCAACCCGTTCTGATACTACTTGATGGTTTTTAGACCCCTTAAAACCAATTGATTTAACCTAGGTAATTAGCCAAGTTGTTACTTAGTCCAATTTAACAAGTCTAGGTTATCACAATAACAAAGATCAAATCATGCAAAGTAGCGGAAATATAAATAACACAACGATATGATAACCCAGGAAAACCAAACCGGTAAAAAACTCGGGGAGGATTTAACCTAGTTATCCTCAAGATAAAAAGCAAATCCACTAGAAAGAATCGAAGTTCATACAGTAAGACTTACAAACCCTCACGCTCGACTTCTTATTGCTACCCACCAGTAGAACTTACTGACACGACCACGTGCAAACTCCGAATCCACGGACTCCTTCTTTCTTTGGCCTTTGCAAAACACAAACACCCCCGTTTGTGACTTTGAGATCCCACTCAAAGGTTTAGCAACACAAACTCTCTTGTTTGTGACTCCAAGACCACCCTTGAAAGTTTAGATCATCAACACCTTTGATGACAAGAGAAGGCAGCAACTTCTACAATACCAGATCTTGAGATTCTTTAAGGAATAGCACCAGTAGAAGACATAAGAGAGCTTTTTAGGAACAAAACCCTAAATGCAAAAGAGGCACACTCTTTTCTCTCTGAAAAGCCACATAAAAACGTGCTTAGGGTTTCCTTTATATACTGGGAGAAATAGATTAGAAACCCGAATCCTAAATAGGCTTGAACTACTGTTTGGGCTTAATTAAAATTCTGCAGATATGACTTTCGATCGATCGAGCTTGTCTTTCGATCGATCGAACCAGACAGATTATGAAATCTTCTTCCTGCAGCTTGTATGTTCTTGAATCTTGACTTGAATCATCGTGAGCATTGTCTAATAAAACCTATAGACTCTAAGATCTATATCTAGACAAGTTTTTGTTCACGATTTGCCAATTGTTCTAAACATTTAGAACCTAACAACAACCTTGGCAAAGGCAGTTTCTGAATTTCCATACATGTCCTATATGCAAAAAGATCAAACAGCTTCTCTCTATCCCATTGTCCTATGGCACTATTAATCAGGTCTTTCACATTCAAATTTGGCTAAATCTCTCCCAGGAAAACTGGTTTGTGTGTCAACCATTTTTGCATTGAAACTTCAATGTAACTTCCATCCCCTACCGACCACTTTGATCCTTCTTTAATAATATCTCTAGCTACTAAAAGACTTCTCCAAACATATGAAGGATTGTTGCCCATCTCTGCATCCATAAAAGAGCAATTTGGAAAATATTTTGATTTATATACTCGATAGAACAAAGGGTGAGTGTTATGAATCAAATGCCAAGACTGTTTAGCTAGCATAGCTAAGTTGAAAGCTTTGGATATCTCTAAAACCCATTCCACCTTTTTCCTTATTAGTACCATTGTTATTAATACCGTTTCGGAGCCCGTTTCGGTTTGTCCAGTGGAATGAAATATTTCGGTACCGGCCGATTTCGGCGTACCGTTTTAGGGTGTTTCGGAGTTCTTAAAAAATAATTTATATATATTCTTGTAGAACATAAAATTGTCAATTCTAATAAATAAATAACTAAATATCAAATAATACAAATTATTTAGTCTTAAGTCTTAAGTCTTAAACAAAAAAATCTCTTAAGTCTTAAACATCAATAACTTGAAATATAATATCAATTTAACATCACACAATAAGAAGATTACAAGACAATAACTAAATATCAAATAATACAAGATTTACTCCTCCTCTTCATCATCATCCATGAGAGAAGGATCAAATTCATCATCAAAAGAACTCCCAAATATAACTTTTTTATAAAAAAAAAAAAAAAAAAAAGAAGTTAATAATAGGCCAAATCCGGTACCGGCCGAAATTTGCATCTCGGCCGGAATTGGCCGGAATTGACCGGAATGACCGGAATGGACCGAAACGGCCCGAAATTTGACCCAAGGTGGAACGTGGGGTATTCCGGTACCAGTTTGCATACCGGTACAAAAAATTTCGGCTGTTCCGGCCGGAACGGAACGGAATCAATAACAATGATTAGTACAAAGCTTTTTCCAATTGATCCAATGGATTTTCTTTTCATCTTTAGACTGGCCCCACCAATGATTTGCAACTATGGAGTAAATAGAATCACAGAAAGCCTGTGGGGTTTTAAAAATACTCAGAGTAGGTGGGAATCAGGTGCCCCCCCCCCCCCCCCCCCCAAATTTTGAAATTTTTTGAAATATGTATATAATTATTTTAATGTTTTCAAAATTTAGTCTACAAAAATAAGAGTTGGCCCCCCCAAATATTTGATTTAGTCCAATGATGCTCTTAAAAAAAAAAAATTGGTCTAATAATTATAGAGACATAACATTATTTTTCACAATTCTATTTTTTATTATAAAATATGCTCATATATTTGTTAAATATTTGATAAAGTTTGGCACCAAACATGTTTGAATCTATATCTTTTTCAACCAGTTATGTGGCAATTAAGAGCAAGATAGCTTCAAATATGTTTGAAGCCTAACTTATTCCTCCATATTTTGGATCATTCATGTTTTTGAAAATTTCATTAGTTCAATTGAAAGATTTTTTGCTTTAGTATAAAATTTGATATTTTGTCTTGAAAATGAAATTTTTTAAGAATTTCACTATAAAAATAGTAAAAATGAATTTTATTTTATGAAAAATTGCCACCAAACATAATTTTGATTGAAATTACTAAGCTCTTTTTGTTGTTATTTGGTGTGTGTATATATAAAACTTATCAAATAAAAATGTGTGTGTATATAATAAAAAAGCGTGTGTATATGTGTATGTGGGCGTTGTCTTGCTAAATATATTAGAGTTGCAACTTGGCCCCCCCAAACAAAAATTCCTGGCTCCGCCCTTGGTAGGAATAACTTGAGCCACTATTTTGATTAAAATTTCTCGCCCTGCTTTTGAGATAATTTTTTCCTTCCATCCTATGACACTATTAGTAATATTTTCCCGTAGATCTTTAAAAGTATTGACCTTAGATTTTCCTCCAACCATTGGCAAGTCAAGATACTTTTCACAATCCTCCAGAATTCTTGCACCCAACAAAGCTTGTATATCATGCTTTACTTCTGCTCTTGTATTCTTGCTAAAAAATATAGAAGTTTTTTTATCTATTAATAGCTTGGCCTGATGCCAATTCATAGTACTTAAGCAAGGTTAGGAGATACTAACATTCCTCCACAATAGCTTGGCAAAAAATAAAGCTATCATCTACAAAAAGGAGATGAGAGATACATACCCCGTTTGTACATGATAGAATACCATGAAAATTTTGTGATGTCACTGTCTTACTAATCAAAGATGAGAGCCCCTCCGCACATAGTAGAAACAAATATGGGGATAAATTATCTCCTTATCTTATACCCCCTAGATGGGGTGACAACACCTTTAAATTCCCCATTTATAAGCACTGAATAAGAAGTAGAAGTCATTGTTTCCATTGCTAGGTGCACCCATCGAACATCAATGCCCAATTTGAGCATGATTTGCCAAAGAAAATCCCATTCAACCTGATCATAAACCTTACTAATATCCATTTTAATAGCCATATGCATATGCCCTTTCTTCCCTGTTCTTTTTTTCCTCATCCCGTGTAATACTTCAAATGCTACAGTAGTATTATCGGTAATATTTGGTCTTTCACAATATATATATATATATATATATATTTGTCATGTATCTTTAAGTAAATGTTTATTGACTACTTTATTACTCAATTTTGATCATATTTGACGTAGAATTTTAATTAATCTATGCATCATAAGGAAATAGTGCTATCTGGTTTGAATTTTTTTTTTTTTTTTTTTTGATGAACTAGTTTGAATAATTCTAGCTAGGAACAAACATAATTTTGTATATTTATTAAACACTTTAACTAAAACCATTAACTTTATTGTGGCTTCCCTTATAATTGTAATAATGACTTCAAGAATACATGGAGGCCCCAATAATTGATTGGCTGAATGAAAATAATGTCTTTAACATCAAAATAACAAAACCAACCCTCGTTAACAAGTAACAATCCCTCATTTTTAAAAGTTTAAGGACTTTCAATTCTCATTGTGAAATTATAGTTTCAAATACGTGATTAGGTTCAGCTTGACAAATTTCTCAAAAAAAAAAAAAAAAAAAAAGGTTCAGCTTGACAAAAATAAAAAAAAAGCATTAATGTCCATAACATGCATGCGCATCTGGAATTCGTACATTTTGATCTTTTCATGGTGTCTAATAGTTTTGGATTCTTAAATGCTACGGACCCAAAGTTAGATTTCTGTTCTAACTAAACAGCTACATATGGACCATAGGGCATTGTGAAATGTTTGCCGATGCACATTCTTCACAAGAATCGTGAAAGATTTATATGGACCAATAGTGTGTGTCAAATCAAACAGAAAATGTGTTTAATTTGTGTATTTCCGAGGAACACGAATGACGATGCATCTTATCAACACTGTATCATACTCTTTCTGTCCTACCTTTTTTTTGTCCTATTTGAAAAATCAATTTTTTTAAGAAAATATCATTTATTGTCTTGTTTACCTTCTAAAAATGTATAAGTTTCCAAAATTACCCTTAAAAAAATTTATCAAAAAATTAAATTAGTAAATTAATAGGGCTATAATAGAAACATTAGTAAATTAATGACTTTTATTTTTAGAAACAGGACAATATTTTGGGACATTTCAAAATGAAATAGAGGACAAAAAAAGTGAGATAGAGGGAGTACTTTACTTTAGTTGTAGATCTAAATCGCTTTACTTGTGCTGATGAGATCATTTCTCTATGGTCATTCATTGGTACAACCATGAAGGTCAATGTTATGGGTCGTGGTCGCTTTAACGGTTTAACCTGAAAACGATAAAGTTATCCATAGTTGTCAAAACGTGAATCGTATCGTGAATTGATTTTTGATTTTTCCGTATCGTATATCGTATCGTATCGTGTATAAATTTACAAAATTTATAAAAAACTATAGATATACATATATAAATGGTATATTCATTATAAATTTTAAATATATTCAACTTATGACTAATTTATTCATCACTTATGTAATAATATTTAACAAACTAACTAAATAAATCAACCTAACATGTGTTTATAACATACACATTCAAATGGTTTAAATTTAAAAGTAATAATATATTACAAATGATCAAAAAATAATAATTTATTTTCATCATATTGCCTAATAAACCACATCTAAGTCAATGCTATCATCATGTTTATCATTTTGCAAACTAATTTCTTCATTAAAATTTTCTTCATCATCATTTACATTTACCATCTCTCCTTGTTCTTTTTATTTTAATAATTAAAAAAAAAAATCTTCTTGGCGTTTAGTTTCTTGGACTTATAACAATAATGACAAAAATAAAAAATAATTATATTGTCAATTAATATCTTATTCATAGTATAGAAAATAAACTGCAAATATCAAAGTGAAGTGTAAGTGTGTACTGTGTAGTCTAAATTTTATAGGAAAAAAAGAGGGGAAAAAAACTTATGAATATATTATTTTATTAGGCCAAATTAAGTAAACTAATAATTTTGTGTTAAAAACAAGTCTAACAACTTGTTAGATTCAAATAAAAGTACAAATTTTTAACAAAAAATTCTCATTTTAAAGCATTTTTCTATGTATCGTACGATACGTATGATTTTACAATACGATACGATTCATACGATATGCACATTGTATCGTACGATTCATGAGCACTTACGATATGCCGATACAATAAAAAACTTTTTACACACGATATGATACGTATCGTACGATACTGACAATTATGATGTTACCTTTTTATTATTTCCTTTTTCCTTTGATAAACATCAATCAAAAGCCTTGCGTAAAGAGATAAATTATTACCATATTCACATACTAAATGATGGTAAGATGAATTATTAAAATTGAATTTGTCATACAAATCTTTGCCTAGACGTTTAAGCATCTCTCCAATTGATTTTTTAGGGATATTATGATTGATCCCTCATAATTAATCTGGAACTAAGTCTTTGTTTCTACAATGCTACTATTGTTGTTGTATTGGGATTTGATCAGGGGGATTCACTTTTTCATTGGAATTTAAAGTTTAAACTCCCTTAATTTTATATATTTATTGTAATTTACTAATTTCAAAAGTTGGGACTTACCTTTCATTTTAAAATACGTGTTTATTACAAATAAACTATTTGTTTTAAAGAAGTACCTAATGAGTATCCATATTTGACAAAAGAATATTGTGAATTTAATTTGTGCAAAGAAAAAAAATTCATACATGAAAAAAAAAAAACAAAAAAAGAAAAGGAAAAGGATATGTAAGGATGATGGGAATTGAGAAGTATGTTCGGCCCCATTTTTAGAGAGCAAAAATACAATTTTAACCAAAAATGTAAAAAATGTTGTGTTTGGGTCCACTAGATTTTACTATTTTAGAGAAACTGCATCTTCAAAACACCCCAAAATTACATTTTAAAATAGGGAAGTATTTGTTGCACACAAACTATTTTACATAATTTTACACAACTAAAAAAACAACTAAAGTCACAATTTCCAATTAGTTTCCTATCTCTCACATTTCTGGTAAATTTCACTAATTAAATTCATGGTAGGGTTTATCATAAATATAAGAGAAAGGAATACCATGTTACCATACTTCAAGAATATCTAAAAATTTTCCATTAAACACCTACCACATTTAAGAAGTAATACTTCTAACGCACAAATTTCCCTTTTATGCATTTGCGCAACATTATATTCTATCATTTACGGGTGCTAGAGGTAGATTTTGTAGTGTTTTTTTTCATAGTGCATATTTTTATATTGTCTTGCTTTTCCTTAAGCACTATTATGAGGCATCCCTTTTGTGGTTCAATTTCTTAAATTGACATCATGTCTAGTTTTATTTCAAGTAATCTTCCAGCCCCAGTAATCTTTTGTGATAATAAGATACCTAAAACAATAAATATTACTAATAGAACTTTCAACTTCCATTTTATAGTCCTTTCAACTTCCATTCCATATATAGAGAGCTTTCCTTAAAATTTGCGTATTGCGTTTCAATTCTGATGGAAACATTGCTTGGGAGTTGGGAGTTAGGAGCATATATAGGACAAGGGTTGGTTTTATTTTGGTTTTAAAATAAAAATTAAAGGAAACCCCAATCCAATTGATGAGTCCGCTAACACACACCACATCTTTCATATTGGTATGGAAACCAATTCATGATGGAGACATTTTCTTTCATTTTATTTATTTTTTTAATCTTTCTCGTTTTCCTTTTTTGATTGTCAGTAGCATTCTTGGCTGAAACTCTTCACATTCCTTCCTCTTTCCAACTGTTTTAGCTTAATTGTTTGATAGACTGATGTCTCTCCCTTTTTATTGTGTGTGGAAGAAGTAGTTCAGATTAGATTTTTTTTTCTCTTTTTTTGTATGGATAATTCAATAATTGAGGAAGAAAATTTTAAATCCTGTGATAGGCCAAAAACGAATTGACCCCTTGTGAATAATTAATTGATTAATTAGTCAAGTTTATTAATTAATCAAATTAATATGCAATTATATGTGGCAGCACAAACAAATCACCAATTAACTAAAGTATATATGCAGTGGAAAATAAATTGACATGGTGATTTGTTTACAAATGGAGAAAACTTACACAACAAAAACCCCACCGAGTGATTTTAAGGTCACCACTCCCGAGAATCCACTATGATCAAAACAAGTGGTTACAAGTAAAGGAATCTCAGTACCTTATATCAATCTACAGTTGAACCATTACCCCAATATCCAATTGGACTGTTTTGTAGTGACAATTTTTCTAATAGGCCAAAAACGAATTGACCCCTTGTGATAAATTAATTGATTAATTAGCCAAGTTTGTTAATTAATCAAATTAACATGCAAGATGCGTGGTAGCACAAACAAATCACCAATTAAACCAAGTATGCAACGGAAAATAAATTGACACGGTAATTTGTTTACGAATGGGGAAAACCTATACGGCAAAAACCCCACTGGGTGATTTTAAGGTCACCACTCTCAAGAATCCACTATTATCAAAACAAGCGGTTACAAGTAAAGGAATCCCAGTACCTTATATCAATCTACAGTTGAACCATTACCCCAATACCCAATTGGACTTGTTCTATAGTGACAATCTCTCATTTTAATGCACGACTCCTAGTACATGACTAACTAATTGCGCGGATCCTAGTACGCAACTTCGATCACCAAATAGAAAAGGTTGTTGGCTGTAAAGTTCTTTAGTTCATCAAACGATGAAGATCGAGAAGTTCCTTGATTACAAAACCCTATAGTGCATAAATATAGTAGCTTCTTCACAAGAAAGATGAATTATGGCAAATTCTGTCTCCGGTCACTATTTGCTTGAACAAACTTTACTTAATACATGTGCAACTTGTGTCACTTTTGACGGCCCTTAAAATAATCCTTTTATATGTCTAGGTTTGTGAGAAAAGAAAACCCAAATATACAATCACGGATTAAATGAAAAACAGTCTTGAAAAACTGAACTTCATAAACCTCGATAGATACTAGTCTGTAAAGCAGTTGTCGAGCCACGGGCTAGAACAGCTCTTCAAGGCTTTATAGATGCTAGCTGTTGAGCTAGCTATCGAGCTTTAATGAATAACATTTTTCACACTTGAATCTTGGACAGGCTAGCATAGCTTTAACACTTGAATTTGAAATCTTGTTTCTTGAAGTATTAAACACATTCTAGATCTGCCTAAATACAAGTAAAGTGCGTTTTGTCAAAAGATTAGCCAATTACATAAAATATTGACATATGTTCCTAACATGTGAAACACATATGTTCTAACACTCTCCTTCTCAATGCACGGTTCCCAGTACGTGACTAACTAATTGCGCGGATCCTAGTACGCAACTTCAATCACCAACTAGAGAAGGATGTTGGTTGCAAAGTTCTTCAGCTCATCCAAACGATGAAGATCATGAAGTTGCTTGGTCACAAAACCCTATGGTGTACAAACACAACAGCTTCTTCAAGAATTAGGGTAAACTAGGTTTCCAGTCACACTCTTCTTCACTCTTGTGAAATTTGCTCTTATACAACTTATGTCACCTTTTACAGCCCTTAAAATAATCCTTATATATGTTTAGAGTTGTGAGAAAAGAAAGCCCAAACATACATTCACGAATTGAATTAAAAACAGTCTTGAAAAACTGAACTTCATAAACCTCGACAGATACCTATATGTCGAGAAGCTGTCGAGCCATAGGATTCAGACTGCTCTCTAAGCCTCAATAGATGCTAGCTGTCAAGATTTAATGAGCAGCACTTTCACACATAATTCTTGGATAGACTTGCGTGGCTTTAACACTTGAACTTGAAACCTTGTTTCTTGAAACATTAAACACATCCTAGATCTACCCAAATACAAGTAAAGTGCATTTTGTCAAAGGATTAGTCAATTACATAAAATAATAACATATGTTCCTAACATGTGAAACACATATGTCCTAACAATCTCCCCATTTGGTAATCCATGACAAAACCACTACAAACAAATGAACATATGAGAGAAGTCATAAATCACTCAACTCATACTCACTTGTTGAATACAATAAAATCTATCCTAACACAAACTCTTGAAAAACTTTGCAAGAAGAGAGTTTATGGTAAATAGACTTTGACAACTTGTATTTTTGAAACACTTTAAATAAAACTCATCACAGCATCTTAGTGTGAAACAGAAATAAAAGATTGCATACAATTAATAAGAAACTTGTGCATAAAGAGAAAAAGGAAACAATACATGTAAAGGTAGGTGAAAGAACATACATCAATATATAAAGAATATAAGTACAATGTATGTCAAAATGGTCACAAGACCCATGTACAAGAGATAAATGTATCTAAAGTAGAAAAAAAAAAAAAAAAAAAAAAGATACATGAAATCCTCACTACATCCCTCAAAATCAACACTCCCCCTAACAAAAATCTCCTATACTAACCATCCCTCTACAAGTATAACTACTCTCATATCCAAAACTATTTCCCCTTTTTGTCACGAGTGACAAAGGGTAAGAGTATCAAGTAGACATCTCGTCAACAGTGGAAGAGCTAGCATCTCCAACCTCATCATCATCATCGTCGTCGGAGTCATCATCGTCCTCGGATGCCTTGTTGTCCTCGGGTGCCTCGAGAGGAGGAGAGGGAGACTCCACAAAGCCACCAAGGCGAGCCTACCGTTTGGTAAAACGGTCGACACGGGTGTTTACCTGATACATCTCAGTAGTGAGTGTATCAAGACGAGCATCCATGCATTGAAGCTGTGCCATGATCACATCAAGAGTCACACCTCTTACAAAAGAAGAGGGAGCGGAGATGGATAGAGCTGAAGGAGTGGGAGAAGCTACCGATCTGGACCACCTTGAACAAAACTGCGCCTCTCTCCGTTTCATGGTAGCGGCATCTATAGCACCTATAACATGGAAGTGGTTGGACATAGGAAAGGGAATAGAAAAATGGCATAAAATCCTCATGATAGCCGAGGGGAATATGAGCTTATCACGGGTCGTTGAATCCCTATGTACATCTATGATAGAAAGAAAGAAATGAGAGGAAAAATCTATAGAGAGATGCTCTAAAAATGAAAGAAAAAATCGAGCACAAAGCACTGTAATAGAGTTATAGTGAGATAAAGGATGTAAAACAAAAGTCATGACCATGTTAAGAAACCTAGGACCTTTAGTAAAGGCCGTACAAGAGGTGAACTGATGATCAACCCAATCAGAGGGACGCTCACAAAAGGAGGAAATGAGCTCGTCTTTGGACACAGTCCTCAGACGATCACAATTGAGGTAGTCAGGATCTCTACCTTTGGGACACGGAGCACATCGGATACAATATCCGATGTGACCATAATACGCGTACCTCGAACACGAGTAATAAAAAAGGGTACTGAATAATCAAATCCATGCATGTTAGAGTAAAACTCCTGGATAAGCACAGATGGACAAGTGATCAGGACGTCACATAGTGATCCCCAACCCTTACTATGAATGACAGTGGGTAGGTCAGTGTCGGAGAAATCCGACAAAATGACTTGGCGTTCCAAATGAACGCCTCATCTAGAGAAGTTCTCAAAGAAGTCCGATTTGGCCTTCTCATCACGGAACCGAACAAAAAAGGTGTAGGATCAGAAGAAGTGGATGCCCCGAAATGAAAAGGGTTCCAGGACGAAGTAGACTTGCATTTGGGTGCCATAGAAGCAAACTAACGCAAATGGAAGAGAGAGAGGGAGAAAAAGACTATCAGAAAAGTCCCAAGCAGCAAAAATATATCAACATGTATTGAATAGAAAGTACGTATGCATGGGATTGCATGAACATGTGACATGCAAAAGTAATTGCATCATAGGCTCAGCCCAATCCAATCCTACCAGTACACAAGTTTGCAACAAGGTAAACACACATCTAAGAATGCATGAAACATTGTTATAATGCAAATGAAATGTAATGCGTGAAGTTTTAAGATCAAAAATACAAAACCCATCCCAAAAATTTTGCAAAAACCTCTTTGATTTTGAAATACCCCAAAAGTTAGGTCATAAAAGATGAAATTCATGAAAAAGAAGGATTAGGACCCTTCCCAAGTAAAGAAAAACTTGATCTAGGTCAAAAAATCGTTGAGGAAGAGGTTCGGAGTGAGTGAGAGAGGTTTTGGGAAGTGAAGAGTCAAGAGAGATCAAGCGGAATGAGTCTGAGATCGCAAGGACCCTTTATATACAAGCTTAGTAATTCTCGACAAATTGAGAGGTGTCGAGCTTTAAAGGGTTCGACAGATGCAGCTATCGAGCAGGTGTCCAAGTCAAAAAGAAGTTCGATGGATCGAGGATCTATCGAGGAGCTATCGAGGGGATATAAACTTTCTCGATCGATTGACCTAGCTATCGAGAGGTGTCGAGATTGAGATAAAAAGCAACTAAAGAGCTCGATAAATAAGCTAGGTATCGAGAGGTGTTGAGGAGCTGTCGAGATTGCTTAAAAACAGTTTTTCAAAGAAGAGAAAAAAACTTACATGAATGCAATCAAATATGCAACTCAACCAGGGATCCAAACAACATTTTGAACTCTCAAAATCATCTTTCAACCAAAAAAAAAAAATGTTAAGCACATAGATTTCAAAACACACACACACACTAAACAAGTCTAACCAATTTTATATTTCAAAAACAAGACAAGACAGTTTAGTGAGCATACATTAACACAAGTATTCTTTGTGATGGCCAAATCACATTGCACCTACACATGTATCAAAAGTAGCAAAGAATATTGCGTGTTGTGTGTGAAAAACATCGCAAGATTACATAAGCATCTACATGTTATGACGATTTAAGATATGAGAAAATCACTTTAACTCACACACAATCATAACTGTTTGATGGGGACTATCACCTTTGAGGTACATCCTATAACTCCCACATCTCCTAGAATACACGCTTGCAATCGTATATAAAGCATTTTTATTCTTTTTGCTTTTATTTTCTTTGCATATTTTTTCTTTTCAGCAAACCATGCATGGGCATATAAGAGAGAGAAAAGAAATACCCAATTATGTTAAGCATTTTGACATTCCACTTTTGCTATGCCGAAACATACAAATTTCATTTCATGATTGGCAGACAACAGTCATGAGATGGTTATTTATGCCTTTCTCTTAAGATTTTCTAGTCCTTCCTGTCAAAAAGATATTACTTAATCTTACTCATCAAAAACACGAGTCACAAAACTCACTTGCTTAGTTGTGCGTAAAGATGCTCATCTAAACTAAAAAGTTACAAAGTTTAAAAAACTTTGTTTCAATGGCCATCCAAGGTACACAAAACACACATTGTTTTTGTATTTTTCTGATTTTTCAATTTTATTAAAATTTTTATATGGAAAAAAAATAAACAAAATTGAAAACAAACAAAAACATATTAAACAAAGCAAAGCATAAAATTAGACTGACTCAAAACTTGAAAGCAAAACACACAAATAATGCAAACACAAAAACAAGAAGAGAGAAAGAAAAGTGATAGAATCACTTGGAGCCATTTTCCTTCCACACCTTGGAAGAACCTTTCCTTTGAGTGAACCCTTGAACCGGAACTGAAGGGGAAGAATTGAAACCGTTCAAGTTCGAAAGGAACATGAGGGTTTTGAGAAGATCTCCAAGGGGAGCAAAAAAGGATGGAAGCTGATTCTGGTTTCCCGATGCTATCAAGTCGTTGCTTTGTTAAGTGGCTAACCACTTATAGCAATTAGGTCGAGTATGACTAGCTACTTCACAGTAATGACAGAGATGCTACTTCTTCTGTTTAAGCTTTTGAGAGTTAGCCTTCTTAACCCTAGGGTTTTTAATCTCTTTCTTATCAAGTTTAGGGGGTGCTCTTAAGATAGATTTACCATTTTCTATGTTCTCACTAGCTAATTCATTTTTAACAACATTGTTTTCAGTTTCAATATTATTTGCAGGGGGAACAAAAATAGTAGCACTAGTAGAAGCAATACTAGGAGAAGAGAAATCATACCCTAAACCGATTCAATCGTAAGCAGATTTCTAAAGACTGAGCATCTCATCGAACTTAGCACTTGAAGTTCTTTCCAGCTGAGCTCTGACTTGGAACAATTCTGCCTCAAGCTTCTTGATCTTCTCAGCCAAGAAGTTATTCTCAAACCTCAATGCTCCAATAGTCTGATTTGCTTCATCAAACTTTGTAGATATTTCTTCTCGCTCAAGCTCCACATCACTAAACCTCTTGGTGGCCAACCTATACATCTTCTCATGCTTTTCTGAGATCTTGTATAACTTTGCATAGGCTGTGTGGATGTCATCTTGTCCATCCATCTTCTCAAACTTAGACTCCACCAATTCCTCTTCTTCATCCACATCTTCAACAATCCCCTTAGTAGGATTGACAGTCGCAGTAAAGGCATTTATGATTCCATCATCCTTATTATCATAATCATCCTCAGGCTCAATGTCACTCAACGTAGCAGCAAGTGCCTTGCTCTTCCCAATGGTCTTGAGATACGTAGGGAACTCTTGTTTCATATGTCCAAAGCCTTGGCACTCGAAGCACTTTGTTCCTGAGAGAACAGTGTACTGACTGCCATTCCTAACATCCTTCTTCCCTTTGTCTTGGCTCTTGAACTGTGAGGAGCTAGATTGCCTACGATCCTTGTCGAAGCTCTTCCCATTGGCATTCTTCATGAACTTCTTGAATTACCTTATAATATAAGACTTCATCATAGAATATTCATCGTCTGAAGGCTCATGATCAGTATCACTACTCTTGGCCTTCAATGCCATGTTCTTGCTCTTACTTGATTTCCGGATCCTTGTCAAACCCAACTCATAGGTTTGTAGATTTCCAACCAACTTTGTCAAAGGAATTTTGTCAATATCTTTTGATTCCTCAATCGCAGTGATCTTGGCATGGAATCTCTCGAGTAGAGATCAGAGCACTTTTCTCACAATCTTGGGTTCAGGAATGGTTTCCCCAAGATTGAAAGTTGAGTTCACTATGTCCTTGAGCTTGGCATAGAACTCATCGAACGACTCATCCTCCTCCATTTTGATCTCTTCAAAGCTAGTAGTGAGCCTTTGAAGTTTCGAGTCCTTGACAGCCTTTGTTCCCTCATAGGTTGTCTAGAGAATAGTCCATGCTTCCTTCGTAGTTTCAGTGGAGGATATCTTCTTGAATTCCTCATTTGTGACCGCACTGAATAAGGTATTCAATGCCCTGTTGTTAATGTTTGCCGCCTTGATCTTAGCATCATCCTAATCGGTCTGCGCTTCTGTAGGCTTAGTTTAGCCTATCTCCACAGCTTACCACACTTTCTCATCTAAAGACTGCAAGAAAGTTCTCATGCGTACTTTCCAGGATGCATAGTTAGTGCCATCAAATAGAGGAGGTATAATAAGAGACTATCCTCTATCCATGACAAATAGGGATCAATAGATTGCATAGCAAATATAAACCCTAATCAGAGTGTGCCTGCTCTGATACCACTTGATAGGTCAAAAACGAATTGACGCCTTGTGATGAATTAATTGACTAATTAACCAAGTTTATTAATTAATCAAATTAACATGCAATTATATGTAGCAGCACAAAAAAAATCACCAATTAACTAAAGTATGCAGTGGAAAATAAATTGACACGGTGATTTATTTACGAATGGGAAAAACCTACATGGCAAAAACTCCATCAGGTGATTTTAAGGTCACCACTCCCAAGAATCCACTATTATCAAAACAAGCGGTTACAAGTAAAGGAATCTAAATACCTTATACCAACCTACAGTTGAACCCTTACCCCAATACCCAATTGGACTTGTTCTCTAGTGACAATCTATCATTTTCAGTGCACGGCTCCTAGTACGTGACTAACCAATTGCGCGGATCCTAGTACGCGACTTCAATAACCAACTAGAAAAGGATGTTGGCTACAAAGTTCTTTAGCTCATCCAGACAATGAAGATCATGAAATTGCTTGGTCATAAAACCCTATGATGTACTAGGGTTTTCGGTCACACTCTTCTTCACTCTTGTGAAATTTGCTCTTATGCAACTTGTGTTACCTTTTACGGCCCTTAAAATAATCCTTACATATATATTTAGGGTTGTGAGAAGAGAAAGCTCAAACATACATTCACGGATTGGATGAAAAACAGTCCTGAAAAACTGAACTTCATAAACCTCAAAAGATAACTATCTGTCGAGAAGTTGTCGAGCCACGAGATTCAGATAGCTCTCTAAGCCTCAATAGATGCTAGCTGTTGAGCTTTAATGAGCAGCACTTTCACACTTGATTTTTGGACAAACTTGCATGGTTTTAACACTTGAACTTGAAACTTTGTTTCTTAAAGTATTAAACACATCCTAGATCTACCCAAATACAAGTAAAGTGCGTTTTGTCAAAAGATTAACCAATTACATAAAATAGTGATATATGTTCCTAACATGTGAAACACATATGTCCTAACATCCTGGATGTCTCTGTTGAATGTACCAAGAAATGTCAACCAGTTGAGTTACAACTAGTTAAAATCAATTATAATTAATTGCTAAAAAAAGAGAGAAAAGGGGAGGAAAAAGAATTGAGTGAATATAGGAAGAAAAGTGGGAAGAATAACAGGCAAACATGACAAAGATAGCTAGACAACTTCGAGTATGAGAATGGTCAAGATTATTGTACAATATAATTGTTTTTATTGCTAAATTAGATTTATCATCAAAGTAAGTGCCTAAAATTCGTTATTTGGTGCATAAGAGAACAAGAAAGATCAATTGAAAATGAGTAATGTTATATAGACAAATTAGAGGATAATATATATGTGTGTGTGTTCTACAATCCTATGTAGTGAATCCAAAATAAGTAATTCTTGCTAGAAATATAAGCGCAACAAATTCAACTTTTGTAAGTGTTGACATTTATCTCTACATGAGAAAGATTATAATAACATGAAGAATTGAATGAATTAAGCACATATCATGTAAAAGCCAATTAGGCAATACAATATTCAACTCAAAATAAACTTACCATAAGAATCAATTAATCATCATGCCCATAAAATATCTTTCATCAAAATGATTTGTTAACATAAAATCCATGTCAATATGGGATTCTAAAATTCTCACAAATATTTCTAGGCATGCATCATTATGATAATGAACAAATTAAATTGTGAAATTATAAATTCTTAGGGAACAATTGAGTGAATGAGGAGTGTCACATGTAATAGTTGTTCATATTGAAGAGCAGAAGCACAACTTTTACTATTAACTTGTTGTAAAGTGAAAGAAATAGCTAGTATAGATAGAAAATTTCAAAGATACAGAAACTAGTTCTTTCATATATTCTATATTATTCATTTCTTTTATGGGCATAGAGTTATAATGATTGAATACTTTAAAGGTGAGAAATTTAACCTAGGAAAAGTTAATGGATGCCTTAAGAGTATCAGTTTAAAAAGTATTTTTAGAAATTTTTATGAGAAAAAATAAAGGTAATAAAAAAATTTTGATAATTTTTTGTATTTTTCATAAAACTGGTATCAATATTTTCTTAAAATGGTCGATTAACAAATACTCTAGTGACATTTTTTAACTAAACCTTTTAACTAAAACCAAACCTAAGACAAGAGGTAGAAACTGAAGTGATGGAAACCAAAGCGATTGAAACTCAAATAGACGTTCACTACCATTATATTAATTGAAAGGTTGTCACCTATCAGTTGTCACCCAAGGTTGTTCTGGTTGGGCCACTCTGCTAAGAACCCACGTTTCATCTTCCCTCTCCTTTATATTTTACTTGTTCATGGTAGAGAAGGGCTGGACCCTTAGTGATCTTCTTGATCCTAAAGTATTATTTAGCTTGAAAAGAAATGTAGGATTTTATTTTTTTTAATTTTTTTAATTCAGTAGTTAGAAATGAGAGATTTTGAACCCTCCTTTAGAAATATCAAAGAGTGCCATTTGAATTACAAAATTCTCAGTAGATTACAGAGTAAAAAACTTGGAAGACCCAATTATATTTTTCAGCCATTAATGCTACTCTCTATATGAGAAAGGAATATCACACAATATCTTGCAGAAGGTTGACAAAAACATGGTACAAGTTCATGAAAATTGCATTGCCATATTTTAGTTTGAATTTGGAGAAAGGAATTCAATTCACCTGTTAAAAGGTACAGAAATCACACTCCTAATGGATTACTTTTCTTTCTGCTTCACATTCTACCTACTTTCTTTCAATAAATTGTAAATTGCACAAAGTCAAAGCTTCAAGTAATATCTCATACCCACTTGAGAGATGACACAAGAAAGTGTACCATTGTTTTGCAGGCACCTCTTAAGATATCTTTTAATGTAACTATCTGGTTAGTGGTTGTATCAAGTCAGGTTGAACAAGTTAATCTCATTTACAGCTGACTAGTAATACTGACTAAGTCAGAAATTTTTTTTAGTCAAGGGTCGAGTTCAAGTTACCCTTAATGTAACTCTAAGTAATGTTATAATGCTCAATAACTTGTTATAGAATTCATATTTTGAAAATCACACCATTAAATCACATTTTTTATATATTCTTAACATTCATGCCAATTTTCATGTCAATTGGGAATTATTTATTATTAGATCCATAAACCCATCTTTTATGTATTATTTTAAACTATAAAAACTTGAATTTAAACAATTAATTGATGGTATGGCTATTAATTTTTGATCATCTTAAAATTTTGCAAACATGAAGAATATACAAAAATAATGTAATCTAACGGTAGATTGGCAAAATTCGCATCCAATTAAAAAGTATTGAATGGTATAACATTGATTAGTTACATCATGTGTAACTTGAACCCAACCCTCCTCCCCCCCCCCCCCCCCTCCACACACACACACACACACACACACATATAACACGTATATAGTGTGTGTGTATATATGTATTATATATATTTTTTATAAGTATATTATATTTATTTATTGCTTGTACACAAGAATGTTTGTAATTTTCATTTATCATATGATATTTTCTTACATAAATAAAAATATTTACATCAAGTGAGTCTATCTTTGCGCACACAAAAAAAAAAAAAAAAAAAAAAAAAAAGGAGCAATTCTTGATATGTTTAAAAATATACAAGTCAATTTAATAAGAATAAAACACAATTAAATTATGTATGATATACATTGAATACACTTTGATATATATATATATATATATATATATACACACTTTGATTTAATGAGCCATGTATGATATAGGAGTAATTAGGGGGAACAAAAATGCATTAGACAACTATATAAATGCATTACATGTTTTTAGTAAAAATACGGAGGGGCATTATTTAAATTTCATGTCCAAATCATATATATATTTTTCCAAAAATACATAAGAGATGGAGAATTTTTGAAAAGTGAAGGAGGCCATGGCCCCCCACAGCCCTACTCCCACTGCCGCTGGTAATACATATACAGTGTTTAATATGGAGTATGGACACTCTTATACGGATGCCAAACTAGTGATGTTTGTTTCATAAACAGATTGACAACCTTGGCACTAGGGTGTTTTATAAATACTAATGGATGTGAATTCTACCATTGGCCAAGTTCTTAGTGACATTTCCTACTTCACAAGAGTTCCCAGGAAAGACTTCATTCATTATCATTTGCACCTGGAGCAATGGAATGCACTAGCAGCTTAGAATATTATTATTCTTGTTTGTAGAGTTCTCAAAAAATACATCAAATCCATGACATCACATTAGAGAGGGTAATACATTGTTCATAATATGCACATTTGTGTACAAGCTTTTCACTAGGAGTATAAAACTATAAATTGCGGCCCCACATAATTGTGAACCTTTTTGTCTTTGTTGAGGGGGGGAGATTATACCAATTTTAAAAGTTGGATTTAAAATTCTCCTGCAAAAACTTGTAAAGCTCCTCAGCAACCATGGCAGGATACTCCTCTTGTGGAAGAAGAGCACCTGGAACCTCAACAAACTTGCTCACTCCTTTGGCTCCCTTTAAAGCTTCCATCTCCGCTTTTGACCTTTTTGGAGATCCTTTGGCGGACACAACCAGCACAGGTGTCTTTCCCTCCAAATTTGCAAAGAGTTCAAGAAACTCCTCCCGAGATTGGACAGAGTCAAGTACACCAGTTAAGAAAGCAGCAGGCAAATAACGAGCACCCTTCCGTTTTGTTAGTGCATATCTGCTTTCAATGATGCCTGGAGTAACATTGTCAGGATTGGCATAAACATGGGATTTGTACTGGGATTCAATCGCCTTTTCATTGCTGACAAGCATATTATACATCATCCATCCCACAGCAGGAGTCCTTAAGGTGCCCCTAAGCAACCCGTACCTGTTAAGTGAATAAGAAAGCGAGTTAAAAAAAGAAGGAAAAAAAGAGAGAGACCAAGTAGGTCACATTTTAATTAACAAAATTAATTAGATTTTCAAATTTTTGGTTTTGGTTTAACGTAAAATATTCTAAGGATTCAACATCATTTGGTGGATAACATTCAGAATACTCACTGCTATCTCCAAGTGACAGGACAAAAACACAGAGAAATGAGGCTGTACAACCTAGCACCAAATCCACTACCATCAATAGATTCAACAGCATTTGGTGGATAATATTCACACTACTATCAACAAGTGATGGGACAAAAAACACCTAGAAAGCACAGGTGCTGATTTGGGTTCGGGTGCGGGTGCAGGTGTGGGTGCAGTGTGGCTACTCGACCATTTTTGAAAAAGTAGAGAACAGATGCGGCGGGATACATTTATTAATAAAATATTGAATATATTTTTATTTATATTTTCTATATATTCCTAAACATATTTTTTCATATAATGGTAAACATATATTAAGAGTAATAGTAGATAATAAAATGAATACATAACGATAGAGAAATATTATGTCCACAATATTTTCACAACATATTCAAAGTGATAGGTTATTATGAGTTGATATTGATGGGCAAAAAATTAATTTCAGTGGTAGGTTCAAATTAGAACAAATAAAAATCTTCAACTTATAATTTGTTGTAAAAATATTGTAAATAATTACCTCTCCTAATAATAATACCTCTTTTTTTAGTATAAATAAACATTAATATATATTATATACCATTGTACGTGCTACCTAGTCTGACACTTGCTTAGATATATATTTTTTAAATGTTTCTTTGTCATTTCCAAAGCTACTAAAGTGTGGTCTCAGTAAAAGACTAACAAAAGTTGAAACTTAAGAAGATTACTCTAAAAGACAGAAAGTCAGAAACATAAATTAAAGGAAGAAAAGACCGGTGCAAAACAAAGAAACGGAGAAGAAGATGAAATGGCGGCCGGCAACATGGTGGCTACTTGGGTTTGTAGTTTTTTTTTTTTTAGACGTATTTCGGCCTGTTTCAGCCTATTTTGGCCCGAACCGAAAAAAAAAAAAAAAAAAAAAAAAAAAAAAAAAAAAAAAAAAACGCATGGGCACACGTGCAGTTGCATCGACGGCCACACGGCGCGTCCATGCTTCCTAGACACGCACAGCCTGGGGCTGCACCCGTGCTTCCTAGAAAAACACACAAAAACTTTACCAAATCTAGCACTAAATCCTTTACTATCAATATCATGACTATGAGGAGGATCCACATATCTCAAGTTTTGCACTAAAAGAGATAGAATGACAGAGAGGCAAACAAGCAACTAAAATAGGGTGAGTTTTCCAGAAAATGTGTGGTTCTTCACTTCTGCTTTGTCTTTTCAGTGTTACAAAATAAAAGGCATAAATGCACTTTTAGTCCCTACATTTTGCACTTTTTCCATTTTTGTTCCTACATTTTGTTTTTACCACTTTTAGTCCCTAAACCAATTAATGTCTGACATTTAGGTCATTTCCGTCACCCAACTAACGGTAAAAGCGGTAAAAGCTAACGTGGCTGACGGTGGAATAAAAAAAATAATATAATCACACACATTTATTAATTAAATTAAAAACAAACATAAAAAAATAAAAATAAAAATCATTAGTTTTGGGGAAAAACATGGCTGTTCATATTCTTCATCTTCTTCCCTAAACATATTTGATTGTCCAGAAATTTAAAATATTGAAGATTTAAAATAACTCTCCACCATTTAAAAAAACTTACTTTGTATAAATTTCTGATCTTTCATTTTCTTCTTCCATTTCAATTCCAGATCCTCTCTCTCTCTTTCTCACGGTGCATGTTTGTGTTTGTATCTTTCATTTTGTTCTTCCTTTGTTCACGCTCTCGATCCCTCACTCTCTCTTAAATCTTAATCTCTGACTTTTTCTCTCTCTCTCTCTCTCTCTAAACCCGACTCTCTCTCCCTCTTTGTTGTTTGATCAATGATGGTGGTGTGTGTTTGATCGGCAATGGTGGAGTGGGTTTGATCGGGTTTTTCTGGATTTTCATGGGGTTGGGTTTTTCCAGCTTGATCGGTGATGGTTGTGTGGGTTTGATCTGGTTGTTCTGGGTTTCCGTGGGGCTGGGTATTTCCAGCTTGATCTGCGATGGTGGTGTGGGTTTGGTCGGGTTTTTCTAGGTTTCCGGGGCTGGGTTTGATCAGCAATGGTGGTGTGGGTTTGA
The DNA here is from genome assembly GCF_932294415.1 of Quercus robur. Lineage (NCBI taxonomy): Eukaryota > Viridiplantae > Streptophyta > Magnoliopsida > Fagales > Fagaceae > Quercus > Quercus robur. Next base: position 40,873,184 of record NC_065543.1, read on the forward strand.
TCAGGTTTTTCTGGGTTTTGGGGGTTGGGTTTGATCGACAATAATGGTGTGGGTTTGATCAGTTTTTTATGGGTTTCCATAGGGCTGGGTTTTTCGGGTGACGGTGGTGGTGTTTGCTGCTTTGGGAAATGGGTTTGATCAGCAGGGTGGTGTTGTTGACGGTGGATTTGGGTCAAGGATGGTGAGTTTGGTTTCGTATTTACAAGTTGTGGGTCTTGGATTTATGAACCTTGTATGGATGAACGTGAAAGAGTATTTGGTTATGGGTTTATGGGTCTATTTCTTGGATTTATGGATTTGATTTACTAGAGGTTTCAATGTTGAATGTGTTAGAATTTTGTGTGTTGAGATTGATTATGAATGTTGGCCAGTTGGGTTTGTCTTGATTTGGTGAAGAACATGAAGTTCATGTTTTAAAGAAGAAGAATAACATGAAGTTCATGTTTTGAAGAAGAAGAATAACATGAAGTTCATGTTTTGAAGAAGAAGAAGAACATGAAGATTATTAACAGCTAATTCTTCCCAAAAACTAATGAGTTTTTTTTATAATTTTTTTTATTTTTATAATTTTTTTAAATTTAATTAATTAATGTGTGTGATTATATTATTTTTTTTATTCCACCGTCAACCACGTCAGCTTTTGTTGTTAGTTGGGTGACAGAAAGGACCTAAATGTTAGGCGTTAATTGGTTTAGGGAGTAAAAGTGATAAAAACAAAATGTAGGGACCAAAATGGAAAAAGTGCAAAATGTAGGGACTAAAAGTGCATTTACGCCAAAATAAAATGGTACTTCTAAACAATCTATCAATTCTCATCATATTGGAGATATCGAGGTTAAGCATACCTTGTTTCCATGCTGGAATCTCGACCAAACACAATAGGAAGGGGACCAGCCCAAGTGGGTGCCACAGCAGCTATGGCCACAGGTTTGACCAAACCCTTTTTAGCAGCACGGACTGTAATTGTCGCTGCATGCCCTCCTCCAAAGACCACCAAATTATTCTCTAGTTTAATAACAGAAAATTATTAGCAAAAGAAACTCCAGATGATCAAACAAATAATTTCCTGGGAATATTCAAAGAGGCAAGAAAATCCTTGAGATGCAGAACAATATTAAACAATATGTAAGGAAAATATGTTCCCTGGAATGACTCCACCCCCCCTTCTCTAGTGGTAGGGGAGGAAGAAGCATGATAACATTTACAAAAGGAAAGTTCTGATATGGCTAATATAATATACACGTGCTAGAACTAGAGCACAATGAATTTGTTATGAAGATAAAATGACAGACCAAGGAAAAACAACCAAAATGCATTTCCTGGATCACACATTTATAAACCAACCAAAATACATCGTTTTATCACTGTAAGAGACCAGTCACAGCCAACCATCCCAACAGATACAAAATCATCTCCATTTAGAGCTAGGAAAGACCAGCCAAAGCCAATGCTGCGATCATTCAACACCGTTGGCAAAGGTGTTATCAAATAGATTGAAGCTGGATATGTCAGGAAACATAATTTCTGAAAACCCAAAATGCATATGCTTGGGGGGGGGGGGGGGGGGTGTTGGGGGGTGTGGGGGGGAATGGGGGAGAGTGGCAAATATTAGATTAGGCACTTATTGCAAATTAATGCTTCGATAGTCAACTTAAAATTCATATTCTAGGACCGCTATGTAACCTGGATATTGAAAAGGCTTAAGGCCATCTTAATTGGGAGTATTTAATCTATTTGCTGGGAAGAATGGGATTTGGTGACTGATGTAGGCGTTAAATTCACTCCTGTACAACCACAGTTTGTTTCTTAATTCGGGCTAAAGGCTCCCCATCAGGTTTCTTCAACAGGTATAGGGGATTAAGGCAATGTTACCTTCTATTTTTGTTGGGGAGGTATTAAGTAGAATACTGATGAGAACCATGGAAGAGAGGGGGGGGGGGGGGGGGGGGGGGTGTGTTTCCATCAGGCTTTTGAGTTGGGAATGGCTCTAATGACAGCTTGGTGGTTTCCCATATTCTTTTTGCAGATAACACAATATTATTATGTGACAGCTTGGTGCTTTCCCTTAGAAGTCTGGGACAACTCCTTTATATCAGTTTGTATTGCTAAACTTTGAAGTTATGTCAAGCCCAAAAGTTCATTTGGGCAAGAAAGACTGTTCCCGTAGGACACGATGGGTTAATTGATGAATTGGCTGGTCACTTTTGTTGCAAAGTTGGTAACTAACTTGCCATGAATCACTTAGGCATGCCCTTAGGATCGTCATTCAAGGCAAGAACAATATGTAATTTAATTCTATAGATTATTATATTTTGATAAGTAAAATGAAGTGTAGATTATTGGGATGGAAGAGATTATATTTGTCAAGAACAAATGCTGGCTCTCTTAAAAAGTATGTTATCCTGTGGACCAACTTATTGCTTTTTGTTATTCGCCATTCCTACATTTGTGGCTAACAGATTAAAGAGATTTCAAAGGAATTTTTTTGTGGGGTGATTTGAGTGATGAATTCAAATTCCATTCTGTAGAATGAAATATGATATGTTCTCCCAAAAATGGGGGGGTTTGAGAGTGTGCAAACTGAATGCTTTCAATCAATCTTTGTTGTGTTGGGGAAGAAGTAAATCATTAATGGAGATGAGTGGTTGGTTTGAAAGATAGGAAAATTCAGGTCAATGGATATCAAGGGTGATCACAAGTATGCATGATGTAGCTTCTACATTCGTATTAGGGCTGGTTGGGATAGTTTTGTAAGTTATGTTCAGTTTGAGACTGGGGATGGCTTGAGGTTTTGGCATAACCTATGGTGTGGGAATCAATCATTGAAAGAGCTTTACATGAAATTATATGCACTTGCAATCAACAAGCATCTCAGTTAATTCTTACTCAGGTAATCAGAATTAATGGGGTTCTTGCTCTTGGAATATCAGGTTTATTTGTGCTTATAATGATTTCAAGTTGGAATCAGTAGACATTTTGTTTGATACTCTGTACTCCAACATTCCAAGTGGAGCATGAGATGGAGGCTGCATGGTAACATGTTTGATGTCCATTCATATTTAGAGGATTTAGGAGGCTAGTGTGGTGTGTCTTTTCCTTGAAAGGCCATTTGGTGCACTAAGGCACCAAGAAAAGTTGCATTCTTTGCGTGAATGTCAACATGGGAAAATCTTAACAACTGCAACAAAAACAACAACAATCAAGTCTTCATCTCAGGTTTTTGAGGTCAGTTATAAATTCTTAATAGATCAATTAGGTCAGCCCCATCTATTTTTTTCCTTAAGGGAAAATCTTAATAACTTTGGTATATTGATGTTGTATGTGTTAAAGTGGATGGTGAAATTGTGGATCATATATTGATGCATTGTGATGTGGCCCATGAGTTGTGGTTTTTTGTATTAGCATTGTTTAGGTTTCGTTGGGTAATGCCTAACTCTCTGTTTGGATTGAGGGGGAGGGAGGGGAAGTAGAGAAGGGTAGAGTAGAGTTGGCCCAAAATTAGCCTATTTTCAGCAAACTGTACTCTACTCCCCTCGACTCCCCCTCCCTCCCCACTCAATCCAAACGGGCCCTAAGAGTGTAGTGATTTACATTTTGGATGGAGAAATAGTTTTGGTAACTAGAAAGGTCCTTTGTTTGGTATATAGCCACTTTATGTTTAGTGTGGGTAATATGGAGGGAGAGAAACAATCGAATATTTAATGGAGTGGGTTTGATTGATGGAGTGGAGGTCTCCATTATTGATATGGAATTTTTATTTTTGTGATCATTGTTTGAATGGTCATGTGTTCTTGGCTCTAATGAGAATCGCCTGCATTGTAGAATTTTTAGACTGCCTGTTTCATATTGTAATCCTCGTACAATGTAAAGAGAACTTCCTGCACACACCCTGTGTACACTAGGATCTCCTCCCTATCAATAAAACTTAAAAAATACTATAAATCATGATCTTTGTAATATTTACAGTTATAAGGTGTATTATTCAACCTTCTAAGATTAAAAATCTATTGAAAATAAATGCCAAGCCCGTCAGAAACTGAGAAATGTTTTAAGAAAAGTAAAACATCAGGTGATGATTATCTTCAAAACAGCCGTACCAACCTGAATCACTAACTGGGCCATTGGGAGCGTTGATTAAGTCAACAAGGAATTTCTCTAGAACATCGGCATTGTATTCTATCTTCGGCCTATCTGAGTATCCCAGACCAGGCCAATCAACAATAGTGGCTCGCCAATTGACTTCACCGACTCGTTCAACAATGTCTCTAGCCACTGATCTCCATTCTTCAACAGTACTAACATCAGAAATGGTTGGCATCATAAGGATATTTTTAGGAGGATCAGAGCTTTCCCGGTTCACATGTTCCTCATAATATATGTTAATATAATTGTCCTTGAATTTCCACTGCCAATTACTAGTCTGAAACAGAAACACATAATTTGTGATACAAACAGATGGGTAGGACTAGTAGAACTCCTATATTTGTTACAAGCAATGGAAAACAAGAGCAACACTGTTAAATAAGTTTCACTAACACAGTGAACATATATTCAAAGATAAATACTTTCATTCCCCAATGGTTTCCACAAATTGTCTAAAACGATAAATTTAAATTCAATCAGCATTATAAACAACTAAATTGGACCCTCATATATATAATACTTTGAGAAAACTAAGAAACAAAGAGAAAACCAATTTCAATTACAGTAAAAGGCATAGCTTGGCCTCACCTTTGATGGGCTAGGAGTCTTATCTCCAACAGAGACCTTGGAGTAATCCAAGGTGGTTGAAGCCTTAACTGTCAAGGGTTTAAGAAAATAAACACTCTGAGAGTAAAATGGTTTGTGGGATTTGCAAGGAAGAGTGAGGGAAGGTGATGAAGATGTGAAGAATGCTGCAGAAATCGCCATGGATTGCGGAGAAATGGAGGGAGGTAAAGGGTATGTGTAACTGTGTCTTGTGTTAGTATTGTAATGTACTATTGACTGACTCCAATGGTTTGTGTCTCACAGTTCCCACAGTTCACACGGTCATACAATGTATCCGTGAAATCAAACTGAACCGTCGTCGTTTTTGTCTTCCCACGCAGAAAATCTAGGACCACCACTTTTTTGGCCCAAAAAATAAAAAATCTAGTAACACGTAATTTTGTGAGTTCCAAACCGTTCTAAAGGTCAAAAAATTGTGAGTTTATAAGGAAGTGATAAATAAAGTATGTAATATATGATGGTAATTTAGAAACACGTATCTTTGTGTCCCAAACATCAAAAAGTAATGAGTCTATGTCAAAGTGATACATATAGTGTGTGTTTGGATACCGTTTATTTTGCTGAAAACTGAAAACTTATTACTGAAAATAATAAAAAAAATAATTTCTGGGTTACTGTACACTGCTAAAAACAATGTTCAGTACTGTAACTTTGCCTTAATGCACTGTTCATGTCCCATGAACAGTGCAAGAGGCGCTAGTCCAAAAAAAAAAAAAATAAAGGCAAAACGTAGAAACACAAATGCCAAAACGTGATCCAAACGAAACTATAGTTTGCAACATATGATAGTTGTAGAAAAGTGTGTGGTCCTAAAATTACTTATTTTTTTCCATAACTTTGATGTGAAAAATTGTGAGTGATAAAGAAAAAATATAAATTGATATGAAAGTGATAAGAAATTATTCAAAATCTACCATATTATCACGGCAGAGCCATGTACATTGGTGGGGGGCTATGGCCCCCCAAATTTTGAAAAAAATTTCAATATATATACATATATATATATATAATTATTTTAATATTTTTAAAATTTAGTCTACAAAAATAAGAGTTGACCCCCTAGATATTTGAATTAATCCAGTAATGCTCTTAAAAAAAAAAAAAATTGGTCTAATAGTTATAGAAACATAACTTTATTTTTCGCAATTTTATTTTTTATTGTAAAATGTGTTCTTATATCTGTTAAATATTTGATAAAGTTTGGCACCATACATGTTTGAATCTATCTTTTTCAATCCGTTATGTGGTGGTTAACAAGTCATTGACTCATTAAAAAAAAATTGTCACTCAAATTACACATGAAATGTCTCTTTAGTTGCCACATAATGAGTTAGAATAAGATAGTTTCAAATGTATTTGGAGCATAACTTATTACTCCAAGTTTTGGATCATTTATGTTTTTGAAAATTTCATTAGTTCAATTGAATGATTTTTTACTTACTTTAATATAAAATTTGATAATTTGTATTCAAAATAAAACTTTTTAAGAATTTCACTATGAAAATGGTAAAAAATGAATTTTAATTCATGAGAAATTGCCATCAAACATAATTTTGATTGAAAATACTAAGCTTTTTTTTTTTTTTTTTTGGGTGCATGTATATATATAACTTATCAAATAAAAAAGTGTGTGTATATATAATAAAAAAGTGTGTATGTGTGAGGGGTTGTCTTGATAAATATATTAGTGCTAAAACTTGGAACCCCCCAAACAAAAAATTTCTGGTTCTGCCCTTGCATAACATAATGGTGGCAAAGCTGTAGCCCTATAACTCCTTGTCTTCCCCATTACCATGATTATCATCACACAAGAAGGTTTTTATTTTTTATTTTTATTATAGAGGTAGCTTCACATTGAAGTCAGGGTGGTCACAAGACTACCATGACTTTGAAAAATAATTATTATTATATATAAAATTTTAAAATTTATGATTTTTTTACCCTTAAAAAAATTTGTGACCACCCTAAATTTTTTAGGTCCAACATAATTAAACTTTGAATAATGTTTAACAACAAATTTGATTGTAGATTAAGGTTATAACTCCACTTAATATATTTTTTTTTTTATTGGATGTGAATTTTGACAGATCCACACAATTGGATTATATATTTTTCTTATATTCTTCATGCTTGTAAAATTTTAAGAAGATCAAAGATGAATATCTATATCATCCCCTTTTCCTCTCCCTTGTGTGTGAGTGTGTGTTTGTTTCTAAATATATAATTAAAAAAAAAAAAGTAATGCCATCAATCAAATATTTAAATTTCAAGTTTTTGTTATCTAAAATTATACATGAAAAATAAGTTTATGGACCGAATAATAAATGGCATCCGATTGACATGAAAATTGACATATGTTTTAAAAACATAAAGAACATGCAATCAACGGTTAGCTTCTCAAAATATGTAGCCATGTTAAACGATTTAGTGAGAGTTGTAGCTTTAGGCTACAACTAAGTTTGTAATCAAATTTTTTCCTTAAACTTTGGTTCGCTTAACAATATATTATGCCCTTACAAACAAAAAGAAAAGGTCAAGAAAATTTTTATTTAACTAAAATTTTAAAAGAGATATAGCCTGCAACAATTTCAAACTAAGAAAACTCAAAAAAATTGTAAGACCTTTATGTATTGTGTGTGTGTGTGTGTGTGTGTGTGTGTGTGTGTGTTTTTGGGGTCAATATATGAAGTTCTCTTTTTATTAGATTTTTTTTTTAATAACAAAATCTAATAAAATCTCACTAACACCCTTATTTTGAGTTCTAGTAGGACCCGATATAGCATTCTTTTTATTCTATTTCATTTTATTCTAACCAATAATAGGCTTGTCACCTTAACTTGGTACAAAAATATTGTGAGATTTTAGTGTGCCAATGAAAGAGCTCTATTAAATAAAATTAGTATTCCAATCTTTTAATCATATTATTCAACTTCCTGCCCATGGGGTCATGAGTCACCTCGAAAATCTCATGAACTAGATTAAACTTGAGTCCTCCAAATTTAGGTTAGATGCTAAGAAGTAACGTGACAACCACGCGCGATACCACCTATATATTGATTATATTCCTCATGTGAGGATACAAAAAGTCGTTTTATTAGAGTCTTACGAATTTTAGACATTACATTTGATGTTGTTGAGGTGACAAAATAAGTCTTGACCTAACACCTTTTTTTTTTTTTTTTGGGTAAATTCCATTAACCTCCCCTGAGGTTTGGACAAATACCACTCAGGTCCAAGATATTTTTAAATTAACCAATTAAGACCCTAAAAGACAACTTAATTCCTAACACCCCAAACTCCGTAACCCCCTCCGTTACTCATTTTTCTTACCCGATCTCTTCTCTCTCTAACTCTCTCTAGTCTCTTCTCTCTTGTTCCTCTCCCTCAAACCACTCTTCACTCATCTCTGTCTCTAACCTTAAATTTGCTCCAATTTTACTCGTACCCAATCCCAGCCAAACCCACAACAACAAAACCCAAATCTTACAACAAAACTCAAATCCAAAAAATTCAAAAAAAATCCCTGCCAAACCCACAACGAAACCCAAATCTTATAACAAAACTCAAATCCAAAAAAAAACTCAAAACAAACCAACCACCACATCAGAAGCCACAACCACCCCCACTCCAAATCCACCCATATTGGAAGTGGCTCCGATTCGATTGATCCGAACCCAAATATAAAAGCTTTCAAACCAAGATTTGCCCAAATATGTTTCAAGTTGGCTTCAATTTGAACCCAAATCTAACGATTTTGAACCCATATTTAGTTTGTGTTGGCTCTGATTTGGTTCATAATATTGAGATCTTCTTCATTTTTACATGTTTGTGTGGCTAGTATTCTCTTTTTCCTATCAGAGATTGGAGCACCAACAAACATTTAGATGAAAACCGCCACCATATGGGCTAAAAAACCAACCTCAGGTGGTCTTGATCGATGCTGGTCAAAGGAAAATCGCCCACAACGATTTAGTTGCGAAAGTGCCCAAAAATCTTCCCGATTCAATTGATGAACAACCTTGAGAGAGTGGGTTGAGTTGGAGAGAGAGAGAGGGCCAAGAGAGAGAGAAAAGAGATCTCAAAGAGAATGAGTGGAACGAGAGAGAAGAGACAAGTCTGAGTGAGGGAAAGAAAAATAGTAACGGAGGCAGTTATGGTGTTAGGGGTGTTAGGGATTAAGTTGTCTTTTAGGGACCTAATTAGTTAATTTTAAAATATCTTGGACCCGAGTGGTATTTGTCCAAACCTCAAGGGAGGTTAATGGAATTTACCTCTCTCTCTCTCTCTCTCTCTCTCTCTCTCTCTCTCTCTCTCTCTCTCTCTCTCTCTCTCTCTCTCTCTCTCTCTCTCTCTCTGGGGCATGATAAAGATAAATTCCGTTATATTAAAATACTGTAACATAGTTATGGTGGCTCCTTAAAACGTTTCAATGGACAAACGTGCAATGAAAACTGAAAAGAGAGTAGAAGCTTGTTAAGGCGAAAAATAGTTTCTTTTTGTACTGGGACACCACGGTTCAGAAAACAAATAAACCAAAAAAAAATAAAAATGCTCACCACCACACCTTCAATGGCTATACTTTTGGTCTCAGTTGTTCACGTGATATGATTTTAAATTTCAAGTTTAGGACAATTTTTTAGATGTATGTGTTTGGTTGGACCTCAGTGCAATGACAAGTGCTTTCACCAAAAGTGACATGTTGTAAGTTCAAGTTCGAAAATCAATCTCTTTAAAATAAATTAGAGATAGTAAGCGTGCCTACTCCTAACTCTTCAAAAGTGGGAGCTTTGTAATTAGCAAATTAATGGTCACTACATATACAGTTATACACTCTTCTCTATCACCTACCAGCACTACATCGAAGGCCTACCATCTACGAACTCAAGGTCATTTACCATCTACGAAAGGAATTCTAAAACTCACAATTTTTGTTCTTTATATGTAACTTAGAATTTTGTTCTTAATTTGTACATCTAAATTTTTATTATTGATTAGTAGTATGTAATTACAATTTAACTGGAATGTAAGCCAAATGCTGTGTTTTATTAATTCGCTCAATTACATGATTTGCAGATCAAAATTGTTGTTCTTAATCTATTCACAAGATTTTCCCCCTTATTTCAAGCTTATTTATTTTTGATGCATGAAGCAAATTTACAAGTGTAAATTCAAAAAATAAAATTTCTTGAATAGTTGAATGTGTACTTTTTCTTTTAATTTTTAACTCATTGATTTGGAGGATGAAATTTGAATTCCAAAATGATATGTTGTAAAGTGTGAGGAAAAAAAAAGTGCTTGGAACACTATGTTTGGAATTGTTATGCACATACAACAAGAGAGAGAGAGAACTCTCTGTTATCACTACTTTCTAGAATAAGGAGAGCATTTAATGTTGGATGAGATATTATATAGAGATAGGCAATAAGATTTAGACATGTGTTTGATATTGATTTAAATGAAAATAATAATATAATTTAGATTATATGATGAACATTAAGTTTTAGGTAAAGAGTAATGAGAAGTTTTATCATTTTAAGTATTATGTGATATGAGAGGCTTACCATATGTTATCTATTGCACACTGACCTGTCAGAGTTTAGGGAATTGGAGAAGACATGCCAAGCAACATGTTTCCTTTATCAACTTTGAACTGCTGGAGTTTTACTGAACATACTTCTTGGCCCTCCAAACCACAACTCTCAAAATTCCTTCGATGAAACTCTATGAGCTTGGATTATGAGCTGAAAATAAGATGATGTGCCATGAGCTTGAACCATGGGCTTTGATGAAATAATATCGCCATGGGTTTTGGACCATAGACTTTGGTGTCGTTTTTTGTAAATATGTGCTCTTTTGGGCTTTATAAGAGATTTTCTCAAAATCTATAATTTGTTGATGTGGTGCAGGTTGCCAATAAAATAAAGCCATATGGCATGAAATTTTTATCCTCAACACAAGTCTCGAAAATATATATATATATATATATATATATCCCACAAACCATTCGCAAGAGTTTTGAAGAAGCTGAAAATATATGTAAAAATAAGTGCACAAGGAAAGAAAATGTAAACCTAAAGGAAGGAAGCAAGGAGATAACGTTTCCTTATATTAGTCTGAGTTGTCTCAAAAAGTGCCTAGCGGGTTACGGATTTAAACATCCAAATCCATAACAAAGAAATGCATGAAGGGTTTGATTCATCATGTACAAACTCCCAACCTATCTCTATCTTTGTACAATTATTGGTAATCAGGGACGAAATCAGAATTTGATTATTGAGGTGCCAAAACATGAATAACTTTTTTTTTTTGACAATTCAAGAATAAAAAATACTAAAATGTAAAACTAAATTAATATATGAAAAATAAAAGCAGCATCTATTTAGTATTTAACAAAAATAAAACACAAAATAATTTTTCTTAATACATATATTTCAATTCAATCATATATAATCTATCAATATAGAACTAAAGTTTTTTTTTTTTTTTTAATCGTAAAAATCATCAACGACGGATATACTAAATTCCACAGAAATTTTCCTCTTTTACATAAAAATCAAGAAGATTATTAAAATACCATCTTTCATTTTTTCATAAATCCTATTTTTGAAAATATTTATGATTGAACATACTCGATACATGAAAAGAGAAAAGAATCATAACTCCTTGAATGTAATTGTACGGCACGAGACCTTCAAACCTATTTGGGCCTTGAACCCCAGCTTTACAATGTGGCCCATGGTCCCGACACCCCTATCAGAAGATGGGCTTAGGGCCTGCTAAGGCCATGGACCCAAGCCTCATGTCACTATGCCCGATCCAAAACCCATTAAGTGAGCCATTGTAATATATGCTCATCTTAGTTCATAGCCCTGGAGTTGCCCGACAAATCACATCTCAGATGAAGATAGGAATGCTCGGGAGCACTGTATCCCAGCAACTCGGTATCGCCTGGGGAAGTATCGTTGCCAAACATCCCTCTTGAGGTGGGAACCAGTTCCAATGCCACTCTTACCATACCCCACTCCCAACTAAACACCCATTTAAGGATAACGACATTGGACCTCCTTTCCACTAACCACAAAAGTAATCATAACTCCCCACTAATTTTTGGCTATAAATATGAGAAGTTAAGGAAGAAAGGGGGTGGTTGAAAGGTTCTCAAGGAAACTGAGAGTAGGAGTGAGAAAGTATCAGCCTAGTGCAGTAACAGTAGAGAGAAAGTAAAATAATTTAGAGGGAGAGGCAGCTCTATTGGGTCTCTGTATAAGGAACTACCCAAAGTAGGAAATCCAAACCCATATTACAAATAGATTGTGAGCCCAAGTGACGCTCGGCCCATCCACCTCACTTTTGGCGCGCACAATTGGCGCTGTCTATGGGAACCTCCTACAAAGCTGTGGTTCAACTGAGACTCACGCTCGGGAAAATGTCTAAAAGACATTCAAGGAGTTACGCTGAAAGTGGTTCGGTGGGATCTTCTCGGGGATCCACCTGGCGAGAACGAAGGAACGAAAGGCGTGAAAATAGGGACCGTAAGCAAAAGGAAGAATGGTCTAGCATTGAAGAAGGGTCGTACCAAACACACCGGACAATGTTAGGTGCTTCAGGGCACGGGCAATTTGACGAAAGAGATGAGGAACTTGAGCAGTTACGCAAACTGGTGAGATATTTGGAGTTGGAGGCGAGAGGTAAGCGCTGGAGAAGGGACCGAGACAACTAAGAAGGGGGATCTGCTAGTGGGGGGGATCGCTATGGGACCAGGTCCAATCGTGGGAGTCACGTCGAGGTTGGGACTGTTCATATTCACGGGAGTCTCGTCAACGTTGGGACTGTTCACATTCATGAGAATATGCAAACCAGGGTTCAGATTCCCTAGAAGAGTGACGGCCCCATAATGCCACCATGGATGCTATGAGCTGCGCCTTACGCAGAGCTGCTCGGTCGCCGTTCTCAAATGACATTGAATGCCGAGTAGATTCACGCACCCACCATTCAATTCCTACGATGGGAAAATGGACCCTGTAGAACATGTCAACCATTACATCCAGATGATGTCTCTGCATACTTACAATGACGCACTAATGTACAAGGTATTTCCATCAAGCCTCGGGCCTGTTGCTTTGAGATGGTTTAATGGGTTACGAAAGGGTTCCATTCATAGTTTTGTGAGTTGATCCAAGAATTCGGTGTCCGGGTTGTAACCTGTAGCCGGGTACCGCAACCAGTCAACGCATTACTATCCATGAAAATAAGGGTCGGAGAAACCCTTCGTAGTTATGCCAGTCGGTATTGGGAGCTTTATAATGAGATTGGTGGGGGTAATGAGAAGATTACGACGAGCACCTTTAGAATGAGGCTGCATGAGGACTCCGAACTATGGGAGTCACTTATGAGGAGGCCTCTCAAGGATATGAGGCAGCTCATGAGGCAAATTGAGAAATACAAATGCCTAGAGGATGACCGGCTACAGAGTAAAGGTAAAGCCCCGTCAGTAAGTCATCCTTGGCAGGGCAATTTTCAGTCGAGGCCCCAAAGAGATTTAAGGATACAAGAGTCGGAGTTGCAACTGAAGGAGGTGAACGTGACGTTTAAGGAGCCGTGCACAAGATCGTAGACCAAATCAAGATGGGGGGTGACCCGTCCTGGAGAAACCAGAACTTGTACTGTACCTATCATAGGGATAAGGGGTATACCACTGAGCAGTGCCTGGTGTTAAAGGATCATCTAGGGCAATTGGTGAAGGCTGGATATCTAAAGGAGTTTGTGGTGGATTCAGGGAACAGGGGTGCCGGGCAAGGTTCTCAACAAAGAGGGAACCCTCTCCAACCCCCATTGGGAGTGATCGAAGTCATCCATGCTGCCCCGAGGGGTACTGCGATGGCCGGGAGGAGAAGAGTGTTGACCATAGCACCCATGGAAAATTGCTCGGGCGAGCAACCCCCCGAGAAAAAGATGAAGGTTGCTCAGGAGCCCATCGCTTTTAACGACGATGATTTGGAAGGAATAATTCTGCCGCATGATGATGCGTTGGTCGTGACGGCTCGGATAAACGGTTTCATAGTAAATAGGGTAATGGTAGACCAGAAGAGTGGGGTTGATGTGATGTATTTGGATCTATTCAAGGGGCTCGGATTGAAGAAAGAAGACCTCTCAAAATACGATACGCCCCTGGTCGGGTTTGATGGCCAAGTGGTGATTCTTGAAGGGCAAATATCCCTTCCCGTGAACATGGAAGGAAAGGAAGTAACAATGGCTTTTATAATGGTCACTTCGTTTTCTCCTTATACGGCTATTCTAGGAAAGCCGTGGATTCATGCAATGGGAGCAGTCCCCTTCACCCTGCATATGAAGGTTAAGTTCCGCACCGAGTAAGGCATTGCTGTAATGAAGGGAAGCTAGCAAGCGACCAGGCAATGTTTAGTGGCCGCGGTCAATTGTAAGCACAAGTAGGCTAAATAGAAAGAGACCACCGAGGAGGTCCCTTTATAGCAATTACAAGAGCCCCAAGAGGGAAATAGGGCTAACTATTCTGAGGAATTAATTAAGGTAAAAATATTACTGGATGTTGACAGGTATTTTCAGGTAGGGGCGTGTATGAGGGATGAGGACAAGGTAGAAACATTGTTATTTCTTACGCAGAATGTGGACGCATTCGCTTGGAGCTCGTATGACGTGCCTGAGGTTAATCCCGAATTCATTGTCCACAAGCTTAACATAGACCCATCTTTTCCCCCAAAGAAGCAAAAGTCGAGAAGGTCGGCTAAGGAACACATTGAGGTCGTGAGACAGGAGGTTAGGAGGTTAAAAGAGGCTAGAGCGATAAGGGAAATCTTCTTCCCAGAATGGCTGGCGAATATCGTAGTGGTCAGGAAAAAGAATGGCAAATGGAAAGTTTGCATAGATTTCACGGATTTGAACCGAGCGTGCACAAAGGACTCGTTTCCCATGCCAAAGATAGATCAATTGGTCGATGCCACCTATGCGCACCCGAGGATGAGTTTCCTGGACGCCTTTCAAGGTTATAATCAGGTCGCCGTAGTTGTCGAGGACCAGGAGAAGACGACATTCATTTCCCCTGATGCCAACTACCATTACACCGTGATGCCCTTCGAGTTAAAGAATGCCGAGGCAACATATCAACAGATGATGACTAGAATGTTTCGGAACAAGATTGGGCGTATGGTTGAGGTGTACATTGACGGCATGGTGGTAAAAAGTAAACAAGAGAAGCGGCATACAGAGGACCTTCAGGGGGTGTTTGAAGTACTACGGCAACATAAATTGCACCTTAATGCTGATAAGTGTGCTTTTGGGGTGGGGGCTGGCAAGTTCCTTGGATACCTAATCACCAACCAAGGGATAGAAGTCAACCCCGATCAGATCGAAGCCGTGAAGCGCCTCAAGTCGCCAAGCAACCCGAAGGAAGTGCAAGTATTGACCGGAATATTAGCTACCCTTAACCAGTTCATTTCTAAGTTTGTCGCTCACTGCCATCCATTTTACCAACTTTTGAAGAAGTGGAGGGGATTCTAGTGGGATGAAGAGTGAAAAAGCTTTCCAAGACCTGAATGAGTATTTGAGACAGGCACCCATGCTAACAGCCCTAGAGCCTAGGGATGATTTATTTATATACCTCTCAGTGTCAAAACATGTCGTGAGTGTCATGCTGTTGAGAGATAAAGGAGTACAACAACCCATGTATTACATCAGCAAGACCCTAGTTGACACCGAGACGTGGTACTTGCCCTTGGAGAAGCTGGTGCTAGCACTAGTGCATGCTACCAGGAAGCTGCCTCATTATTTTCAAGTCCACACTGTATATGTATTGACCGAATACGCTTTACAGTCGTTGTTGAAAAGGTCTGACTTTACGAGCCGGATAGCTAAATGGGGGACTTGGCTCAGATCCTTTGATATAAGGTATAGGCCAAGAAGTTCGGTGAAGTGCTAGGTTTTGGCTAATTTTGTGGCAGATTTTTCTTCTAGAGGCGAAATGGAGGTAATCTATCACGTGGACTATCGCCCGAGGAAAGTGTTTGTGAACGGTGCGTCTAGTGCAATAGGGGCTGGAGTCGGGATTGTTATTATCACCCTAGAAGGAATTAGGGTGGAACATTCTTTCAGGTTAAGGTTCAAGGCCTCTAACAACGAAGCTGAGTATGAAGCCTTACTGGCTGGATTAAGAGCCGTTCTGGGTATGGGTGCACAGGAAGTTGAGATTCACTCAGATTCTCGACTGGTGGTCAATTAGGTGCAAGGCAGTTTTGAGGCCCAAGATTCTCGAATGAAGGAATACTTGAGGGTAGTAAAGCAGATTATGAGTCAATTTTCCAAGGCCAAGGTGGTCCAAGTAGCTCGGGGGTAGAACAGGCATGTAGACTCTTTGGCTACATTGGCATCATTAATGACGGAAGATGTGCCTCGGATGATCAAAGTGAAGCTTATAGCACAATTGAGTATAGACGCCGTGATAGGCGTTGCAATAGTTTCTGCACCCAGGCCCAGTTGGATGGACTCGATCATCAATTTTTTAGCCAAGGATCAAATACCGAATGATGAAAAGGAAGCCAACAGGGTACACCGAGTAGCCACTCGGTATTGGTTGTCAGCTGATTGCAAGCTATACCGAAGATCTTTTGGGGGGCCATATCTCTTATGTTTGCATCCCGAAAAGGTTAATGGACTTTTGGCTGAGCTACATGATGAGGTGTGTAGCAGTCATGTGAGGGGCGTTTGCTAGCACACTGGGCAATGACCCAAGGGTTTTGGTGACCATAGATGTAGAAGGATGCCGCTGAGTATGTACGAAAGTGTGAACGGTGCAAAAAACACGCCCCCTTAATTTACCAGCCAGCAGGTCATCTGAATTCGGTCAATAGCCCCTAGCCCTTTGCACAGTGGGGGCTGGATATTCTCGGCCCATTTCCCCGAGCCACAGGCAATCAAAGGTTTGTTTTGGTGGTTGTTGACTACTTTACTAAGTGGGCGGAGGTAGAGGCGTTAGCTAATATTCGGGACGTAGATGTTAAAAAGTTTGTATGGAAAAACATAGTCATGAGATTTGGGGTGCTGGACTCTCTTATATCCAATAATAGATTGCAATTCGATAGTAGGGCTTTTCGCGAGTTTTGTAGTGATCTCGACATTAAGAACAGGTACTCCACCCCAGCGTATCCTCAGAGCAATGGCCAAGCAAAAGCCACTTACAAGACAATCGTGAATGGATTGAAGAAAAGGTTAGATGGTGCAAAAGGTAGGTGGGCTGAGGAGCTGCCCAACGTTTTGTGGGCATACTGGACAACTCCTAGAAGGTCTACTGGGGAAACTCCGTTCTCTCTCACGTATGGGGCAAAAGTTGTAATACCGACCGAGGTAAATTTATGTAGTGCATGGGTTGTGGGATTTGCCCCTACCTAGAATGATAGATTGCTAGTGGAACGTTTGGATTTGCTGATAGAGTACCAAGAAGCGACGACTATACGACTAGCCAAGTATCAACAAACACTTGCCTGGCGATATAATCGGGGCGTAAAGACAAGAGAATTCAGTGCTGGGGACCTAGTGTTACGGAAAGCAGTAGGGAATGTACGAGATATGAATGCCAGGAAGCTGGCCCCAGCCTGGGAAAGGCCCTACAGGGTTACTGCCGTTGCAGGTGCTAGAGCGTACTATTTGGAGGACCTAGATGAGAGACCGCTTCCTCGGCCATGGAATGTCCATAATTTGAAGAAGTTCTATCACTGATCATCCGTAAATAAGGATGTAAATTCAATAAAATCTTATATGTGCATTCTATTAGCTAATACGATGATGATATTTATCCGTGCAAGTGTATTTAATTTCATTATCGTTAACTAACTAGCCCCGGCCGGTCAACATAAGGACAGTTAGGAAAACTAAGACAAATTATCCTAAGTACAGAAACCTGTTCTCAGTTTGATCATTATCACCAAGCAGGTGGAACCTTACACTAAAATTTTATCCTAAGGATAGAAACCTGTTCTCAGTTCGATCATTATCACCGAACAGGTGGAAACTTTACACTAAAAGTTTTACTAAGGACAGAATCCTGCTTCTCGGTTCGATCATTATCACCGAGTAGGTGGAAACCTTACACTAAAAGTTTTACTAAGGACAGAAGCCTGCTTCTCAGTTCGATCATTATCACCGAGTAGGTAGAAACCTTACACTAAAAGTTTTACTAAGGACAAAAGCCTGCTTCTCGATTCAATCATTATCACTGTGCAGGTGGAAATCTTACACTAAAAGTTTTACTAAGGATAGAAGTTTGTTTCTCGGTTCAATCATTATCACCGAGCAGGTGGAAACCTTGCACTAAAGGTGTTGCTAAGGACAGAAGCCTGCTTCTTGGTTTTCTATGCCTTACATTCACCCAAAAAAGTAAGCATACATCGAACGAAGTCTCTATTGCCAAGGAATTAACTCTTTCTCCCGTCTAAACTAGTTCTGAACACCAAACATACCTAGATATAATCTTTCCTTATGGAAGTAAACTAGTAAGCAGTTTCAATCCCCGTTCAAAAGCAAACCGTGATTAAATTACCCAGTCACTAGGGGTATCTCTATAATATGAAGAAAATAAAAGAATGTAATGAAAGGAACAACTTAGAATCAAACATTCATAGACATACTTAAGCCAAGTGTTCAACAATCATACCATAATCAAATAAAGCCAACATATAAACTAAACCAATGTTTTGTCACCATAACTCAATGACTATAGGAAAATTAAACCCGGAAAAATAATTGTTCTGTCACCACAACCCGGTGACGTGGGCAAACTTAATGAAAATAAAGAAATTACTCAAGCAAAGGAAAAGTAAAAAGTAGAAATTTAGTTCAGCAATCAAGTTGAAGGGTCTGCAGGCTAGAAGTGGGCGACATCCTCGGGTGGCTGCTGGGTTGCTAAAAGTGGCTGAAGCTGAACATCCTCACCAGGCCGATCACCAGCACCGAGGTTGCTGGTGACTTCCAGGTCAACTAACTCCACGTGGGAGTCAATTGCCTCCACCAACTCCCTCATGCTTGGAGTCTCTTCCTCGTCAATGGCACCAGAAGGGTTCTATGTGGCAAGAGGAGGGCCCGAGAAAGGGATTTGGTTGGGATCTCTTAAAGGAGAGTCCTCGGGGACCCCCAGAGCTTGAAGGGCGGCAAACCAACCCTCCTCGAATGCGAGCTTCCAAGCTTCCTGAATGACCGGCTCTACGAAGTTCTCTGCGTCGGCAAAGCCTTCATTATACCATTTATTTTCATAAGCCTCCAAAGCCACCTTCAGGTTGGCCAGCTCTTCGGCTTGAGCAGTGTTCAAACTCACAGCTTCCGCTAGCTTAAGCTCGGTCTCACCCAGCTTCATGGACCTCTTCTCCACCAACACCCTAGCCTTCTTGGACGCAGCAGCTTTCTTTTCGGCGGTCTCGGCAGCCTTTTTTTTCTCTTTTGTTGTCACTGTGGCAACATCCTTGAGAGCCTTCTCCCGCTCAGTGTCCTCGGAAAGCTCCTTCAGCCACCCATTAAAGACGTGAGTCAGTTGTGCGGCCTGATAAAACGGTAATGATAAGTATGAAAATGAATGTGCGTGTGTGAAAGCAAATAGAAAGCCAAGGGACAAGATATTACCGCTATGGTGTGCCATTGCAACTGCCTACTTAATGACTCGTCCGTCCCGTTCTCAAAAACGTGTATGTCTTTGAGTAAAAGAAGGTCGTGCACCAAACTCTAAGCGACACACCCCCTTCGCCCTTATCCCATACTCTTACACTGGCAGATGCAGGGAGGGGTTTGCCATCAAGCTGGAATGCAGGCTGCCATTCCGCCGCGGCTTGGGAGGTGGACGCCATGTTCGTCTCAGTTTGGGCCATTGACTCCCAGATAACGATACCCCCTGACAGTTGTGGAGGAGTTCTTGTAGGCACGTCTCTTGAGCCGGCCTGAGTCTGTTCAGTCGTACGCTGTCTCTTCCGAGAACGGCCAGAAGGAGGGGGAGGAGGGGGAGTTGGATCTCTACTTTGGGATTCTTGCTACTGTGGGGTTGGTCGGGCACCGAGCACAAAACGACTGATCGTCATCGTCCTTCTTGTCACCATATCGTGGCCTTGATCAGATTCGGTTCCCGAAGAACTGGTTGATTCAATAGCTACTTCCTCGACTGCTTGAATGGGGGCTTGGGGTTCAACAGGGGCTTCAGGCTCAACAAGTACGTGTACTCGACGGTTTTGGGACACAAGTTCAACCGACTCGTCCCATACTGGTGCAAGTTCATCTAAGCAGGTGTACCGTGGGCCGAGATCACAAGCTTCACCTATGGTTAGCCTTGGAGGAAGGAAATTCACATGCCGGACATCAATGTAAGAAAGAAGTGCACTATCTACTAACAGAGCCTAACTGAACGCTTGACAGGTGGAATATATAGGGTCAACACCAAGTATCAAATGAGATGCTCGGAGTTGTCCGTCCCCGTGAACAAACATCTCTGACCTAAGTACAAAATTTTGGTCCCGAACGTGCACTACTCTAAGGTCTAGCTTAAACCTTTTACTCTCTACACAGAAATAACACAAAAACTGGTTAGTAACCAATTGATCAAAACAATCACAAGTACAATTAACAAAACGCAGTTAAGTAAATGTGCTCAGTACTGATCCACATCACGCAGCAAGAATGCATAGGGGAGCTCATCGACAAACCAGTTGCCACTCACCCGTACAAACTCTCCAGCCGAATTCCTATTTGAGTTAGGTAGGCACGAAATAAGCCATACACTCATGTCCCTGGTCTTTAAATAGTAATATGTTCTAATGTTTCCACATAAACTATACATAAAATTGATGTCATGGTAATTCAGTTGCAACCCGAACAATTGGTTCAACCTATTGACACAACTCACCACTCAGTAAAAATTAGGGGGGAGTTGGTCGGGACATAGACCATAAAATCTAAGGGTGCTTATGATGAGAGGGTCAACGGGGAACCTAACCCCACCCTTAAGAATGGCCATCAAGGGAAAGAACGTTGTGTTTACACCACGACACCTTTGGATGTCGATATCTCCCTCATGACAATAGGCAACCCTAAAACTAGCCAACGAGGCTTCCGAAGATAAAAGATGAGAACTAAATGAAATAGAAAGAATAAGAGGAAAGACAAAGGAAACTTACTTTGGGCTCTAGGAAAGTAGGGTGTTCTGGACTGAATGATGAACGCACAGAGAGGTATGCACGGCAAAGAGGGAGTTTGGAGAATGAAAATGAAAAAGTGAAGTAGAGTTCCAGAAGGAACTATTTATAGGAGCCAAAAGGGGGAATAAATGATATTCAATAAATGAGAAGGAAGGAAACCCTACAAATCCCTACCTTAACTGTCACACGCATGCCGCCTCAGTTCATGAACCGTCAGACAATGATGACGGTTGAACCAACAGTCAGATACAACGCACCTTTTGAGGGCGCATTAATGGGTCTCTCAATCGTCCAATATCTACCTGTTAAGCTTCCCAAATGGTTACTGTCTCTTGGATTCCTTGATTCGTTCCCGGGGGCCGAGCACGAATCAAAAGGAAAATTGAATAAACATAAGACAACCATAATAAAAAAGAAAACCTCAATTTATTGATTCAAAGTGAGAATTTATAATTGTCAAGATATAAAAAAGGAAAATACTTAGTTTTGTTCCTGGAATATACAAAAATACATGATTTTTATTTTCTAGTTACATTTTAAAAAAAATGAAAATACAAGAATAGTCCAAAACCAATGATCTAAGATTGGACGCAAAGCTATGGAGTAGTAAGGTGTTAAGCACCTAGCCATTATGTGAATGTGAAAAAAATACAGGTGAATCTAAACGAGATTAAACTAACTTGTAACCCAATTGTCCCAACCTGTTTTGTAACCTATCTTCTAGGAGGGACTCATTTTAGACCCTAACTTGATCTGACAAGATTAGTTTGTCAGGTTTGCTTAAAGAAAATTAAAAGAAACTCACTCTTCATTTCGCTCTGAAATTAATATATATTTCACCCGACTGACGAAATTCTAGCCAAAATACCAATTTAGGCTAATACGGGCCATAATTTAGGACAATACAGAACATGAGACACCTACACCGAATTATACACCAACACAAAAAACAGAAAGGTATTTAAACATTGCTTTTAAGCCTATAAATAAACCCCTCCACTCCATTCCAAACCATCTACACTCATTCAGAATTCCTTAGAGAAATTATATCCATCTAGTATCACCCATATTATACCATTACATAATTTCCTTTATGCTTAGTTGATTTGGCTCTTTTCATGGTGGTTTCTTGGAATCGCCCTCTTGAAAACGAGCCTCTCACTCATGGGATTCAAATTACTATTCCTATCACCCTTATCTTCTTGATACTACTTTTTTTTTTTGAGTCTTGCTAGAACCAAGCACTCACTATTCCATTTGCACACAAAGTTGCAGAAGACAGTTAATCGAGGGACAAATCAAATTAAATTTCCAATAAATGAGTCATTTAATTTCCAATTTAGGCTTGTAGCCCATTGCACATGGAGTTCAAAGTTGGTTTTTAGACCTATAATCAGGTGGTGGCTCCTATCTTCGCATAATCCAAAGCTATTCGTGTACACCCGGGACAATTTCTAGTATGGGCCCACACCGAACTGCCCGAGCCAGCTTCGCAGTTATCCGTCAATATGGAGATACCCCTTGGAACCGATGCAAGCCCCTCGGGGCGCTCACAAGATTCAAGATTAAAACTGGTTGAAAGAATAGCTTGATATCATTTGAAGATGTTGCTAATAGTGACAGATTATAGATGGTTGGGAATAAAGCTTTGTGACTTCTTGAGGGCTTAGTAATGAAAATTACAAGCAAAACTAGATTTGACCAATTTAGGTGTAGTCTCTCATCCACAAACACCATGTAATTACACACACAAAAATCTATTTTAGTGGCATTAAGATACTAGTTAGAAGTTTTGAACTCAAGATCTTATAAATCTCATAAACCTTGAGTACTACTAGACCAAGCACTTGGATTTAGTCTAACTTTTCCATTGCTACTACATAGTTAGTGGAGTTATATATTATCACCAGAAAGAATGTAAATTTGCAAGCAAAATTTTTTGATATTGAAACTAAATTTATTAGACAAAAGTGGCCACATATGCCTTAGAACAACCAGAAAACCGGAAGAAGAGTAGAAAAACAACACAAAACTGGAAATAGTAAAGTGCTAGTAAAACCCAACAACCTATGCAGTTTCTTTGCTGCCACTTATTTGATGCACTTAATGGGCTATAGAGCTAAGAACCAACATCAATTTGTGAGGATCAAACTGATGCAGAGTTGAGAGCATTTTGTCTCATGAATTTGAGAGCTCCCACCACCTTTTCATGAGGGGGGAGTGCCCCTTTCACCACAGGTAACTCAAGTAGAACTTTCAACCTAGAAAATAGAAGTGGAGAAGTCTTCTCTGGGTCTATAAGCTTCAGACCAAGGACTTCTTCCTGAGCCTTATAGGAGCCAAATGTAGATACTATTACAATGTCCAGGAGTCCCACATTCTCTTGGTTAATGATTGGAATGCCCTCTGGAAAAATGCTCTTAATTCCCTCTTCAAGCAAGCTTAATTTCTCAGACACTTCCTTCACGGCTTTCTCTTGTGCTTCTCCATCTATTTTGAGTATTAAGACCATGTTCTCAAATACCTGCATGCCAGAACTTACAAGGTATTAGTCTGATTATGGCTTAGTTTTTTTTTAAACTAGTTGCAGACCCTGCGCGTTGCACGTGATAATATTTTTAAGGTAGTCTTATTAATAAATATAAATAATTTGGACTAATTTAAGAAATAGTAATGTAATTAATAGTCATATTTTCATTTATTATAATGAAAATCACATATGTAATGTATATAATTTCTATCATACAAAAATCAAAACAATATAACTTTTCTTTAGAACATAAAAGGTAAGTTAACGAAAATATTAATTTTTTTAATAAAAGTTATTTATAATATTTTGTGCATCATTAAAAAGTATATAAAATTTGGAAGTTATTCTTTTAGTTTTAAACAAAATTTCTCAAACCCAATATTTCTACCATACAATCAAAAATACTAAGAAACGTATTTAAAAATTAATAAAACTCAAAAAAATTTAAATTTAAAATAAATAAATAAAAAGGGAAAAATAAAAGATTGTAACTATTTTTTCTTTTAGAAAAAAAAGAGTACAATTCCAAAGGGGAAAAAGTAGAGAATTTTTTTTTTTGAAAAAAGAGGAAGTATTGTGTTAATGTTGTCATAATCTAAACTAATCCAACATCTAATCCAACATTTGAAAAATTAATAGACTAATAAAATTGAATTTGTTTTCTTAAAAATCTCAAAGAATACACTAATAAGATAAAGATGATGAAGAATAATATAAAATATTCGTAAACACTTAAAACAATTACTCAAGCATCTAAGAATGTCATATAACAAAGACATAACAATTTACTACAAATTTGTTAAACAAAATATTTTTAAATAGTGAAAGGAATGTGCACGAAGACCATTGTTTTCAACTACATTAACTGTTTCTTCATCAGCTTGTTTAAACTATCCTGTTGTTTTCCAAATAAACTAAAACCTGACAACAAATATGACATATTATAATATGATTTTTTCCCCAAATTAGAACTGTTAGGTTCTAAAAGTTTAGAACAATTGGAAAATCGTGAACACAAACTTGTCTAGATATAGATTTTATAGTCTATAGGTATTATTAGACAATGCTCAAGGTGATTCAAGTCAAGATTCAAGAACAAGTAAGCTGTAGAAAAAAGAGTTTAGAATTTGCTTGGTTCGATCGATCGAAAGATAGGCTCGACCGATCAAAACTCGTATCTGCAGAATTTTAAGTTGGCCCAAATAGTAGTTCAAGCCCATTAAGGATTATGGTTTCAGATCTACTTCTTCTAGTATATAAAGGAAACCCTAAGCATATTTTTAGAAGGATTTTCAAAGAGAAAAAAGTGTGCCTCTTTTGTATCTAGGGTTTTGTACTCAAAAAGCTCTCTCATGTCTTCTATCGGTGTTATTCCTTGAAGCATCTCAAGATCTGGTGTTGTAGAAGTTGCTACCTTCTCTAGTTATCAAAGATGCTGATGATCTAAACTTTTAAGGGTGATCTTGGAGTCACAAACAGGAGAGCTTGTGTTTTTTATCACAAGTGTGGGTGCTTGTGTTGCAAAGTCCAAGGAAAGCAGTATTCCGTAGACTCGGAGCTATCATGAGGTCGTGGTAGTAAGTTTTCTACTTGAGGTAACAATAGAATGTTAGTGGTCTAAATTCTATTGTACAAACTTTAATTCTTTCATAGTAGATTTTCTTTTTACCTTGAGGATAGCTAAGTTAAATCCTCCTTAGGTTTTTTACCGGTTTGGTTTTCCTGGGTTATCATATCGTTTATTCTTTATATTTCCGCATTATTTACATGATATGATTTGAATGTGTTAACCTATATCTGAATAATTTATCTAAGTAATCACTTGGCTAAATAAGTAGATTGAACAACTTGTGTTTTAAGGGGTCTAAAGACGTACAAGATCAACAAATAACACCATTCATTAAATGTATTTAGTGTTGTAAATAAAATGATAAAAAAAATTGCATCAAGGAACACATATGAATTAGTCAATAATAGGATAATGATGGTACAAAACTCTAGTTGGAGATCCTTCTATAGGCAATTATCAAGTTGTATTTTTTCTACCATCAATAATTAGGCAAGACTTGTAAATACATTTTTAGTAATAAACAATCAAAAGTATAATTCTAAAAAAACAAAAATATTCATCAATTTAATGTAGAAATGCAAGAAAATAATAATAATAAATCCAACAAAAAATGAAAAAAAAAATTGAGAGAGAGAGAGAACTTTTTTTGTATAGGAAAAATATGCATAGAATGGAAGAGTGACAAATTTATAGTAAGAGAATGAAAATAAGAAGAGCCAAAATAAAGGAAAATAAAAAGGCAAAATAATATTTAAATTTAAAACTGCTCAAGAGTAATATATGTAGACAACACTTTTGTTTTGATTTTCCATTGATTTATTGTTTAGTTATAACATCAAAATTAAAATAGATGAATATGTAAAATTAAAACCGTCTAAGATGAATTTGTAAAGTCAATATATTTATATACTTAATATTGTAAAAAATTAAAGATAGAAAATAGATATGAAAAAGACTAATGATGTGGCGGATGAAGTGGCTTAACTAAAGCGTAGTAGCAATAAATGTTACGCTTCACCTTTTAGATATACATAGATATAGATGATAGATTTTTTTTTTTTTTTTTTTTTTTTTTGAGAAACTAGATGATAGATTGTTCCGCGTGTGTTGTACGCCGATTAGTATGTTCACATTTATAGGTCTAAAATAATATATTCTTAAACTATGTATTTCTGCCTATATATGTAGATGAAGTAGTCCAATTGCATTTATTGTCACCTCAATTTGTTAACATTTTGTAATAAAAATTGTATTAACTTTTTATGATAAGCAATGGTTATATATATACCGTATAAAATGGTGAGAATTTAAGCTAACAATTTCACTAACCTGTTGGTGGACAAAGCTAGCCCAGAAGCGAATTTGTGCTCTTTTATATGGATCTTCAGGTAGAAATCGAGGCCTATTCTTCCAGGTTTCATCAATATATTCGAGGATGATGAGTGACTCAACAATGGGTTTTCCATTATGAACAAGTACTGGAACCTTCTTATGGACAGGGTTGTACTTGAGCAACAGTGAGCTCTTGTTCTTCAGATCTTCTTCTACGTACTCGTAGGGTATCCCTTTAAATTTGAGGGCTAGTTCCACCCTCCTAACGTAAGGACTAGCAAAAAATCCATGCAGACTCACTTTGTTTTCTTCTGCCATCTTTCTCTATATGAAAGTTGCTATGTCTATGTCTAACACTCTAAATATCTCTTTCAAACTGATAGTGAGATTCAAAATGTAATGGAGGCTTTATATATAGTTGTTTGTCCTTCCCCAAGATAGCTACCTTCAACTTTCTTGTACAAAAAGACATTAAAATAAAAATAAAAATGGCTCGTCATGGATTACGTCAGTCAATAGTCAACAGCCTAATAGTTATACAACTTTTGTTTATTTTATACATAATAAGAAGAAAAAAACGAAATCTATACATGGTCATAAGGAACAGATTAGCGTAAGAGCAGCCCTATTAGAAAACCAAACATGTATTAGTATATTATATACTGACCTTCCACGAACTATATATGGTACTTGGTACTGTGGCCACAAGAGGGGAAGCACCATATTTATATTCTTCCAGATTAAAGCTAGAGACATCTTCTCATTGGCCAAAAGATGCATCTTGTTCTTCAAGAATTCTTTGATCAACCACTTTCCCTTTTCTTCACTTATAAAAATTAAAAAGTAGAGAGAGTCTAACACGGCACCTTAATTTTATGAAATTAAATTGAATGCCAGGATCCACTAAATCATAGCCTAATGAGAATAATAAAAGTTAAATTTAAACTTTCAAAAGTGTTCCATCCACAACATTTTCACAACAAATCATAGATGATATGTCTAGCACTTTAAATTACTTTTTTATCCATTAATAATAGCGAATATGAATAATAACCTACCACTAAAGTTTGTTGTAAAAATGTTGTGAACATAACATTTGTTGTAAAGTTTTAGGCAAATTTCACTTCCTCATCCCCTAATTATAGGAAACTCATTTATTAATTCCCTCTGTTACTACTATTAGTTTAAGGAAAAATTCCATTGTTTCTTATAATCTGTCAGTAACTATAATCAATTGACCTTAATAGCCTCTCCCACTACAAGAAAATTGAGTTATTGCGGCGGGTTTTTTGCGGCGGTTGTGAAAACTGCCGCTATATGTCACATATTGTGGCGCTTTTTTGGCTCACCATTATAAATGAGATATATTGCAACGTTTTATTGGACCACCGCAATATAAGTGTTTTAGCGGCGTTATACTTAGCTATAGTGGCGCTCCATAAACCCACCACAATAAATATACCCTTTTGTGGCATACTGCAACAGCAAAATATAAAACCGCCGCAATATATAAGTTTTAGTGGCATTTCTGTTACTTATAGCGGCAGGTTGGATGACCGCCACAATAAATACTTTTTTGCAGCGCTTTTTCTTAGTTATAGTGGTGGTTTGGACCGCCATAACAGACCTTTCTAATTTGCGGTGCTTTTCTTAGTTATAGCGACGGTTTGGACCACCGCAATAGACATTTCTAATTGCCTACATCCAGTCCAATGTATCCCTTTATTGCTTTGGCCTAAGCGCCAATTTGGCTTTTTGTTTCCCTCCTCTTTTCATTTTCCAGTGTATCCCTCTATTGTTAGCTCTAAGAAAAAACCTCTCTCTCTCTCTCTCTAAGCATTTTCATCACCAGTCCTTTACCATCGGTCACCACTAACGTCCTTTGCCGGCACCGCTAAAAAGATTTCCCGACCGTCATCAGCTGCCATCACCACCACTGACAATAACCAAAAATAAGTATTTTAAAATTCTCATTGGTCCAATTTTTTCCCTTTATTTTTTTTTTCCTTTCCCTTGCCTAAACCAATCACTTTAGCGTCCAGGAAACACCAAAACACTAAAACATCTCAAATCCAAAACACCAAAACCCATTGAAACCAAAACCAAGCAATCAACAAACCCACCCCACAACTCACCACCTAACTGACTACCACTTCCACAACCATGACTCACCATCGGACCTAACTAACCACCACTTCCACAAACACTAACCGTCACCACCATAGAGGGATGAGGTAGAAAGAGAGAGACCCACTAAAAGAGAGACATTGATTTGAGAAAAAGATAGAGTGAAGCACAAATCTTTGAGAGAGAGACATTGATTTAAACGAGAGAGAGAGAGAGAGAGAGAGAGAGAGAGAAGCTGGCTTGAGAGAGGAGGAGTTTAAGACATGTGGGTCTGATTTTGAGCAAAATTGAGATATAGAGAGAGTGGATCGATGGCCGATGAGCTATGAGCAAAGATGGTAGTGCTCGGTCATGGAGTTAGAGAGAGATCCAGTGGTGGCGGTGTGATGAGCAAAGATGGCAGTGCTCAGTCATGGAGATAGAGAGAAATCTGATATTTTTGGAAAAGAGAGAGAGAGGAAGGATTGAGAATGTCCTAGAAGAGTTGGAGAACTGGTTTGAGAATGAGGTTTTGGGGCTGAAGTTTTTCTTTTAGTGTGTGATTGTGTGAGAAAATGCTTTGTAAAATGTTATTTTGATTAATTGTTATTGATCTAAGAATATGAGTTATATTTTGGGAAGAACATAAACATGTTCGTCCAAAAAATTAATAATAATTAAAGGAATAAAAAAATTAATTTAATTATCTTATTTTATTTTTAAAAATTTTAGAAATTGGAAAAAAATTTTAATTTTTATGTGATTTATTATTTATTTAAATGTTGACGTGAAATTTTTCCTAGGCTATAGTGATATTTTTCTAACCCACTGCAATAGTTATTAGAGAAAACATTTTTTTATCCTAAAAGTTAAGTTTTCCCAATATTTTTTTTATCCTTCACACAAAATTTCCCACATGCATAAACTTTTCTTTCCCAAAATTTTCATTCGAAGCTCTTGCTCCTTTGACTTGTACATTGCCATGGCCTTTAGATCCTTCAACTTGTACCCCCTAAAATTCATTATTTTATTACTTAAGATTTATTATTATTATTATTATTATTATTATTATTATTATTATTATTATTATTATTATTATTATTAAAGAAAACTCTAATTATATAGCCTTATAAAAATTTTTAAAAAATTAAAAAAATATATATAGGACAAGCTTTCCCCCCAGATTTTTTTTTCTTCCTGCAAAAATTTTCCCCCAATTTTTCATTTCCCACTTTTTTTTTTTTTTCATTCATTGTGTTTCTTTTCCTTCTTTCTTTTCATTTCCCACTATTCTCTCCCCTCACACCGCCACCCTTAGCCACCGATTTGCTCTTTCTCCCGTCACGCCGAAGTTACAATCCCCAGCCACTTCTGCTCGAATCGCAGTCATCAGAGACATCGTGAGCTCTCTCTCTCTCTCTCTCTCTCTCTCTCTCTCTCTCTCTCTCTCATTTCTTTTTATGTAAATTTCAAAACCCTAGCTCCGTGCCAAATAATAGTTTTTTTTTTTTTTGGAATGAAAATTTGGGTTTTTGAAGTATAATGATTGGAATCTACAAGAAGATACAAAGGCACTTCAATTTCTTCAGGTATCTCTCTCCCACTCTCTTTTTACTTTGAAAAATGTATTTATTTCTTTCTGCAATCTGTTTTTTTTTTAATTGTTGAAATTAAACCAACCTAAAAACAGTATTTGTTAAATTGTTGGGTTTGTAATGTTTAGTAATGGAACAAAGATCCTAGCTTTGAACAATTTCAATAAACATGAGTTATGATTTATGCTGTGAAAACCTAAATTGGAAGCTTTGAGAAACATTGGGTTAACATTGAAACCTTGGTTAGAGTTTTATATAGGGAGAAAAAATTGAATGGCAATTTAGTAAGGATTTATTCTATTTAACACTTTTTTTTGTTAATATATAATCTGAGTACTGAAAATTGCATGAACAACTTGCTGAGCAACTATGTAGATGGATTTTTTTTTTTCTTATTCTTAACAATATTATCTTTTTTTGTTTGATGTTTCGAGTGCCCACATGTTGTTTGTCAAAAGTTTTGTGAATAAACCTATGCCATTTACTTTCAAAATGTTTGTTAAAGTTTCTGATTAGTGGTGTTTCAAATTGGCTCTCTCAATTTGAGTGTGGATTTTGGAAGTGATTTCTTGTTGTGATTCGACCTTTAATTCGATCACATGCCTCATGTTCACACCTCACCATCACAAAGAGTTGGAAGGTTCCCCTCTTTTTGGGGATATAGTTGACTGGCCTGAATTTATGAGTTCTAAGCTAGTTCAATAAAATTAGGCTATAAATATTTCACCCCATTTCCCATGGAAACTTCACAAACATGGGATCAACTGTATGGAGCTTCCCCTTATTCAGCATACACAAGGACCTGATCTAGATAGGCTTTCTTTGTATTATATAGTAAGATCACATGCTTTTTGTTTTAGTAAGATCACATGCCATCTTTGGATTTAAGTGCTTATGATTGTTCACTTGAAGTTTGGCTTTGTCTTTTGTTCTTTTTGTTTTTGTTGATAATGTAGGAAATTGGAAAACTTAATCTTTCAAGTGCGATTAGATATCAAATGAAGCTTGGTTTTTGTGTTTCCTACCTTTTCTTTTTGTCGAGAAATAGAGAAGTAACAAAACACATTTAAAAAAAATAAAAAAAAAAACTTATTTTTTGAACAGCCAATTTACATATATTATATATAAATTATAATTTTTTTTTCATTTGTTCAAATGCAACTTGTTTTCATTATTATTTATTATTATCATGGTCCGATATATGTAGCTCCGTGCTTCTTAAAATAGTTCAATGGGGTTATATATTAGGTCTTACTAATACAATATTGCTACTAATCAATTTGTTATTACAGTTGATCTACTCTGGTTACAGTTGTGCTCAAGGTTGGTTCATCACTCCTTGCTCGAGCAATCCAAGTTTAAGGTCAGATATCTCTCTAATATAATTGATTATATTTATTTTGATGGTTGTCTCTGCTTGTTAATTCGTCTCAAAGCAAATGGACAATTTATTATTCTAAGTAGAATTTCTTTTCAATTTGATTGTAGTGTTGAAAGGAACACTAGAGGAAGTGTCTTTTGAGTGTTGTGTAGAAAGGAACATGTTATTAGAACTGTAATTAAACGGAAGTACTTGTCTAGATTAAGAAGAATATATGTCAAGCTATGGATTGGCAAGCCTAGATTAATTTGGGCCGATAAATATGAAATGAACCTTTAATTCTATGATTGTGTATTGAAATATATATATTGAGGAGAGTTAAAGTAGGAACATAATCTAGTATTCTATTTTAAAAGTTTTGTTCCTTCTTCAATAGGATCATCAAAACTACTTATTAATCAATGTCGAGTTCATGATAGAGTTCTGTTGATAATGATTATATATGTGCAGAGTAGCAATATAGATACAACTAATTGCTGACAAAGTAAGCGAAGTTGGTGAAATAATTAAGGTACTCTGTGTGTGTGTATGTGTTGAATTGGGGCAAGCAGGTGGCTTGCATGGAATAAAAAGGTGGTTTTAGCTGATATTATGTATTGATAACTTCTCTATGTATTTAAATACATTGTTTTCTTAGGAACATAGCTAAAAGTAAATGATTAAAGATGATGTGTTTCTTAAATTAAAGTGAAATTGTGTAAATGAAATGTGTGTTAACTCTTGCTTTGTGCTTTCATGAAATCACATTATAGGTATTTCTTGCAAACCACTTTATAGCAACGGATAGGAGTTGGATGAAAATTATGAATAGATGGTCGCGAGAATATTTAGATGGAGTCCAACAGTTTCTAAATTTTGTATCTAACCATGCACACTCGGATGGAAAGATTTCATGTTCATGTAGAAAATGTGTGCATACAAATTCGTGGCCTATAGATGTCGTACAGGCTCACTTAGTGTCAAAAGGGATTTGTAGGGGTTATAACCCTTGGGTTTTTAATGGGGAATCATCATCTGCATAGACTTCTTCTAAAATTCCTAATTTGATAGAGTATGCTGATCTTCATGACATGTTGCATGACATGTTTCCCATACAAGATATGGCATCTGGGCCAACAACCCACAAAAGGTCCTGCAGAATGTCCTAATGAAGATGCATTTCGGTTTATGAAATTGTTTGAAAATGCTAATCAACCTTGTTATGAAAGTTGTAAGCATTTTAGCAAATTGTCAGCCATTGTGCATTTGTACCACATGAAATGTCTTAATGGTTGGACCAACAAATCATTTACCATATTGCTGCAATTTTTGCTTAATTTTCTTCCTTCAAAAACTAAGTTGCCAAAATATTGTTATGAGGCTAAGAAGATTATTAAGGATTTGGGCTTGAGTTATGAGAAGATTCATGCTTATCCTAAAGATTGTATTTTATATTGGAAGGAGAACGCCAATCTTATAGCTTGTCCAAACTGTAACCGTTCAAGATGGGAAATTAATGAGTCTAAAGGTCAACAAAGTACTAATGCTTCCTCTAAGAAAAGAAAGAAGAAAGCTGCAAAAATCCTACGATGATTCCCCTTAAAGCCAAGATTGCAGCGACTATTTATGTCTCTTGAAACAGCCAATCATATGAAGTGGCATGCCAATGGTCATGTGAATGACAGGTTACTAAGATATCCTGTTAATTCTGAATCTTGAAAATCATTTGACTCAAAATACATAGAGTTCTCATCCGAGCCTCTTAATGTGAGGCTTGGATTAGCAGCCAATGGATTCAACCCGTATGGAAATATGAGTAGTACTCATAGTACATGGTCTGTCATTTTGATCTCATACAATCTCCCTCCATGGATGTGCATGAAAAGGTCTTCTTTCATGCTATCATTATTGATTCTTGGTCCAACCTCACCCGAAAACGATATAAACGTGTACTTACAACCCTTAGTAGAAGAACTGAAGGACTTATAGGATGTTGGAGTGAAAACGTTTGATGTGTCTTCCAAAAAATCATTCCAAATGCATTCTGCATTATTGTGGACCATAAATGATTTTCCAGCATATGGTGATATCTTGGGTTGAAGCACCAAAGGTGCTCTTACATGTCCCCCTTTTAACTATGATATGGAAAGAAATTTAGTTACATTGGACATAGGCAATTCTTAGATAGTGATCATAAATTCCGTAAGCAGAAAAATTCATTTGATAGACATGTTGATACGAGATCAACTCATATTACAGTATTCAAAGGGGAAATCATGTTACAAACAAATGCTGTAGCCGATCATGTGTTTGGAAAGAAACAGTTAATTTGCCCAATAAAAGAAAAAGAGGGGAGGAAGCCTTAACTGTGTGAAAGAAGAGAAGTATATTTTTCACCTTGCCTTATTGGGAGCACTATGTGTTGCATCACAATCTTGACGTGATGTATATTCAAAAGAATGTAGTTGATAATATAACTGGCACATTGTTGAACTTGGATGGCAAGACAAATGATAACTTGAAAGCACGTCAAGACTTAAAGGATATGGGTATAAAAAGTGAGCTTCACTTGGAAAAGGTTGGGAATGTTCAGACATGTATGCCATATGCCTACTACCATATGAATGCTAGTGATAATAATGGTTTTTGCAAGTTTTGAAGGATGTAAGAGTGCTAAATGGATATTCTTCAAACATCCCACGTTACGTTAAACTCAAAGAATGCAAGATTAGTGGGATGAAGAGCCATGATAATCACATTTTAATGCAGCAATTTTTTCCGATAGCAATACGCGAATATTTGCCCCCTGAAGTGAGTAGGCATTTAATTGATTTATCCTTTTTCTTTAGGGAGATATGTTCCAACGTACTAAATATGGAGGAACTTAGGGCTCTTGAGAAAAGAATTGCACTGACATTATATGAATTGGAAAGGATATTCCCTTCCTCATTCTTTATAGTGATGGTACATCTAGTCGTGCATTTGGCTAGCAAAGCCAAAGTTAGTGGCCCAATTCATTATCATTGGATGTATCCCATAGAGAGGTAACACATATGGTAACTTGGTCTATTTGGTTTTGTTTAACTTATCAATTTCCCGTTGTTGATCTTATGTTTTTCAATAAGTACTTGTCAAGACTTAAGTCTTATGTACATGATAAAACTTATCCAGAAGGCTCCACTGCAGAAGGGTATATAGTAAAGGAACGCTTAGCATTCTGCTCACGCTATTTTAAATCTGTTGAAACTGCATTCAATCGGCCTGTAAGGAATGTCGAGGAATCCATGGGTGCAGTGGTGAGCATTACACTAGATTCAAATTCATGGATCCAAGCACATCGTTATGTGCTATTCAATTGTGAAGAAATCACCCCATTTTGTGAGTAAGTAATATTTCATTATGTATCCTTTCATGGCATTCGAGTACAATACTCTAACTTAACACTAACACGTTTGACTACATAGTATACACATAGCGGAGATCAAGGTTAATTTCCCTCTTCATGTAACCGATAGTGTTATTCAAAAGCAGCACATGGAGAAATTCTGCAACTAGTTTAGGAACTATGTAAGTAAAGCATATATATAAAACTTTATTGTCTATAATAGGTGATGCCAATGTCTATATATAAAACTTGGTTGTAATACTTTAGATAGCATACTTATAATAAACGTCATTGTCTATAATAGGTGATGTCAATGGATGCATCTAAGAAAAAGAAACTCTTTGATAAAGTCATATGGCTTGCTCGATATCTAGATAATGAAGCAAAACAATTCAAGTTTTACGTTATAAATGGTTTGAAGTTTCGCACCAAAGACTCTAAGGCAACTAGGAAAACTCAAAATAGTGGAATTTGTGTTGTTACTAAAGGTGGTGCTACTTATTATGGCGCTACTCTAACAAGTATCAATATGTACTATTCAAATATCAATGGGTTGACGTTGTTAGTGGGAGTGGATGCAAAAAAGATGAATTTGGATTTCTCATTGTCAATTTTTCATGATTGATACACACGGGTGATTGATTGATTGATTGATGAGCCTTATGTATTAGCATCTCAAGCTTTACAAGTGTTTTATATGGAAGATGTGAGATATAAAGATTGGGCGGTGGTGGTCAAAACAAAACCTAGGGAGGTGTTTGATGTTGGTATTAATGCTTCACATGATGATGATGACAATGATGTGGGTACCTATATTGAGAATGTATCTTATAATATAATTATTGATGATGCATGTGATAATGCAAATGACAGCCATGCTTGGGCTCGAGTTAATGAAAAAGGAACCATTTATGATACACTGTTGATTAGTGAGAATGAATTGCTTAAACAAGACTTTGTCGATGATGAAGAGTTTAGCGATGATATTTATGAGTCTAATGATGATGAGTCCAATGATGATGAGTCTAGTGATGATGAGTGTAGTTAATACTTTTGTTATCACTCATTATATTTTGCCTTAATGATTAGAGTTTCAAAACCTCTCTCTAGTTAGTTTCTTCTCCTTAAAATTATATCTCAATGTTTGTGTGAAATTTCTTAAAGAATTCATTATGTTCTAATACAATTATTTGAGACTTGGCTGTGTTAAGATTGGACTAATTGTTTGTATTGTTGGTGCATGTCATGTCAACTATTACATGATTGGCTTACCAAGAAGACTAGGGCCATTAGGAGAAGGCTTACCAAGCG
Source organism: Quercus robur (assembly GCF_932294415.1). Lineage (NCBI taxonomy): Eukaryota > Viridiplantae > Streptophyta > Magnoliopsida > Fagales > Fagaceae > Quercus > Quercus robur. The sequence continues at coordinate 40,909,339 of NC_065543.1, forward strand.
CCTGGTATGTCTAGCTGTGAGTTTGATTCATATATGCATTTTTTTATGCTTGTGACTTTTTACTTTATTGGGTATGCTATTTGCAATTTTGGTTCATCTACTGTTGGGGTTTTTTTTTTTTTTTTTTTTTTTTTTTTTTTTTTAAGTTTTGTGTGTTTATTTATGTTATTAAATATGGGGTAATTGAAAAATGTTAAATTGGAATTGCTATAAAGTTTTGGAACATTTTGGGTGAATTATTGTAGGACTAATGTTGTATAGGTTTTTCACCTTTTAGTTGTTCATAGCTTGTTGAGAAAATAAGAAGGGTTTACATTTTGCGTTGTGTACTTGTATAGTCTTGTCCCATTAGCATGTTTATATTTGTGCTTGGGGTGTCTAGCTTGGCTATTGCCTGATTTGTTTTACTTTCTTTTTGTTTGCATAGTCCTCATTGAAGATTGAACGGGAGAAGAAGAAGGAGATGTATTTCCCCATGAGGAAGTATGCTATCAAGGTGTAAGGTGTAGGGCCTTTAGTTTATGTGATCTTTCTACCTTGCTACCATAAATCCATTTGGTTTGCAAATTTTGCCATTTGTTTACTTAATCTTAATTTCATATTGGTGGGACTTGATCGATTGTTTAAATACTTTGGAACTTTGATTGTGGTATTAGCTTGGAACTTTGATGATGGTTATAGACAATGTTATGTATTTGATAATATATTTCTATGTTAATATAATGTTAGTTTTGAGACATTTGTGATAATGTCTTAGTGGAGCTAAAATTATTACAATTTATATGTAATAAAAATGTGGTTTTAGAACCCAAGAGGAAAAAAAAATTAACCTATAGTGGCGGGCGAAAACCGCCGTTGAAGGACTAAAATTATGAAATAATTGAAGACCTATAGTGGCGTTTATAGCCCACCGCTAAAGCTTCACACATATAGCAGTGGGCTTAACCGTCGCTAAAAGGTGTGTAGGGTCTGTTGTTTAATAATCCCTATAGCAACACTTATTGCCCGCTGCTAAAAGGTGCGTAGGGTCTATTGTTTAATAAGCACTATAGCAGTACTTATTGCCTGCCACTAAAGGCTGTCACCTATAATGGCGTGCCTATCCCTCCGCTAAAAGGTCACTTGATTCAAATGGTAACCTCATATGGCGGCGGTTTTCAACCAGCCGCAATAGACCAAAAGCGCCGCTAAATGGCCGATCTATTGCGGTGCTTTTTATTACCACCGCAATAGATCTATAGTGGCACCACAACAGTGGTAGGTAGAACCACCGCAATTACACCTGTCGCTAAAGGTCAAATGGACCTTTAGCGGCGGTTTTTTAGGCTTTTGCAGTGGTTTTGGCCCGCCGCAATAGTACAGCTTTTTTGTAGTGTCCATTGTATGAAAAATCATAAGTCAGGTACTAATGGTTTTATGGCGGTCAAGTTAGACATGAGCAATGCTTATGACCATGTAGAATGGGACTTCTTGGAAAGTTTGATGAGAAAAATGGGTTTTTGCATGAGATGGATTAATCTTATGATGGAGTGTATAAAAACAGTTTCTTATTCTATTATGGTGAATAGGGAACCTAATGGTTTGATCCAACCATCTAGAGGGATACAACAGGGAGATCCACTATCTCCCTTCGTCTTCCTCTTATGCACTGAAGGGCTACATGGGCTTATATAGAAAGCCGCTAGAGTGGGTGATAGTAGAGGCTTTTCCCTACGTAAAAGAGAACCTAAACTAACTCATTTGTTTTTTGCAGATGATAATCTTCTTTTTTGTTGGGCAATTCCGGAGGAGTGTGACAAGGTCCTAAAAACTCTCTCTGATTATGAAGCCTCCTCTGGTCAAAAAAGTAATAAAGATAAAAACAACTCTTTTCTTTAGCAAATCAACCCCAGTTGCATCCAGGAATACTATCAAAGGAATGCTCGGAGTACAAGAAATCAAGTTCTATGAGAAATACCTCGGCCTCCCTTCTCATGTAGGGAGAGGAAAGAAGACTAGTTTCAATTACATAAAAGAGTGCATTTGGAGGAATTTACAAGAATGGGAAGGTAAACTATTATCTCAATCCAGAAGAGAAGTTCTTATTAAAGCTGTGATCCAAGCCACCACCTATGCTATGGGTTGTTTCAAACTATCGTTGGGTCTTGTTCATTAAATTGAAGTAATGATAAAAATAAATAAATAAAAAATAAAAAAAGTTTTGGTGGGGGCAAAGAGGAGATAGAAGAAAAATACATTGGCTACGGTGAAAGGAGATGACAAAAGCCAAAGCAATGGGTGGGATGGGATTTAGAGATTTAACTTTTTTCAATGATTCTTTGTTGGCCAAACAAGCATGGAGGTTGCTGCATGATAAAGATTCCCATTTCTATCGAGTCTTTAAAGCCAGATTTTTTCCTCATTGCTCTATTTGGAGGCTAAAGACTCAACCACTAGCTCATGTGCTTGGTGGAGCATTTTACAAGGGAGAGATGTCATACTAAAAGGGTCTTGCTGGCAGGTAGGCAATGGAAAATCTATTAAGGTTTGGCAGCACCACTGGCTCCCAATTAAACACCCAACTGTGATTCAATCCCTAATGCTAGAATCAATTGGAGAAGTAACAGTGGACTCTTTAATTAATGCCGAGACTAGAAGTTGGGACACAAACATGGTTGATGGCATTTTCTCCCCCACAGGAGGCTTCGGCAATCAAAAAAATCCCTTTGAGCCATATGGAATCAAAGGACAAGATTGTTTGGGCAATGTCGAAGGATGGGAAGTACACATGCAAGTTAGGATACAAATTTTTGAAGGAGGAACCAGAGTTGGATAGACAAGAGTTTAACCAAGACCATGACAAAGACCTGTGGAAAGGAGTTTGGGCTTTGCAAACTCCAAATAAACTCAGAAATTTTGTTTGGAGGGATTGTTGAAACACTTTACCATCAAAGAAAAATTTGGTTCGATGTACCATCATCACAAACCCCACATGTGACCGGTGTTCCTTGGCTATCCAGAAGACCCTCTGCATGCTTTATGAACTTGCACCAAATTGGATGTTGTCTGGGCTGATTCCGAACTATGGGATTTTAGAAGCCAAACTCATTTCCAAGATTTCAAGCAGCTCACAGCATGGGTGCTCAAGCATGCCAAGAATCCAAATTTGTTTGCCACAATTACTTGAGCCATCTTGAATCAACGAAACCATATTCGACTACACCAAGTGCTGCACCACAGACCAACTATCCTGGGTATCCAAGGATCACTATGAGGAATTCAAGGCCATTTCTCCAGCACATACACCTAAGCCATGGCAAACTTGAGTCACCTGAAAACCACCTCCACTGGATTCTTTCAAAATAAATTATGATGGAGCCGTTTTTGTAGAGAACAATAAATCTAGGATCGGTGTTACCAATTAGCAATAATTAGGGGATGGTAATTATTGCTCTAGCCCAACAATTACCTCAAGCATATCAGGTAGCAGAGATTCAAGCAATGGCCGCAATAAGAGCTTTAGAGTTCGGGACAGAATTGGGTGTAGGCAATGTCATTGTGAAGGGTGATTTTGAGTTAGTGGTGAAGGCTTTGAAACATGATAACCCAAGTTTGGCTTCGCATGAGTTGTTGTTAAAGGATGCTGGTCTTTTTACTAGTTTTTTCTCTAAATTGCTCTACTCTCACACAAAGAGAGATGGCAACGAAGTTGCTCATAGTTTGGCTAAATTAGCTTTAAATTTTCTAGGCTGTGTGTAGTGTGGATGGAGGATGTTCTACCACCTATTTTTTATGTACTTCAAGCCAATATGTCTATTCAGTTTCAATATTTTTTTAAGTAGCTATATGTCTTAGAACAGCCAGTTTAAAAATAAAATAAAAAATAAAAAAAATAAAAAAATAAAAAAAACCTGGAAATAGAAGAGTGGTCAGTGAAACCCAACAACCCATCCAGCTTCTTTGCTGCCACTTATTTCACTACAGCCTACAGGGTCAAGCTGAAGTAGATTTGAGAGCCGTCTCTCTCATATATTTGAGAAACCCCACCACCTTTTCATGAGGGAGGAGGAGGGGTGCCTCCTTCACCACAGGTAACTCAAGTAGTGCTGACAGCCAAGAAAATAGAAGGGGGCTCTTCTCTGGGTCTATAAGCTTCAAACCAAGGAATTCTTCCAGTGCCTTACAGGAGCCAAGTATAGATACAATTACAAGGTCCAAGAGTCCCACATTCTTCTGATCAATGACTTGAATCCCCTCTGGAAAAATATTCTTAATTCCCTCTTCAAGCGTGCTTAATCTCTCGGACACTACCTTCACAGCTTTCTCTTGTGCTTCCCCATCAGATTTGAGTACTAACATCAAGGTCTCAAATACCTGCATACCATAACTTACAAGCATTAAATCCTGTACTAACATCGGATTTGAGTTCTTTTTTTGAAAATGAAAGATTATTCATTGTGTTCCGCACTGATTACTATGTTCCTATAGCTCTAATTCATATATTTTTGAACAAATATTTGTGTTCTTACATATGCATAAGCATGCATCTTGACTATATAACACAAACAATCTTCTACACTATACTATGAGGGTATAACTTGTCCTGATAGTTAAATCAACGTGATTAAATCAATTCCTATGAATCGCAACTTGCAATATTCTATGTTATTTTTTATATACATGTAAAAATGTCAAAAGTAAATATAAATTTTACTTAAATAAATTTACAAATTGATTTGATAAATGTATGCGATTGGTGTCACTTTAATAATATAATAAATAAATGTTATTTGTAAGCGAGACACTTGAATATATAAGATTTATACGATAAAAACCGTTTAATATCTACAACAGTATAAATCCGATCGATTAGCCAGGTTATATTTACCATACAAAGAGGCATGAATTCAAACATGAATTTTTCACTAACTTGTTCATGGACAAAGCTACACCAGAAGCGAAGTTGTGCTTTTTTATATGGATTTTCAGGTAAAAATCAAGGACTATTCTTCCAAGTTTCATCAATATATTCGAGGATGATGAGTGACTCAACGAGTGGTTTTCCATTAACAACAAGTACATGAACCTTCTTATGGACTGGGTTGTACTTGAGCAGCACTAAACTTTTGTTCACCAAATCTTCTTCCACGTACTCATATTGTATACCTTTAATTTCGAGGGTCAGTTTCACAAGCCTAACGAAAGGACTAGCCCACATATTCCATGCAGCCTCACTTTGTTTTCCTCCGCCATCTCTATGTGTGATATTGAGATTTAGGGGTGTTTGGATTTCTAATTTCCATAACTCATAACTCAAAAATGGTGGGACCCATGATGGAAACAAGTTATGAAGCTTGTTTGGATTTCAATAATTTTGTTTTCAGTTTTTGTTTCTATCATTCAATTCTATGATTTTTGAGTTATGAGTTATGGAAACTGAAAACACATTTTAGGTGTTTTCAATTTCCATAACTCAGTTTCCAATGACATTTTCGTAATTAAACACACATTCATGGGACCCACGGCCAGAGGCAAGTCACGTCAGGCGCACCTTTTTCTTCTTCTTTCTTATTCTTTCTTTCTTTCTTCTTCACAGACTCACTCCAACGGCCATTTTTTTCTTATTCTTCATTCTTTTTCTTTCTTTTCTTCTTCACAGAAACACCAAATATACTTTATCAAAAAAAAACACATGGGTACCGATTTCTCAAACCTAGAAAATCAAACCCATAAACACATGAGTTAGATCATACACACTAACACAGAAACACAAACCCACAAACTTTTCTCTCCTTAATCTTGTTTTTGTGTGCTTTCTCTTCAGCCAAGCACCAATAGAGGTAACCACAATCACCATAAAAAAAATAAAAATAAAAATAAAAATAAAGCAACAAAGTGCAAGCAACAGAGACAAAGAAAGGGGCATGAATAACAACAGAAAAAACAGAGCACAAACAGAACAATACCCACAAAAATCAAGCCTTGGGGTTTTCAAAAATCAACACTGATAAAACGTGGAGATCGGCGCTGGGTTGAGAAGGTGGGAGATCTGCGCCGATCAACGCCGCTACACATCGGAGGTGGGAGATCAGCGCCGCCACTACACCAATCGGCACCGCTGCTACACCGATCATCTTCTATCTTACTTGGGTTTGGGTTTGTGTTGGGAGAGTAACAGGGCAATGGTGACTAGAAGAGAAGAAAATGAAATGAAAAGAGTTGAGGGAGGCGGGTAAGCTAACTATACTCAGTGACATGGTGCTCAGGCAGTGGGTCCCACAAACAGTAGTAATATTTGAGTGATGGGGAGTGAAAACAAAAACCAAACGGGTAGGATATTTTAAGTGATGAATGATGAGCAATGAGTGATGAGTGATGAGTGACGGAAATTGAGTGATGAGTGATAAGTGATGAGTGATGAAAAAAAAAATCCAAACAAGGCCTTAAATTGCAATGGAAGCCTTGTATACATAGTTGTTTGTCAGTTGTCACCTTCTCCAAAAACCACCTCTAGTCAACTTTCTTCAAAAATACAAACAAATAAAGAAGAATTCTTCTAGTGCCACATAAAGTGGGACAGAAAAAGCCACAACTTGCCCAAGTGGCGAGTTGTGGTTGGTGGAAGGGTAGTGGTGAGACACCCCTCTACCAATCACAACTCGCCACATGGGCGAGTTGTGGTTTTTTTTTTTGTGCCACTTTATGTGGCACAAGACTTTTCCAATCAAAAAATCACAATGCTTTGTCATAGATTACATCTGTGGGGCCCGATAGTTTATAGGCCAGGCCCACTTGCTCGTGGGGAGCCCGCAAGCCCAAACTGAAAAAAGTTATGGTCCAAGCTTAAAAGTATAAGACCGAGGATGGCCCAGATATGCAGCCGAGGACGGTTTAGTCCTCGGCAAGCCTAAAGCTCCCCTGACAAAGGGGTAAAAGAGAACTATAAGAACAAATCCGTAAGAAGATCTAAAATATCTCAGGGAAGTTGTCCTTAATACCCTTCACTGATAAGACTTTACACCTAACAGAACCTGATTTTTAGGCTTTATTAACCATCCCTAACAATTCTGGGATTAGATTGACGGGACAAATGTCAGTCCTGGAAAAGTTGACCCTACACGTGGACGAGGGACAACAAACGTAGGCTAGTATAAAAGGAAAGGGAAACTAATTAGAAAGAGGGGGGGGGGGAGGTCCCCCATCTCACTTCCTGGGAAAAACTCCAGGGAGGAGAATGCCCGGATAATATATGTACACCACCATGAAAAACCCACCGCCAGGTAACCGGAGAAAAACATTAAGTGCTCCTCGGACCTGATCCGAGGAGTCCAATCCATCAAGTTATAAAGCTGTGGGGCTTGGAAATCCAGGCTGAAGCCTTTCCTTATCTAAGTTCCATAAAATCCGGTTTGGACCAACGCTCTGTGACCAAACGCTAGCCTTTCAAGCCCACTCTCTACAAATTTTATTGTGAGGGATCCTTCACGCGCGAGCCCAACGTCATTGTTGGGCCGTTTGAGAATCGTGTCCCTACAACATCGGTCTAGTGGCGGCGCCATATGGTATTCAGAATCAGGGGGTTCAAATGAACCCCCTAACTTGTGTGTGTGTGTGTGTGTGTGTGTGTGTTTTTACATATAACATTTTAAAATATATTTGTTTTGAATACCTTAAAATAAAATTTTGAACCCCTAAAATAAGTCCAAAGAACAAATCAATTTAATACTAAAATTTATCTGGGCCTTCTTAAACAAAAAGAAAAAACCCAACATCAAACTAATTTAATAAAATCTCAGGAAAAAAAATAGCAAGTCCAACAAAAAAAATTAGTAATTTGTTAATCTTAAATCTCAGAAAAAGACAATTAAATGAGCTGTAAAGTGTAAACACTAAAAGAAAATTAAGTGTGAGGTAGTGGAAGTGGGACGTGAGATGGCGAAAAGTGAAGACATTTTTTTTAATTATTATATTGTTGTGTTGAATTCTTAATAGAGTAATGTAAAAAACACAACAAAATTCTTCTTAATGAATTACAAAGACTTGTAAGTTGTCACAATTGGTTCAATTGTTAAATAAAAGAATTGAAAAGAGTAAAAACAAAAACTAATAAATAATGAATTAGAGTATTCTAAGTAATAATAATTAAAATTCACTTAACAACAATAACTAATAACTTTATTATAGTAATAGAGAATAGATAATTTACAAAATTTAATCTTAGCAATAATAACTAATATCTTCATTATACTAAGAAAATATATGCCCAATGAACTTATAATTTATCTTTAATTCTTTTGCTAATACTATGAATAAATTTTTGATAAGGAAGTCACATATACCGCAAGATTTATCTCCTACCTAAGATTTATTATCTAAAAGAACTCGTGTTGACTTAAAAAAACTCTTCCTTTGGATCATAGGTTACGAAAGATCTCATCAATATTATCATAATGATCAAGATGAAAAAAAAAAATTATTAACTAAGAGCTCCTTATCAACCTCTTCAACACGAATTTGAATGACCCTCCTAAAAAATATTTTTGGAGTCATCATTGCATCGGTCACTAGTCCCATTTTTATTTTTGGCCATTCACATATTCACATTTGTCACCACTAATCAATAGCCTGTCACACTCTCAGCACCAAAAAAAAAAAAAAAAAAGCCAAAAGTCATTGTTTCTTCCTTTTTTCTTTTTTTTCTTTTTTTTCTTTTTCTTTTTTTTAATGAATCATCCGTTTTTCTTAAAAAAAATTTAATCAATAGTTTTTCAACTTGTCCTAGCTATATCTTCAACTTAAATGACAAGTCATTAAATATAATAATTAAGATAAAACAGATTATTAATAAATTAAAATTTTTAAAAAGTAGACAAATTATCACTAAAATCCATGACAAAAGTTCTAATCAAATAAACCAATGACACGTTAATAGCAAAATATTTGAGAGAAGAAAAGTCATATACTTGAGTAGAAATTTGCGTACACAACTCCATTCGAATGTGGAACGGTGATGGCCGGTTCGCTAATCGACTCGTGGCGTGGACTGATGTAAATTGCGATGGCAGCCCAAGTCCGGGCTGTAGTCATGCATGCAGAGATGTCGTTGCTACGAACATGGTGGATAGCATTCCTGCCTTGGCAGCATGCACGCGAGGCTACCATATTTGGGCATGTTGGGATGCCCAAATAACCACTTTTGGCCATGCTAGCATGCCAATGGCAGCCCCTCATGCATGCTGCCAATTCTCTGGCATGCCTGCATGTATTCTGGCAAGGGCAGATTGATGCATTTTGGGGCCTAAGTCTAATACTAAAATTGAGATATTTTATATATTTAAATATAACTTTAAAAAATTAAATATTACTTAAAAATTTATTATCTTATTTTAGATCCAAAATTGTTATTAATTAACATGAACCACATAGAATTGTTTTCTAAAAAGTCTATAGACAGAGGAAATTGACAAAAAATTTCACATATGTTGATGTGGTAGATTAATAGTGGTAAGTAAAAGAGTAATGTTAGTGGTAGACCTAGATGAAAACTAGTAAAAGTTTGCCAACTCAACTATTGTGAAACATGTTGTGAATTTTTTTTTTTTTTTTTTGGGTACATTGCTCGATCTCTTTTTCTTCTTCTTCTTCTTCTTCTTCTTCTTCTTCTTTTTTGATAAGTGCTAAATTCACAATATTTTTCACAACCAATCATAGGTGTTAAGTTGTTACTGATTCTAATTTGAACACACCACTAAAATTATTATTTTACCAATATAACAATCTATTACTTAGGATTTATTGTAAAAGTGTTGTGAAAAATATTATGGACTTAGCATTTCTCTCTTTTTTTTCTTGTTTTTCATTTGATAAAAAATTAGTAATTTATTTATTGGCAAATATTTCAACTTAATTAATACTTTACAATGAAAGAAATAACTATGTTAGTTAAAATTTGGGGGCCTTTTTTCTTCTTGGACCCTTAGGCAACCACCTCAATTGCTTATAGTATAAAGTTAGCACTGCATGCTGACATGCCCAAATAACCTTATTTTTCCCAAATTGTATTCCTAAATTCCTTCTATGATTTTAGGGAGGGTCCCAACAATCGGTTTGGCATTCCAAGCATTTTTTAAATTTTTTATGATTTTTCCTAACTTTCAGCTTTCGAAAATCATTAAATATATATATATATATATATATATATGTTGATTTTGGCTTCAAAGAACATGTATGAGTACACAAGCTAAGGCACACGTACATAGAGAGTTAAGCATGCATACACATGCTCGAGCTTGTGTACACATGCTGACCTTGTAGTCCGAGACTATCTAAGAACTTCTCTTACTTTTAGATACTTGAGCAGTAAACTATACACATGTAGGACTTGGAGCAAGCTCGCAAACTAAAACTATGAATACAAATTATCTATCTCACTTTATTTTGTGTTCCACTTTATACTTCATCAATCACAATATGCCATGTGTTTCATTATTTTCCATTTTGAAGTTTGGTTATTTTATAAGGAAAGTTCAATGAATATATTACAAGTTGTGATTGATAAAGTATAAAGTGGGATTGAGGATTTGTATTCTAAACTAGTAAAAAAAAATAGTCTTGGAATTAGAGATTAATAAATGAAAACGAAAAAAAGCAAAAGCAAAAACAAAAAAACTAGGCCAAACTAACTAGTGAGCCTAGATGATGTATATTAAGAGCATTAGCATTAGCTCATGTAAAAGAAGACTTGAGCATTAGCATTAGGTTATATTTATCAGACAAAGAGGCATGAATTCAAACATGAATTTTTCACAAACCTATTTATGGACAAAACTACACCAGAAGCGAAGTTGAGCTTTTTTATATGGATCTTCATGTAGAAATCGAGGACCATTCTTCTAGATTTCATCCATATATTCGAGAATGATGAGTGACTCAATAAGTGGTTTTCCATTAACAACAAGTACAAGAACCTTCTTATGGATAGGGTTGTACTTGAGCAGCACTAAGCTTTTGTTCTCCAAATCTTCTTCCACGTACTCATATTGTATATCTTTAATTTCGAGGATCAGTTTCACAAGCCTAACGAAAGGACCATGCAGCCTCATGAGGAAATGCAGCCTCACGAGTGATCACTTTGTTTTCTACCGCCATCTCTGTGTATGATATTGAGATTCAAATTGCAATGGAAGCCTTACATACATAGTCAACTTTCTTGGAAAAAACAAACAAATAAAGAAATCACAATGCTTCGTCATAGATTACGTCGGTCACTAGTCGCATTTTTATTTTTCGCCATTCACATTTGTCATCATTAATCAATAGCCTAATAGACTAATAGTAATACAACTTTTTTTTAATAGTCATACAACTATTTTATACATAAGAAGAATAGAGCAAAACATGTATACCGTCATAAAGAACAGAATAGTGAAAGCATCCCTATAGATAACCAAGCAATCAGTATCTGTAAGCATAATATCTCCAACGGTATATATCCGATCGATCAATAAGCCAGGATATTTTACCATACAAAGAGGCATGAATTCAACCATAAATTTTTAACTAACCTGTTTATACACATGTAGGACCTGGAGCAAACCAGCAAACTAAAACCGTGAATACAAATTATCTATCTCACTTTAGTTTGTGTTCCACTTTACACTTCACCGATCACAATATGCCACGTGTTTAATTATTTTTCATTTTAAATTTTGGTTATTTTATAAGAAAAGTTCAATAAATACATTGCAAATTGTGATTGATAAAGTATAAAGTGGGATTGGGGATTTATATTCGAAACTTGTAAAAAAAAAAAAAAAAAAGTCTTTGAATTAGAGATTAATAAATGAAAAGGGGAAAAAAAAAGCAAAAACAAAAACAAAAAACTAAATTATGTATATTAAGAGCATTAGCATTAGCTCATGTAAAATGGCACAAGGGCCAAATTTTGCCTATCCAACCCCAGTAATCATCCACATCAGTATATGCATCTATTGTACAAATACATTTTTAGTATAGTACTTGTGTATATTGCTATTGTGCATTTTTGGTTTTTATTCTTGCTTTTTGTATCCCAAGAAAGAAGGAAAAATATGTGTTGCCATTTTTCAATAAAAAATCAAAAGTTTTGAAACATTAACCCACCCCCCCCCCCCCCCCCAAAAAAAAAAAAAAAACTCTTATGTTTGTGGTGTCACTTATGTGTCTATATCAAAGTGATGTTAATCCAACATAATTTGTCACTTTACTAAGTTGGGGAATATTAAAAAAAAAAAAAAATTGCTCAAAATAAAAAGTCCAAGAGTTTTGAAACATTAACAAAAATAATAATCACTATTAGTGGTGGGTCTATATCACAGTGATATATTATTCCAAGAAAATTTGTCAAAAAATTGTCTATAATATTGCTCCATCTTAGAGTTTTGTAAGTTGTAGCTTAGAAGTATTGACTACTCTTATTTACAAGCAATGGCAACTCTAAGAATTTTTTCCAGGGGATCATTAAGAAACTTAAATTTAATTTTAAAAAAAAAAAAAGAACTTGAATATATTGAGTTATCGAAGAAAAAAAAAACACAAATATATGAAGTTTTACAATTTCCTTTTACGAGTTTTCATATTTTGAAAATGATAATTTATTATTAGTTGTCATTATCTATTGTCAATGTAAGTATGGCCATTTTATTTTGTTAATTTTGTATAATATTTTTGTCTTTATGCAATTGTGGTTATATATTTGTCATTTTTTTTATAAAAATATTTTAAACTAAATGACAAAACTCAACTCCACTTGCACTGTATAATTATTAACTCTCACAACTACACTCATCCATACATAAATAATACACTGAGTTGTTGTTTAATTGTGGGATCAGCTGATATGTGACTAGGGTGTGCAAAAAGTATTTTTAAGAGTAAATTAAATTAGTAAAGCAATATTTTATATATATAAATATTTTTTTTTTCAAGGCAGGGGGTTCATTTGAACCCCTGAAGTGTATGTACAGCCACCCCTATTTACAAGGAGAGACGATGATCAACTCCCCCCTCCCCTAGGACTGTAACTATCAAAATAAAAACTCAATAGCTTTTAAACTATAACAAAAAAATAAATTTAGCAACACAAAAAATTTCACACATATATATATATATATATATATATTGTAACTATTAATATAAGCTTTTGTAATTGGTATATAATGAAATTCATTTTAATGATGTGCAAGTTTCACAATGCATTCCAAAAGAACACCAATAAACGCAACTACTAATGAAATCCAATAAGAAGAATAAATTTTATGGTTGCTTATATATGAAGTGATGTTATTCCAATAAAAATAGTGACCTTAACAAGTTGTAAAAATATTTAGTAAAAAAGTCACTTATGTGTCTATATCAAAGTGATGTTAATCCAACATAATTTGTCACTTTAGTAAGTTGGGGGAAATGAAAAAAATATTGCTCAAAATAAAAAGTTAGAGAGTTTTCAAACATTAACAAAAATAATAATCGATGTTAGTGGTGGGTCTATATCACAGTAATATATTATTCCAAGAAAATCTATCAAAAAATTGTCTACAATATTATCCCACCTTAGAGTCTTGTAAGTTGTAAGTTGTAGCTTAGAAGTATTGACTACTCTTATTTTTCTAGGAGAACCGATGTTCAATTGCCCCCTCCTTCATGACTGTAACTATCAAAATAAAAACTCAATAGCTTTTAAACTTTAACAATAAATAAATAAAACAATAAATTTAGCAACGCAAAAATTTTCATATATATATATTGCAACTATTAATATAACATTTTCTAATTGATACATAATACAATTGGTACATAATAAAATTGATTTCAGTGATGTGCCAGTCTTCATAATGCATTCCAAAAGAACGCCTATGAACACAACCACAAATGAAATCCAATGAGAAGAAAAAATTTATAGTTGCTTTTATATATGAAGTGATGATATTCCAATAAAAAATACTGACCTCAACAAGTTGTAAAAAAAATCTAGTAAAAACTTTGTCTCTAATTTGATTTTGCTTAAGTTGGAGATTTAAAAAAGCAACGGCCAACAAGTTGTAAAAAAATTTTAGTAAAAACTTTGTCTCTAATTTAATTTTGCTTAAGTTGAAGATTTATATAAAAAAGCAACAGCATTATTTTATTTGTCAAGAATGGGATTCGAACCCATGCCCTTTCGGACCAGTACCTGAAACTGGCGCCTTAGACCAACTCGGCCATCTTGACAGTTTTTAGCAAGTTGTCGCAAGAAAAACTATTTGTTTAAATCTACGATTGACACGCAGAAACTCTGAGTCCCGCGCTCGGTCAAACCAAATCTTCTGTATGCTGTGTCTCTAACTCTCTTGCTTTATGAATCCAAATGAACACTCTCCTCAATCAAAACTTCCATACAAAAATCCCACTTTTGGCTTCAAAACTCATATCTTCTCTTGCAGTTATTGAAAAATCACCAACTTTTCTTGCCAAACATGAACAGAATCTTACTACTCCTTTTGACCCATTTCAGTTCTTCAATGAGAATAGGAATTCCACACAATGCACCATCAGAAATACAAAAGTTATACATACCCATTTGCTCAAATCTGCTGCTTTACAATCTAATATCTTTGCTGCAAATTCTTTACTCCATTGGTATTGTAAATCCGCTGCCATGGTTGATGCACTCAAACTGTTTGATACATTGCCACAACCAAATGTTTTTTCTTGGAATATCGTTATTTTGGGTTACAATCAGAATGATTTATTTGAGGATTCGTGGAGGATTTTCTGTAGGATGCATTCGTTGGGTTTCGAGCTCAATGAGATAACCTGTGGGATTGTTCTTTCTGCTTGTACTGCTTTGCAGGCTCCCATGCTTGGTACGCACGTTTATTCGCTTTCCATGAAAAATGGATTCTTTTCGAATGGTTATATTCGGGCGGGAATGATAGATTTGTTTGCAAAACATTGTAACTTCAAGGATGCCTTAAGGGTGTTTCATGATGTTTCATGTGAGAATGTGGTCTGTTGGAATGCTATTATCTCTGGGGCTGTTAGAAATGGAGAGAACTCAGTTGCCTTGGGTCTTTTTCGCCAAATGTGTTGTGGGCCTTTTCAGCCAAATAGTTTTACATTTTCAAGCATTTTAACTGCCTGTGCAGCACTTGAAGAACTTGATATTGGAAAAGGAGTTCAAGGGTGGGTGATTAAATGTGGTGCTGGAGATGTCTTTGTGGGAACTGCTATTGTTGACTTGTATGCCAAGTGTGGAGATATGGAAGAAGCTGTTAAGGAATTCTCTCGGATGCCATCACGCAATGTCGTTTCTTGGACTACAGTTATCTCTGGTTTTGTGCAGAAGGATGATTCTACTTCTGCCCTCAAGTTTTTCAAATATATGAGAGAGCTGGAAGTGGAAATAAATAAGTACACTGTTACTAGTGTACTAACTGCATGTGCTAAACGAGCCATGATTGAAGAGGCAATCCAAATCCATTCCTGGATATTAAAAACTGGGTACTATTTGGATGCAGCAGTGGGGGCTGCTTTGATTAATATGTATTCAAAAATAGGATCTCTTGATCTATCTGAGTTGGTCTTTAAAGAGGTGGGAAATATAAAGAATCTGGGTACATGTGCTGCAATGATATCTGCTTTCACTCAGAATCAAAACTTTAGGGGAGCAATTGAAATGTTCCAGAGGATGTTACAAGAAAGTGTGAGACCAGATAAGTTTTGTACTTCTAGTCTCTTGAGCATTATAGGTTGTTTATATTTAGGAAGACAGATCCACTGTTACGCTCTTAAAACTAGTTTAGTACCTGATGTTTCTGTGGGTTGTTCGCTTTTCACTATGTACTCAAAGTGTGGTAGTTTGGAGCAATCATACAAAGTTTTTGAGCAAATCCTTGAGAAAGACAATGTTTCATGGGCTTCAATGATTGCCGGTTTTGCAGAACATGGCTGTTCAGATCAAGCTATTCAGTTATTTAGAGAAATGTTGCTTGAAGAAATAATACCTGATCAGATGACCTTAACTGCAACTCTAACTGCATGTTCTGCTCTTCGTTCTATACGAAAGGGTAAAGAACTTCATGGTTATGCGCTCCGTTTTGGAGTTGGCAAAGATATAGTTGTTGGTGGTGCACTTGTGGGTATGTACTCAAAATGCGGCTCCCTAGAATTGGCAAGTAGAGTGTTTGATATGCTTCCTGAAAAAGATCAGGTTGTGTGGTCATCTTTGGTTTCAGGGTATGCCCAAAATGGGTACATTGAAAAGGCCCTTATGCTGTTCTGTGATATGCTGATGGCTGATTTCACCATTGACTGTTTCACAGTTTCATCAGTGCTGGGGGCGGTTGCACTTTTGAATAGATCAGGCATTGGGACTCAACTGCATGCCTATATTACAAAGTTGGGCTTAGATTCAGATGTTTCTGTTGGCAGTTCACTGATGACTATGTACTCAAAATCTGGAAGCTTAGGAGATTGTCGCAAAGCATTTGATCACATAGAGAATCCTGATTTGATAGGTTGGACAACCATGATTGTCAGCTATGCTCAACATGGGAAGGGTGCTGAGGCTTTGAGTGTCTATGAGCTTATGAGGAAAGAAGGAATTAAACCAGATTCAGTGACTTTTGTTGGGGTTTTGTCTGCTTGTAGCCATAATGGATTGGTTGAAGAAGCCTATATCCATCTTAATTCAATGGCCAAAGACTATGGAATTGAGCCTGGTTATCGTCATTATGCCTGTATGGTTGATCTTCTTGGTCGGTCAGGGAGACTGAAAGAAGCTGAACAGTTCATTAACAATATGCCTGTCAAACCTGATGCTTTGGTTTGGGGAACCCTGCTGGCTGCTTGCAAAGTACATGGAGATATTGAGCTTGGAAAGATAGCAGCCAAAAAGGTTATGGAGTTGGAGCCATGTGATGCTGGAGTTTATGTTTCCTTGTCAAACATTTGTGCAGATATGGGCCAATGGGAAGATGTCCTGAAGATTAGAAGCCTGATGAAGGGAACTGGAGTGACAAAGGAACCTGGTTGGAGCTTTGTGTGACACAGTTGCAATATGAATGGTGAGTCTCGATAACTTATGATTGTGAACATTTGGTTTCGTGTCTGTGTGGTGTTCTCATATAATGCCCCTTTGGAGTTGTGGAACAAGGAAAGTTGATAGATGTCTGAAGAGTAAGCAAACCAACGTGGAAGGACTTTAATTAATGGGAAGACAATGCTATGCCCAATAGTACATTCTGTTTAGACAAATTTTATGGCCTTTCATATTGCTTTTCAATTTTCTCTTGGTTTTGCATTTATAGTTTCTAACTTCACAGTGTTGGATGGGGTTTTACCTCTTATGTTCTCAGTCTTCTTTTTGTTTTAAGCTTTCCAGTTTACAGCCTACAGGCATCTACATTATCTTATTGCATTATTCAAGTAAATTATTAAGTTAAAATACCACTAGAATATCTTCTAGTGTGAAGGCCAGCTTTACCAATCAAAAGTAGAAGCATTCTCTGTACATAAATTTGCTGATTTGTATCGCTGCACTTCCTTGCAGAATAACTAGTCTACATTTCACCAAGAGTGGTATTGAAGTTTCAGAGTAAATCAGGCAGATCTGGTGGTGACCTGTTCAAAAATTCAAGAGTTTGGACACTTCATATAAATACAGGGTGATAAAACCTACATTCTTTTAGTCCAGTAAAGAGGGCAACACAGATAACTCAGGCTAATGGAAACTTTTCAGACTCTGAACATATGTAAGTCATCCATTGTATTCATGCTTCTTTAACTCTCTTCACATGAAAATATGCAAGGTGGTCTATGTTTATTACTTGGGGACATGAGCATATCCTATGCATGCATGGGTCCTTATCTCAGATTGTCTACTCTTCCTCAATCTACCTTCTTTGATGTTTGTAATATTTTTTTGTACTGAACTTTATGTAATTACTAATGACTACAAAGGAAAGGACCCAAATAACTTACCAATCAAAAGAATAGTTCAGATGAGGCTGCAGGAACAATGGTGCTAAATTTTGTCTGTGTTATAATTTGGTAATATATTTATTTGTTTTTCTATGGCTCTTCATATACATGATACTGCAAAATAACATCACCAAACTTTCTAAATAATGCATTCAACCCAATGCTATAACAATTTGAGGAATGAGCTTGTTATTTGGTTGGTTGACATTTTACATCATGGTCATGAATCATGATATTGGTGGCCACATCCCAAAATCAACTAACTATGATAATTTTAGTAAATACTATGGCTGTATATGCATAGAGAGAGAAATTTGCATCAACAAGAATAATTACCAATGCTACAATATGTCTTACTGTTGGACTTTTCCACAACGTACCTGATCTTCATATCTTCATTCCAAATCCACATTGATTTAAATGCTCTTATACTTGTTAATATGGCTGAATTTTATCACACTGCTTTGCATTTTTTCAATTCCCTGTCATATGCAATCAGAGATTTACTTTATCAGCTGTTTGTTTTTCCTTCTATTACTATTAGTTTTGAGTTGTGAGGGCAGGGTGAAAGATGGGCGACTGGGGAAGGCTGTGGGAAAGAGGTCATGCCCAAAAGTTTGTACATATTTTCTTCAAATGAATGTATGTTTTTTTATTGGGATTCCATATGATAGTAGATGAGTTTGTTTTAGTGAGCGCGTGTTTGGGGTTTTACGAATTGTATTTCCATTTCTGAATTCTTACACTATTATATTAAGTTTTTGAACCTGCTGTATTTTTTTTTATCAGAATGTTCACCATCGTGAACATGATGATGCTCAGCATTTTTGAATAAAAGTTTTATTACCTATCAAAAAAAAAAATATATATATATATATATATATATATATATGATAGTAGATGAGTTATATAACATGTAAGTTTTTCGTCTTTCTTCTGCATGAGCATTGAGATCATTCCCAACTGTTTTTCCTATCCAATCCAATTCCGTACTTGAACTGTCTCCACTTCAAACATTTAATTTTGCTTTCTTTTTTGAACTGCTTTGTAGTCTGAATGTGGATATCTATCATGTTCCATTGATGAAACAATGCAAAGATCGAAAGGTGACATGCTATTCAAGGATATTTGCCAGGGTTTAGTATTCTCTTTCCAGCCTGTAGTTGCTCTTAGCTTCGGATATAAGAAAAAATGAGCTGAAGGCCGAGTGGACACTGACCGCACAGTTGAGGATGTGTAGAATGACATGGGTGTAATCTGTGATTGCATATCATATACAGAAGGGAGCAGACCCTTTTTTTGGGTGATAAGTTTTCTATTATTTTGGCTAAATTACAATTACAACGGGCCTTTGCTTGAAAGAAAAATAGCACCAAATGTTTGGATATTGGTTGTTCATTTTTCATTGTAATTTGTACAGACATTATACATGCAGTATTTTGCCAGTTTGTTATGAAGGGTGTGCCTCCAGAGGCATCAGCATTCAATGACCCTTATTGACCAATCACCTAGTGATAAAAGAAACTAGCAAACCAAACTTGCACTGCAAACAAGAAATCCTAACACGAGCATGCAGCAACACAAGTTTTTGTACAATTTAAAGGAACTGAAAGTTGAAACAATGATTTTTGTGATATTGGGGCTTATGTGCAACTGTTGAAAGTTTATGGGTTACAATAACATTTCTGAAAGGTTAGTAGTCTTTGTACAATTTAAAGGAAGTTTTGGGGTCAAAAAGTAATTTAATGAAAGTTGTTGGAATTAATGTGAAGTTTATGAGCTCTTGGGCTTTGTTTTTGGGGTTATGAATTAATTTGATTTGGGCTTGGACATGGCTCTTAATGATTTTATTTTTGGGTTTGGACCGTGGGTAGGTGGTGTTATGGGCTGGCTGTATTTTTATTTGAATGAGCTTCTCAGGTTTCAGATTGGGCTTTGTCTTTGCATGGTTTTTTATTTCTTGTATTTTGTTTTTGGGTTTTTGGGTTGGGCTGTGTATGTATATTTTGAGTTTAATTGTGGGCCTGAGACCTGGAATGGGTCCAAAATGAACTGGGTAAAGCACCTACAATGTATCCAGCTAACCGGACCCAAATTTGATTCCTCTTTAACCTAAACGTAAGGTACCCTCTGGCCCCTAAATCAAGCTTCTTCTTTTTCTTTTTCTTTTTTCTTTTTTTCTTTCTAATATATTTCATCATTTTATTTAAGTTGGTAGTAAAGTCTTTGATAATTGAATAAGAGATCTGGGACTCAATTTCTACTTACACCAAAAACCAATTGGTGTCTTGATTTAATGATAAAAGAATTATTATTAATAGCAGACACCAAAAAATAAAACTCTACTAAAAAAAATGTTATTATAGATACCAATTTTGAACAAATGATAATGGTGTTAATTATTAGATTATTTTAATTATACATAATTGAATGATAAGTGAGATCGACACTATGAAATACAAATTCAGGGTTCTATTCATCTAAAGTTATTTCATTACAGCTTATTGTATTCTTTGTAATTCTACTTGTTTTCAATGTAACAAACATGCCTTAAGTGCTGTTTGTGCTTAGGAAGCATATTTTATATTTTTGAAAAGTCTTAGTAGTATATGGTATTAGTCCAAAGCTCGAGGATATTTTTGTATTTTACCTTTTTATCCTTTAGTTATTATTTTTAATTTTACACCTCAATATTATTTTTCTCCAAAACAAAATCTTACATAGTTTTTAAAAATTATTGATAAACATTCTAATCAATTAAATATTTTCTCACACACACACACATATCATATACTATATAATAAAAGTTGGGCTTAGAAGCCGTAATTGCGCCAAGTGACTTCACCAAATTGCAGAAATTTTATTAGATTTTAAAAATATATATATAATTTTTATTTTCCTATAATTTCTAAGTTGATAAAAATCTTAATTTGATTACAATCCAAATTCTTCATCTAATCCATCTAATCCTTATTTTTTAAGTGTAGTGTATTATAATCCAAATTCTACATCTAATTATTATTATTATTATTATTTTTTTTTTTTACATATGGTGTATTATTAAAGAAAAGTAGCAACTTTCTTATTTTTTTGTACTACACTACACCTATTTAGTTGGTTTTTTTCTTTTGAGAGGTAAATTTAGTTGGTTGGTGCCATACAGCTAAAACCTTCAAGTGTGTCTATCTAAATATTATCAACAAAGCCAAAAATAATAGGATAGAAAGAAAAAAAAAAATCTAAAGCATAAACTATTAAAATGTGTAGTTGTGATATAGAAGTATAGCTAATCCCATGAATTAAAAAAATAAAAAATAAAAATAAATAAATAAAAAAACCAATTTCATTGGGATACACACGGTTTTTCCAAATATATTTTGTTGTAATTTTTTTTTTTTGGGATAAATGTCAAATTGTTTGGATTAAAAAAAAAAAAGAAAAAGAAAAAAGAGAAGCTAATAACATTAACAAATAACAACTTGATTTTTACGGTATAACAGAAAAAAAAAAAAAATTTGTAATTAATTATGGTATTTGATTTTAAATAATTTTTTTTTTTTTTTTTTTTGGCTTATATCAACTTCTTCCAAACTTAAAATTATTTTTTTAAATGGAAACAACTTCTTATCAACTTTTTATAACAATTGAAATCATATAATTAAACTAAATATTAAAAAATTAAATTAAATATTTAACGTGATGTGTATCACAATATCCTACCTTTTATGTCCTAATGCCATACAATTACTACTAATATTTTTTTGAGTTCTTCATAGTTATCGTTAACATGTCCTCTCACTTTTGATTTATTTGACTAGCAATTGGAGATTTATTTGATTTATGAGTTATGAGTTCTAGGGTGAATAGAATTTCGGCTTCACACCTGCACTCTCTACAATAATATCCATTCCCTTAATTGATAATTATGTCTCAATCTAAAAATCATGAAAGAGTTCTTTTTAAAAAAAATATTTAATATACGGATCTCTTCTCTTCTCTCTACCTGATAACATGGTTTACATGATAAGAACAAACTCTATATGTTATGCTAGAGATAAGGATAAAGATGACATACTTAATTCTTTCACATACATGTATATATACCAACCATGATATAGAAAACTTTAAATGCAAAATGGTTATCATTTGAAATGTCGTTGACTTCAATTTCCTCTACAGATAACATGTAGATGAATCTTTTTCATTTTACGTTTTGAGAAAAATAAAAATATAACTTTTTTCTTTGAAGATGTATATAAATTTTAATGTTATTTAGTTAAGTAAATATGCTATGATAGGCCACAAACTGAATGACCTCTTGTGATAGAAATTAATTAATTAATTAGTCAAGTTATTAATTAATCAATTTATCATGCAAACGCGTGGTAGTACAAACAAATCACCAATAAACTAATTATGCAGCAGAAAATAAATAACACGGTGATTTGTTTACGAATAGGGAAAACCTAACGGCAAAAACCCCACCGGGTGATTTTCAAGTCACCACTCCCGAAACTCCACTATTATCACAACAAGCGATTACAAGTAAAGGAATCCCAAGTACCTTACCAACCTATAGTTGAACCCATACCCCAATACCCAATTGGACTTGTTCTGTAGTGACAATTTCCCTTTCTGATGCACGACTCCCAAGTACGTAACTAACCAATTGTGCGGATCCTAGTACGCGACTTCAATCACCAACTAAGAAGATTGTTAGTTGCAAAGTTCTTCAGTTCATCCACACGATAAAGATCAAGAAGATGCTTGGTCACAAAACCCTACGGTGCACATACACAGCAACTTCTTCAAGAGAAAGAGATGAACTAGGGAAAGAACTTCGTCTCCGATCACAATTTGAATGACCCCTTGTGATAGAAATTAATTAATTAATTAGTCAAGTTATTAATTAATCAATTTATCATGCAAACGCGTGGTAGCACAAACAAATCACCAATAAACTAATTATGCAGCAGAAAATAAATAACACGGTGATTTGTTTACGAATAGGGAAAACCTAACGGCAAAAACCCCACCGGGTGATTTTCAAGTCACCACTCCCGAAACTCCACTATTATCACAACAAGCGGTTACAAGTAAAGGAATCCCAAGTACCTTACCAACCTACAGTTGAACCCATACCCCAATACCCAATTGAATTTGTTCTGTAGTAACAATTTCCCTTTCTGATGCACGACTCCCAAGTACGTGACTAACTAATTGTGCGGATCCCAGTACGCGACTTCAATCACCAACTAAGAAGATTGTTGGTTGTAAAGTTTTCCAGTTCATCCATACCATAAAGATCAAGAAGATGCTTGGTCACAAAACCCTACGGTGTACATACACAGCAACTTCTTCAAGAGAAAGAGATGAACTAGGGCAAGAACTTCGTCTCCGATCACAATTTGCTTGAACAGAGTTTGCTCAATACTTGTGCAACTTGTGAACTATTTGACGGCCCTTAAAACAATCCTTTTATATGTCTAGGGTTAGCAGAAAAGAAAACCCAAAGACATATTCACGGATCCCAAGAAATCATATCAGAATTCTGAAATCCTTAAACCTCGACAGATAAAAGGTGTCGAGAAGCTGTCGTGCAGGTGCCGAGCACACAGGGCTTTGAACAGCTTTCACGGATCCCAAGAAATCATATCAGAATTCTGAAATCCTTAAACCTCGACAGATAAAAGGTGTCGAGAAGCTGTCGTGCAGGTGCCGAGCACACAGGGCTTTGAACAGCTTTCTTAAGCTCGATAGATGCAGCTGTCGAGCCAACTGTCGAGTTTTAATGAATCTGCACTATTAGCTTGTTTTCTTGGACAGACTTGAAGATTTCAACACTTGATCTTGAAACATAGTTTCTTGAAGTATTTAAACACATCCTAAATCTATCCAAATACAAGTAAAGTGCGTTTTGTCAAAAGATAAGTCAATTACATAAAGTAGTAACATATGTTCCTAACAAGTGAAACACATATGTCCTAACAATCTCCCCCTTTAGCAATCTGTGACAAAACCACAACAAACAAATGAGCATATGAGAGAAATTATAAATCACTCAACTCATATTCACTTGTTGAATACAATAAAATTTATCCTATCACAAACTCTTGAAAAACTTTGCAAGAAGAGAGTTTATGACAAGTAGACTTTGACAACCTGTATTTCTGAAACACTTTAAACAAAACTCATCAAGGCATCTTTGTGTGAAACAGAAATAATAGATTGCATATAAGTAATAAGAAGAATGTGTATAAAGGAAGAAGAGAAACAACATATGAAGGAATAGGTGAAAGAAAAACATACATCAATATAAATAGGAGTAAAGTACAATGTATGTCTATAAATGGTCACAAGACCTCATGTACAAGAATAATGTATCTAAAAAGAAAGAAAAGAAAAAATACATACTATCCTCACTACATCCCTTAAAACATATCAACACTGCCCCTAACAAAATGGTCCTATACTAACTCTCTCCCTAAGAATGACTACTCTCATATCCAAAATTACCCCCCATTTTTGTCACGAGTGACAAAGGGTAAGAGTGTCAAGTAGACATCTCATCGGTAGAGCTAGCATCTCCATTAACATCATCTGAAACATCATCGTCATCCACCATCATCATCATCCTTATCCTCAAAATCAGAAGCCACGGAAGAAGGCGGTGAAGGAGTAGTCTCAAGAGCAAAACCACCTATGGACGCCTGTCGCCGTGCAATATGACCGACATGAATGTTCACTTGATACAACTCCATAGAGAGTGTATCTAGGCGAGCATCCATGCGCTGTAGCTGCGCCATGATGTCTCCTAACGTCACATCGCTCGAAGAAGAGGAATGAGCGGACATGGATGGAGCAGAACGAGATGGAGCTGAACGGGAAGGAGGAGCTACTGAATCCGACAGCCGTGACCGAAACTGGGCCTCACTACGTTTAACGATAGCGTAATCTATGGCACACATGACAGTGAAATGGTTGGAAAAGGGAAAAGGAACGGAAAAATGGCATAAGATCCTCATGATAGCGGAAGGAAAGATGAGCTTATCATGGGACGCCGAATTTAGATGAACATCTATAATAGAAAGAATGAAATGAGAAGGAAAATCTATAATAAGATGCTTAAGAAGAGATAACAAAATCGAGTACGAAGCTCTGTAATGGAGTTATAGTGAGAGAGTGGATACAAAACAAAGGTCATCAACATGTTTATGAATCTAGGACCTTTAGCAAAAGATCTACATGGTGTAAACTGACTCTCACCCCAAACAGAAGGGCGCTCACAGAAAGCAGGCATGAGCTCATCCCTAGACACAGTCCTTAGATGCTCACAACTAAGATAGTCAGGAAACTCTATCCTAGGGACCCGAAGCACATCCGCAACAAGTTGCGGTGTGATAGGAATGCACGTACCTCGAACGCGAGGTAAGAAAAGAGGTACTGAACGATCAATCTCGTGCATGTTGGAGTAAAACTCCTAGATAAGCATGAGAGGACAGGTGACCGGGACATCACACAGTGACTCCCATCCTCTACTGTGAATGACAGTAGGAAGGTTGGTGTCGGTAAAGTCCGACAAAATGATTTGGCGTTCCGAATGAATGCCTCGTCTAAAAAAGTTCTCCAAGAATGCCTTGAAGGCATCATCATCACGAAACCGAATATGAGACAAAGTAGAATCAGAGGATGAAGAAGCACCGGAATGAAGAGGGTTCCGAGCAGGAGTAGGATTTACGCTTAGGTGCCATAGACACGACTAACGTAAATAGAAAGAAAGGGAGAAAAAGAAAAACAATCAGAAAAGTCCTAAGCAATTTCAAATATAACAACTATATTGAAAAGAGATTACGTATGCATGGGAAATGCATGAACATGTGACATGCAAAAGAAATTTCATCATGGGCTCAGTCCAATCCAAACCTATTAGCACACAAACAGATAGCACACATCTAAATGCATGACAAGACTATTATAATGCTAATGTGATACAATGTATAAGGTTTTAAACTCATTTAAGTGAAAACTCATCCCAAAATTTCAATAATAACTCATCAATTTTGAAAAACCCAAAAAATTTTCAAAAACTCCAAAACCTAGGTTTCAAAACATGAAATGCATGAATGTGAAAGAATTAGAAGCTTACCAAGTGAAGAAAACTTGAAAAAGCTTGAAGAAACCTTAAGGAACAATTATTGGAGTGAGATGAGAGAGTTTGGGAGAGAAATCAAAGAAGTATCGAGAGAAAGATGGAGAGAAATGAGGGAAGGATCGCACGAGGATGTTTAAATAAACCAGTAGTAAATCTTGACAGATGTAGGTGTCAAGACATCTATCGAGGAAGGTGTCGAGAAAATGGTCATCGACAGGTACAAGTATCGAGGAGGTGTCGAGGAACACATCATCAGATACCAGATCAGAATCTCAATCAATCCAACAGGTGTCGAGAAGCTATCAAGGAGGCAGAAGCATTCTCGATCGATCCACCAAGTGTCGAGGAGCAGTCAGGATTGTGATAAGAAAAAGCTGAAGAAGCTCAACAGACAGCAAGGTATCGAGGAGGTGTCGAGCTAGCTTTTAAAACTAGTTTTTCAAGAGGTGAAAAACACAGACATAAATGCAATCCAACATGCAACTTCAACCAATGATCCAATCAACATATTAAACTCTCAAAATCATCTCTCAATAAAAATTTTAAGCACATGGATCTTCAAAAACACACACACACTAAACAAATCTAACCAATTTTATATTTCAAAAACAAGTCAAGACAGTTTAGTGAGCATACGTTAACACATGTAAAACCTTGTGATTGCCAAATCACATTGTACCTGCACATGTATCAAGAATAGTAAAGAATATTGTGTGTTGTGTGTGAAAAACATCGCAAAATTGCATATGTGTATACATGTTATGACGATTTGAGATATGAGAAAATCGCTTTAACTCACACACAATCATAACTGCTTGATGGAGACTATCACCTTCGAGGTACATCCTATAACTCCCACATTTCCTAGAATACACGCTTGCAATCAATTTTAAAGCATTTTTTATCTTTTTGCTTTTGATTTTTCTTTTGCATATTTTTCTTTTCAGCATATCATGCATGGGCATATTAGAGAGAAAAGAAATATCCAATGATATTTGACATTCCAATTTTGCTATGCCTAAGCACATAAATGTCATTGACACTGCACTTTTGCTATGCCGAAGCATACAGATGTCATAATATGATTGGTGGGCAACAGTGGTGAGATGGTTATTAATGTCTTTCTCTTAGGATTTTTTAGTCCTTCCCGTCAAAAGGAGTGATACGAGTGTTAAGTACAAGAGATAACTTAATCTTACTCATCACTAACAAAAGCCACAAAGCTCACTTGCTTAGTTATGCATAGAGATGCTCATCTAAGTTACAAATGATACAAAATTTAGAAAATTTTATTTCAATGGCCATCCAAGGTACACAAGTACCAATGTACACAAAACACATACTGTTTTTGTTATTTTCTGATTTTTCAATTTTTTTATTTTTTTATTTTTATGTAAAAAAAAAAACAAAAAAAACATAAAAAAAAAACAAAACAAAACAAAACAAAAAAACAAACAAACAAACAAAGCAAAACAGAAAAATAACAAAAAAAAAACATGTTAAACAAACAAAGCTTAAAAACTAGAGTGACTCAAAACTTGAAAGCAAAACGCATAAGTAATGCACACACAAAAACAAGAAGAGAGAGAGAAAAGTGTCAAAATCACTTGGAGCCCTTTTCCTTCCACACCTTGGAAGAACCTTTCCTTTGATTAAACCCTTGAACCGGCGGTGAGGGAGAAAAACCGTTCAAGTTCAAAAGGAACATGAGGGTTTTGAGAAGATCTTCAAGGGGAGCAAGAGAGGATTGAGACTGATTCTGGTTCCCAGATGCTATCATGCCGTTGCTCTGTTGAGTGGTAAGCCACTTGTAGCAATTTGGTTCGAATATGACCGGCAGCTCCACAATGATGACAGAGATGCTACTTCTTTTGTATAGGCTTTTGAGAGTTAACCTTCTTAGCCCTAGGGTTTTTAACATCTTTCTTCTCAAGCTTAAAAGGTGCTCCTAAGATAGATTTACCCTTGTCTAAGTTCTCACTAACTAATTCAGTTTTAATCTCATTGTTCTCAATTTTAACATTATTAGCAGGAGGAACAAAAACAGTGGTACTAGTAGAATCAATATTAGAGGAAGAGAGATCATACCCTAAGCCTGTACGATCTGAAGCAGATTTCTGAATGCTTAGCATCTCATCAAGCTTTGCACTTGAAGTCCTTTCCAGTTGAGCTCTGACTTGACACAGCTCTGCTTCAAGCTTCTTAGTCTTCTCAGCCAAGAAATTGTTCTCAAACCTCATTTTTCCAATGGTCTGATTAGCCTCATCAAACTTTGTGGAAAGCTCCTCGCGGTCAAGTTCCACATCACTAAGCTTCTTGGTGGTTAGCCTATATAGTTTCTCATGCTTCTCAGAAAGCTTGTACAGTTTTTCATAGGCTGTATGAATGTCATCTTGATCATCCATCTTCTCAAACTTAGATTCCACCAATTCCTCTTCTTCAACCACATCTTCAACAATCCTATCAGTAGGATTAACAGTGGCAGTGAAGGCATTTAAGATTCCGTCATCCTTATTGTCGAAATCATCCTCAGGCTCGGTGTCACTCAGGGTAACAGCAAGTGTCTTGCTCTTCCCAATGCTTTTGAGATATGTAGGACACTCATGCTTCATATGACCAAAGCCTTGACAACCAAAGCACTTAAGTCCTGCGGGAACAGTGTACTGACCACCTTCCTTAGCATCCTTCTTCCCTTTGTCTTGGCGTTTAAACTGAAAAGAACTGGATTACCTACTGTCCTTATCGAAACCCATTCCTTTTGCGTTCTTCATAAACTTCTTGAACTGCTTGGTGATGTAGGACTTCATCTTGGAATCTTCATCATTAGAAGACTCATCTATCTCACTGCTCTTGGCCTTGAGTGCCATGCTCTTGCCTTTACCTGTCTTGTCAATCATTGTCAACCATAGCTTATAGTTCTGCAAGTTTCCAACCAGCTCAGTCAAAGGAATCTTATCAATATCCTTTGATTCCTCTATTGCCGTGATCTTGGCATGAAATCTCTCAGGTAGAGATCTAAGTACCTTCCTTACAATCTTGGGCTCAAGAATGGTTTCCCCAAGATTGAAGGCTGAGTTCACTATGTCCTTTAGCTTGGCATAGAACTCATCGAATGACTCATCCTCCTCCATTTTTATCTCTTCAAAGCTTGTAGTGAGCCTCTGAAGTTTTAAATCTTTTACAACCTTTGTACCCTCATAGGTTGTCTGGAGGATGGTCCAAGTCTCCTTGGCAGTTTCAGTTGAAGATATCTTCTTGAACTCCTCATTGGTGACTGCACTGAACAACGCATTCAATGCTCTGCTGTTGAAATTTGCCGCCTTAATCTTGGCAACATCCTAGTCGGCTAGCACTTCTATAGGCTTAGTCCAGCCTATCTTCACAGCTTGCTATACTTTCTCATCAAAAGACTGCAAGAAAACTTTTATGCGTACTTTCCAGTATGCATAGTTAGTGCCATCAAATAAAAGAGGTATGATTAATGACTGTCATCTATCCATGACAAACAGGGGTCAATGGATCAACATAGCAAAGATAAAACCCTAATCAGAGTGTGCCTGCTCTAATACCACTTGATAAGCCACAAACTGAATGACCCCTTGTAATAGAAACTAATTAATTAATTAGTCAAGTTATTAATTAATCAATTTATCATGCAAATGCGTGGTCACACAAACAAATCACCAATAAACTAATTATGCAACGGAAAATAAATAACACGGTGACTTGTTTACGAATGGGGAAAACCTAACGGCAAAAACCCCACCGGGTGATTATCAGGTCACCACTCCCGAAACTCCACTATTATCACAACAAGTGGTTACAAGTAAAGGAATCCCAAGAACCTTACCAACCTACAGTTGAACCCTTACCCCAATATCCAATTGGACTTGTTCTGTAGTGACAATTTCTCTTTCTAATGCACAACTCCCAAGTATATGACTAACCAATTGTGCAGATCCCAATACGCGACTTCAATCACCAACTAAGAAGATTGTTGGTTGCAAAGTTCTTCAGTTCATTCACACAATGAAGATCAAGAAGATGCTTGGTCACAAAACCCTACAGTGCACATACACAGCAACTTCTTCAAGAGAAAGAGATGAACTAGGGTAAAAACTTCGTCTCCGATCACAATTTGCTTGAACAGAATTTGCTCAATGCTTGTGCAACTTGTGAACTATTTGACGACCCTTAAAATAATCATTTTATATGTCTAGGGTTAGGAGAAAAGAAAGCCCAAAGACATATTCACGGATCCCAAGAAAATCATATCAGAATTCTAAAATCCTTAAACCTCAACAAATAGAAGGTGTCGAGAAGCTATCAAGTACACGGGGCTTTAAACAGCTTTCTTAAGCTCGATAGATGCAGCTATCGAGCCAGTTGTCGAGTTTTAACGAATCTGCACTATTAGCTTGTTTTCTTGGACAAACTTGAAGGCTTCAACACTTGATCTTGAAACATGGTTTCTTGAAGTATTTAAACACATCCTAAATGTACCAAAATACAAGTAAAGTGCGTTTTGTCAAAGGATAAACCAATTACATAAAGTAGTGACATATGTTCCTAACAAGTGAAACACATATGTCCTAACATGCTAGACTCAAATGTGCAAGGCAGATGAGAAGTAGGTAGGTTTTACAATATTGAAGGAAGTACAAGTTAGACTTAGAAACCATAATTGAATAAAGTGGTTCTTTTGTTCTCTCTCTTTTTTATTTGTTGAATTTGTTCATTTTATAGATAGGTTAAAATTTCATGTATGGATATATTTACAGATTATGCTAGCTTTATCATTTATTTTTATGTTATAGGTTATTGACATCAATATTGTGGATTTAATTTGTTGCAGTTTTTGCTTGATACTTTCTTGTGTATAGTCTAGCTTTTCTAAAAGCAAAATTTGTTGCCAATTTAAATTGGATAAGAGAAAAAGAAATTGTATAAATTAGATCCATCAGTCCAATTCCTATGTAAGTCTCTCTTTGCTTAACTTAAATTTGTTTTTCATATTTTTAATGTTTAGAAATTTGGAATATTCTTTTTTCTTAAAAAAAAAAAAAAAAAAAAAAGGATTGTTCTTAATTAATGAATTGAGATTTCTATTTAATTTTGTTTTTGGCTGTTTGTAATTATTAAATTAAATTTTTTTTCATGTGTGTGTTGTTCTTTTTGCCTTTTTTAATTTTTTTCTCAAAAATGTTTTAAATATTTGTTAATGCTTATAAATTTCAATAGTTTTTAAAGTACAATACAACTAAAGACATTACTCAAGTTATATAATTTAAGGTGTTAGGTTATATATATATAATTATGTTAGATAAAAAATATGAAATGATGTAATAATGATTTATTCAATTCACATAAAAAAAAATTTTGATTCATTTAGTTATAGTTTCTAAAAAATATATAGAACAAATTAATGACTAAAACCGTGTAACGCACGGGACTTTTACTAGTATATATATATCAAAGAAAATCTAGCTAGTTTTGTTTTCCAAATAACCATGTTTTTAATACTAAAGATATTAAAAAAATGCATATATATTTTATGTTTCTAAGTTCTCTTATAAAATTTACACCAATTGGATCTTAAGTGGTAGATTAAAATTAAAACTGAATGAAAAGTAGCTTTTATCCAAAAAATAAAAGAGTTGTGTCGTAAGAGATTGTTATTAATGTGAAAATTACTATTTTTTGGGTCTATTTCTATTTTGAGTAGTATAAAAATATGATTATTTTTAGAAAGTTAATGACACAAAATTTATAAACTTTTTAGTACAATATTTATAGTATCCATTTATTATTACATTAGATGAGATGAAAATAAGTATTTCTAATTCTAATATTTATGAATGAATACATCCAACCCACACCCACGATGATAATGAAGAGGAGATATAGAATCTAATGGGATTAATAATAAAGATTTTTAAATATTCCTCTTATTTCTCTTTCTGTTGTAACTCTGTTCTTTGTACGTTAATCCGAGTGGGTTTTTAAGGTGCATACATTGATTTTTGAGGGTGACTTTTTCAGGTTTCTTCCTAAATAACTTTACATATACATTTTTTTAACTTATTTCAATGGGGGATTTTTTTTTAGTTATAGCATAGATGAAAGAGAATGAAGGAGCAAAGTAGAGATGAGGCCATGGTGGTGACTAAGGTATGTAGTGTAGAAGGAAGAGAATAATGGAGCAAGGTAAAAATTAATTAATGGTGGTGATTGAGGTTGTTTGAGAGGGTTTTAGGAGTGGAGTAAATGTGTTTGTGCCAACTATTTTCAAGCCGATTTGTGTTGATAGTGAGGTACATGGAAAGTACCATATTGAAAATGAAATTCACATCAGTAAGAAAATTTACTAATGCTACAAACTACAATTATGTCTTGATGTAAGACTTTTCCATAACTTAAATACTTTTAAGCTTCTTGTTGGTTACTTCGAAATAATCAAAACCTCCTAATTGATAGATAAATTATTTCGGGGAGTCTAAACCTCCAAAGTGAATACTCACCCAATAATATTTTTCAATATCAAGTCATATAAATAGATGGTTTTACAAGATAAAGCTAACATTTAAATTCAAAAGAAACCTAATCTTTATCTACAACAAGTAGATAAGATTTATTCAAATACTAAGCTAACTCCTAATACGTAACATTCTATAAGAGCTCGATCTTCCCAAAATGCGAGGTGAAAAGCTATTTGGTGCTGCAAAGTTATATTTAACCTAATTTAGAATTTGTTAGAATGATTTGATTTTGTAGAGCTCCCATGTCCTTCTTATCTTCAAGTTTGCATTGCCCATCATTTCCATTAGTTAGCTTCTCTTGTTCACAAAGCCAAATTTATTCCTCTCTTTTCGTTGCGCATTTCCCAAATTCTTCTCTTTGGTTGCACATTGCCCACCACCCTTTTTATTTGGTGTCTCTTGTTCATATCTAGCCAAACGCAAGGACTTGCAAATCACTTGCATTTTTTTGATACTTTCTAGCCAAACGCAAGGATTTGCATATCACTTGCATTTTTTTGATACTTTCTAGCCAAACGCAAGTACTTGCATATCACTTGCAATTGTTCCATTTGCTGGTTCTGATACCAATTGTTATAAACCCAGTTAAAATTATTAGTTACGTCAAAGAATCAAGACCTCCTAATCGATAGATAGAATAATTCAAGAGAGTTATACAAATTCAAATAAAACATAATCTTTATCTACAACAAGTAGATAAGATTTATTCAAATACTAAGTTAACAATTTATCCTATTCATTATTTGATTATCCAACTCCTAATAACAAAAATAAAATCTTAAATAATAAAATTAAATAAAAACTACAAAATTTCCTATATTTTGTATTTCACTAATTTAATACAAGTTCATTTCTTGTAATTAGTAAGAACTAGCCGAGTTCGCACAATGTGCTATGTAGTTTATTATTAGTTTTCTCCAATATTTCAATATTTTTTTTACCAAATCTTGTAATTCAATTGTTTGGAACCTTCTGATATTTCCAATAGAGATGTTAAAGGTTCAAATCCCCCACCCTCAACTATCATATGAAAAAAAAAATCAATAACTTTTCTTGTAAAAAATTGTAATATTTAGTATAATGTTTTATAGACAAAATAAAAAGACAATAAAAATGGTGTAGTGATTTGATCATACTATATGTGTTTATACAAATTTGAAAATTGCATGATATAGAGACTAATATAAATAGACATGTTTTATACCTACTCAAAAATACAAATATCATTTTGATAAAATTAAAATGAAAATATCCTTCAATTTCTTTTTTTATTCTTGATTGTGAGTTACTAGTTTTTTTTCTTTTGTTGGACTTTGTTTCAATTGTTGTTGTAGGGATAAGGACCAAAAATTATATTTTAGGACTTGGGCCTTGGCCGAGAACGTTGGTTGGTCTGAAGACGAATAAACAGTAATGAGGATGTTAAGCTTAGAGTCCCATGAGTATGTGGCAAATAGAAGGATTGAGGGAGGTTGTCTGAGGAGGAATATCTCCTTGGATCAGCGAAGCACAAACCAAATGTATATTCTATCGTTCAAAGTGACCTTTCAGGAAGTTCCACTAATATGGACGTGCATTATGAACGTACAAGAGGGATGGAAGCTCGGAAATATCTAAGGAAAGGCTGCTGCCACCACATTAAATGCTCTGCAGCTAACTTTCTGGTTGCATTAATGTGGAGAAGACCCCTAAATAGTGCTGTTTTGGCTACCCTAACTCACAGAGGGCCTAAAGGGGTGTCCGATGGGACAAGCACTCAAGTAATGGTTTAGATGATCAACAAGTGTAGGACCAAGATCGTTCAAAGGAAACTATATAACATAAGAGACCCTCCATAGAGGAAAGATTGAAAATTTGTGAGAAAGCACGGTAGTAGCTTGAACCACATCTATAACCATTTTTAATCAATATATACTAGAACAGACCTTCTCGAATTGTGCCGAGAACAAATTTACTAAGATAACTCCAGTCCATTTCTATTTGATTATCTTTTAAAATTCATTTTAACTGTTATCCCATTCATTAAATCCTAGTTTTTCAACTCACTCTCTACAAATTCATTGTATTGAGCCTATTAGGCTTAGATCCAATAATACTTTGGGTCTAAGGATCACAAACACGTCCTTACAGTTGTAAATGCAACTAAATTTGAGCAAGAATACCATATTTTAAATCAATTGTTTCTTGTATCAATCTTAGAAAAATGACATCAAAATTTCATTATACTTAAATAATTAATGCACCACTTAAAATAATTTAATATAACAAAATAAATGTATTTATCTTATGATTTCTAAAAAAAAAAATGTATTTAATTTATTAGTAATATTTTTTTTCTAAAATATTAGTAATATTTTTAATTACATAAAATAAATACTACAATGTTGGTTCCATATATATTATATGTCACTAAAAGAAGTTAGGAAATCGAAATGATTAAGATTAATTTTAGTGAATTCATTACTATTTAATTTTTGATGGCTTTATGTCAATTGTTGTCAAAACAAATAAACATAATGAAGAATGTCATATTCTAATATTATTATTATTATTATTATTCTAGATAAAAATTGTTTCTTATGTAAAATTTAGAAAAATAATCATATAAACTCCTTTAATAAAAATAATTAATGCACAACTACGAACAATTTTTAATATATGCATTTAATACATCACATTGCAAAACTTTAACTCATGCTCTCCCACGTAAGGATCCTACTATTTTATATATATATATATATATATATGTAGTCAGGGTAGCTTATGTAAAAGTAATAACAAAAACGTAGCAATAGTTGTAATCAAATGATAAAAACTAGAATCATATTCATGCTTTCACAACAAAGGACTAGATAATTTGTGAATCATGAAATTTTATTAAATTTATTCCATTGTGGAGAGAGAAAAAAAAGAAAAAAGAAAGAACAGTTGTATGGGCACAGTAATGTTTACAACAGTACCACACAAACTCTTGGTCAATCAGGAGTGAATAATTTTACAATGTTTTCTGGCATCTTCCATTTTTGCTAAGCCAACCCAATCTTTGAAAAACTAAGATAAAATGTACAATTGGAGGAATCCCCTACATCTGCGTAAGTTAGAAAGGAGGAATGGAAGAAGGATGGCCAGGGTGCTGCATTGAAGCCAGAATGCAAGAATCCAGCCCTGTAGAGAGGGATTGACCAAAAGAGATTCACCTTCAAGAAAAATACATTCTAAAAAGTTTCCACAATTTTCTTCCCTGTTTTAGCATTACCAATTGTCGGGTCCAGAGAAGGTAATATTTTCATGCTCAACATCCATTAGAAGCTACTCCCTGATGCTGCTACTCTATTGGGCATGATCCCAACATATTCTTGGTTTCATACCTGAAACACGAAATGTGGCAACCGTAATTTTATATTTTGAAGTTTATCCATATGAATAACCCTCACTAACAGAAATAAAAAGTTCAATCTTAACACAGAAGGGCATCAAAAATTTTCATTACTCTTTTTTTTTTTTTTTTTTTCATTCTATTGCAACTTGCAAGAGATTTACCTCATACTTAATTTTCTATTTGATTTCTGCTTCAGCTAGTTATATCTTCAATATCCATTTTTTTTCCGCATTTTAGCAGATAAAGAATAGAGAACAATGGCGAAGTAATGAGACCAAAGGAAGAGTCACGAGACAAACCTGCATTATTTTTCCAGTTGAATAGAAGCAGAAAAAGTAACCCAAAACACTTTTAAGGTACGCTGAGCTGCATGAAACAGCAAGTTGATTCACATTCTGAATTCAATTTAAGAGATTAAATTACTTAAAATGTATCAAATGAGCTCTAGCACATATGGTACTTCCTTCACTTGTAAGAGCAAGGTTTAGGTTCAAGCCCCACTAGATGTGTATATATTACCAATAAAAACAAATACTAAAAATGCAAAATCAATGAATAGTATGTGGCAAGTTCACAGCTATTTTTATTCCTTAGTTTCAAGGGACAATTGTTTAGTAGTAACCAATGCCCAATACCAAGATTATCAATATGGGCATTCTAGATAGGATTGATAATGGGGTTCTTAAGAGCAAAATGGTTAGTCAAAAGAACTAAATGGCAATTATCCACCATTTATACAACCAAATAAGGTCTTAGGAAGGGCGATTTCAATATGATCCTATTCTACCCTCAAGAATTTATACATAGAAGTGTTCACTCTCAATCAAACACTCAAGTCCAGAAGCCTTTGGCGTTTTTGGCCAAATGTGTACTAGGCCAGTACCTGAGTAGCCAGGATATCCTCAAGCCCTAGGGACATCCCTTTTGAAAGCACCCTGTGCCTTTGACAAGGAATGGAAGCCCATTTAAAGCTGTGATATTGTAGGTGGTAACCTGACTGCAGAGAAGCCCACCCAACCAAAAATGTCCAGTTTTGTAACAAAAATGTAAGCCACTTACCAACAACCAGAAATTTAGTTATAGTCCCTCTAATAACCCTGAAAACCCCGCAGGAAAGGTAGACTACATTGTCTTAGGTTATATAGAGAATAATATTTTTCCTCATAATTACTATGCATAATCTAAGGGGTTTTTTTCATTGATAAGTTACACACACATCTAGTGTCTTGAACCAAAAAATCACCTTGCACCTTGCCCTTACAAGGGGAGGAGGTGCCTTTCAAGCTAAAACTCATTGGCACCAAGCATAATCTAATTTAAACAGGTAAGAGATGAAAAAGTGGACAAGTACCACATGTGCTGCAGTAACTTCTCTTCAGATGACAATGGAGCGTACTGTCTAACAGGTTGCCACTTGAAGCTTCAGGCATCATGGAATTAAGGCGCAGATGATAAAGACTCAAGTGGTATAGTTTTAACTTTCAAAATCATACAGTTCCATCAACATTTAAAGACCTTGTCCCCCGATCATGAGAACAGCTAGTTGGAAGCTTTTTCTTATGTAATTTTCTATCCCTGATGCCATCATATAGAACCTCATAGGCATAATAAGTTATATGACTTTTCTTTAACAAATCTTCTACCACGATCTTTGGTGCTGCTACCTCTTTTTTATCAGCCTCAAAAATTGTATTCACAACCTCAGGGACAATGCCTTTGTGAACCATAAGGTGGATAATACCAACTGCCTCAAGAACCCTATGCTCCACACAAAGACAATTCAGCACCTGTCCAAATGTCGTCAGTGATGGAATGAACCCCTTCTCAATATTTTCTATGAGAAAATCATACCCAGAATCAATATTCCCCGTTTTGCAAAAGCAATCAATTATTATACGGTAAGTGTAACTGTCTGGGGCACAACCCTTGTCGCCCATCTCACGAAAAAGCTTTTCTGCCATATTAATATTTAGCTTTTCAACAAAAGAATTTATCATGATATTGTACGTTGCTGTTGTATGGAATACCCCATATTGTTGTTTGATTATTCTAAACAGCTGGTAAGCTCCATCCAGATCACCATTGGAAGAAAATCCATTAATCAATGTGGCAAAAGTAATAGTATCTGGAGTCAAACCCTTGTTTTTTATTTCTTTAAGTAGTTCCGAAGCTTCATTTACCTTTTGAGTTTTGCACAGGCTTTCTACCATTATGTTATATGTAATTATGTTAGGGAGACACCCTTTCTCAACCATCCCATTGAAAGTAGCTATCACATCTTCATACTTTTTAGCCTTGCAAAGCCCATTTAACACAGTGTTATATGTGATCACATCAGGAATAACACTGTGACTCCACATTCTATCTACTATCTCAAGAGCGTTATCCAATTTCAATTGTTTACAGTAACCATCGATCAAAGTATTAAAGGTAAATATGTCAGGAAGGTAGCCTTTTGCAATAGCATCATTCGTGAGAATATTGGCATCTGACATACACCCCATCTTGCACAGTCCATTAATAACCAAGTTATAAGTCCATATATTGGGGCTGCAACCATGGTCCAACATCTCATTGATCAACTGCAAGGCCTGCAAAATTAGTCCTTGCTGAGATAACCCTTTGACTAATGTATTGTAGAGAACAATAGTAGGCTTCAACCCTTTCCCTAATGCATCATTAAATACAGCCATGGCACGGTCTATGTCACCATCACAGCATAATCCATTGATCAATGTGCAGTAAGTAAATTCATCAGGCACAAACCCCTTGAAAATTGCATCATTAAGAACCTGGTCTGCATTTTGTATCATACCCATTTTGCAATATCCATCAATAATGCTATTGTAGGTAAAGGCATCAGGCACCAAACCATCATTCACCATTTTATGCAGATAGCGCTCAGCTTCCACAGCCTTAAGGTTTTTACACAAGCCACAGATCAATGTGTTATATGTGACAACATCAGGAGTCAGACCTTCACTTCTCACACCATCCAACGATCTGACAGCCTCACTAAGCGCTCCTTTTTTGCAAAGCCCTTGAATGAAGATATTGAACGTAAACAAATTCGGCAAAATTCCCCTCTTCAGTACCTTGTTGAGAAGTTTTTCACTTTCTTGGAGATCACCCTTCTTACAAAGTGTATGAATAAGCTTATTAAAAGTAGTAATATCAGGACATATACATTGCTCAAGCATACCTTCAAACAATTGATATGCCTCAACTTGACAATTCTCTTCATAAAACCCACCAATCACCGTACAATATGCAACCGCATTTAACTCACATCCTTGGGAAGGCATGTTATTAAGAAGCCTCAATGCAACATGAGGCCTCCTTGTTCTACAAAAGGACTTTATCCTAATGGTGAAAGTATACACATCAGGAATAATCCCTTTATCTCTCATCCTCAGATACACTTTGTGAGCTTGATTGAAATAGCCATACTCAACAAGTATATTCATGACCGCATTATAAGATTGAACCGACGGCTCACAATTATAAAAATCCATCCTCTCAAACACATCAACAGCCTCTTGAACCTTCCCTTTCCTTCCATAATTCCTAATGGCTCCAATATAAACTCCTTCTAGTAAACTATTATCAATATTCATCCTTATCTCCGACATCAAACTCTCCATTTCCTCAAACTCCCCATGAAACCCAAGCTTCTCAATCATACATTTATAAGTCAACAATGTGTGCTTGAACCCATTTTCATTTTTCACAGAATTGAACATTGCAAGTGCTTTAATGGGGTCTCTTTGATACTTAACAACCGCGGCAACATGTTTAGGAAGTAAAGCAGGACTCATTCCAAAAACAAAAAGCTTATAAGAGAAAAAATCACATTAAAAATCCATAAACCCAGTTACAATTTGAAGCTGTTTAAGCTTTATTTTTCACTTTGCTTCAAGTTTCAGCTATACTAAAAAAATAACCCAACATAAAGAAAAGCCCAGAAAATATTATGATCCAAAATGTGGTTTTATAGAACTAAAAGAAGAAAAAAAAATGAAAATGAAAAGTGAAAGAAAATTCTTACTAATGCATGTTTTCTTTGTTTGGTGAGTAACTGTGGGAAAGTGAAAGCAAAAGCAAAGCTGAAAACTTTGAAAGTTGGAGACACCGATAACGAGGTCGGCGAGTGGTGGAGGACTCGTTCGGGGTTGAAAGGATTTGGCGTAGGGGTGAGAGACCTTGGTGAAGAAGCTGTGGAATGTCGGGTTGGACACTTGGACTCGATCTTGGATAGGGCGTAAAGCCCACCCGAATTTTATTTTTTTTAATTTTTTTAATTTTTTAACTTTTTACCAATAAGGTATATTTAAATATTTTAGAGCAACCACATCAGTCCATGCATTTTACACATCCATTTTTACATTAAAAACCTACTTTTTCTATTTTACACCTTTACTTTTACAAAATACCCATATCAGTTCATCTATTTTAACACCTCTTTTATTAAAATAATCGATATTCTCAATTTTTTTATTATTTCCTCAACAACCTACGCGCACGTTCTCTCATTTACCTGATAAAGCTCTCTCTCTCTCTCTCTGAACCCATTTTCTTTCTCATTTTTATCTGATAAAGCTCTCTCTCTCTCTCTCTCTGAACCCAACCCATTTTTCTTTCTCATTTTTTCTGTTAAAGCTCTCTCTCGCTCTCTCTCTCTCTCTCTGAACCCATTTTCTTTCTCATTTATCTGATAAAGCTCTCTCTCTCTCTCTCTCTCTCTCTGTGAACCATTTTTCTTTCTCATTTTTTCTGTTAAAGCTCTCTCTCTCTCTCTGAATCAACTCTCCCTCTCGGTCTATACCGATCCATAGCTCCGATCCACAACTCCCTAGCTCCGATCATCTCTATACCAATCTCTCTAGCTTCGATCCATAGCTCCGATCCACAGCTCCGATCAGGCAAGCACCGATCTCCCTAGCTCCGATCCACAAGCACCGATCAGATCCGACCAGATCAAATTTGACCGAGATCTCCCTAGCTCCGATCCACAAGCACCGATCAGTTATTGTATCTTCCTAGCTCCGATCAGGCAAGACCCATACCCACGAGCTCCGATCGTTCCAGTCAAGTGTATCTCTGTGTTTTTTTTTTTTCTTCACTTTTGAGCAAGTGTATCTCTATGTTGATTTGTCTGTGGATGTGTTTGGGTTAATTTTCAATTGATTTTGGGTTTTCTGTTGATTTTGGGTTAATTTTCAGTTGAGTTTGGTTAATACTTTGTGCTAGATTGCGGTGTTTGCTGGTGGCTCTGGGTTTGGTGGTTATTCTGGCGCGCTGGGTTGTTGCAATGGTTGGGGAAGGGAAGTGGTTTGACAGAGGAGAGAATAATATTAAAAAATTGTTTACACGGTGAACAGTAACCGTGTATATATACACGCTTACTGTTCATTTTGCAAGACATCTTGTATATTTAGACATTTTTACATGAACTGATGTGGGAGGATTTTGGGTTAAAATGTGTAAATTGGAGCATTTTTTGTATTTTAGATGAGTATCCACGAGCTGGTGTGGATGCTCTTAGAGTATCTTATTGTTCCTTGGAGGTATAAATCTCATAGACGCTCCAAGATGTGAGTGAGAAGTTTTCGTATCCAATATCTAATAGATATCATGAGGCTATAGGAATCACCTGACCAACCTTTTGGAGTTTTATTTTTAAAAT
This sequence comes from Quercus robur, assembly GCF_932294415.1. NCBI lineage: Eukaryota > Viridiplantae > Streptophyta > Magnoliopsida > Fagales > Fagaceae > Quercus > Quercus robur. The sequence goes on from NC_065543.1 coordinate 40,951,074, forward strand.
TTTATACATAAGCAAATGGTGTGGCCAAAATATGCTACTCCCAACCTCACAAGACACTGATCTACGACATGTTCTTCAAGCTCACTAAACCAAGTTAATTGACCACCTCGTTCACATTCTTCCAATTCCAAAGGATACCCAATCAAATATTAACTCAAGATTTTGAGTAAAGTTGTAATTTTCTATTTGAGTAGATTATATTATATGATCAAATTTAGTTTGCTTTCTTATAGTACTAGTATAAATTTCTTTGCAAGTTACTTAATTAAGTTATTCTTTTCTCATATATTAAATATCACCACTAAAATTCTTTTATAATTGTCATAAATTTATGATTAAATTTTAATTGAAATTATATTATTTTGAGAATTATATATACTTTTCTCTATAAAAATATTATTTAAGTTTCTATAAAGTAAAAATAATAATTTAATATCTCATTAACTTAATTAAGCACTTACATAATATAATCTCAAGTCTATATGAATATTGTAGGGACACGATTATTCACGACCCAAGAATGACATTGGGCTCGTATGTAATGGGCCCGAACAATATAATTTATAGAGTGTGGGCTTGAAAGGCCTGACCTTGGTCACTGGACAGCGGTCTAGTCGTGGTTTTTATGGAAGCTCATATGAGGGTGGACCGGGCGTGATTGACGAAACCTTTCTTCAGTGCGACCTATGGGGTTTTTGTCCTCGGACCCCGTCCGAGGAGCTTAGCGTTCTTCTCATTCTCCCTTTTTTAGGACTTCTCCCTCTAGGGGCTCCCCTTCCCCCTTGGTTCTTCTTCCCTTTTATACTAGTAGTTACTCTCCTTTCAATGTTCACACGTAAGTTTTACTTTCTAAGAGGGAGACTTGTCCTATCAGCCCATACCTAGAGTGGTTGGGAGTAGACGTAAAAGTTGAATAGCATGGTGAAGAGCATGGGCCTGTCAGACGCAGAGTTCTTTATTACAGTATTGGCAGCTTTTTCACTTGTCCTGCCCCTGTACTGAATTCGTCCTTTTCTTTAGGTGTTCTGTGAGGTGCCAAGCATAAGATCGTCCTCGACAGTATTCTTGGGCCTTTTTTGGACTTTCACTTCGCGTCCTCGGAAGTTATTCTCTTCAGCTTGGGTCTTGGGCCCTACTGTGAAGTGGGCTGGGACTGCAAATTCTCCGGCCCCACAATAGCCCTTCAAAATCCTGCTGCCCGACCTCCTGGTTGGGGAGGAGGGTTTTGGTGATGTCGGGCCCAAACCATGGCTTGCCCAGTTCTGTACTTTATTAATGTCGGTGTTTCTCCATTTGCGTGGGAGGTGCGCCGGATTATGAGACATCCCTCTAGATTTACTCACGCGGCGTCCTCAACGTTTCAGTGCTCGAGGCGCATTTTTAATATGTCCCCTTCACGAGTCTATTCAAATCTTATGGTGGCAGACGGTGTTGGGAATTGAGCCAAAACCGTCTTGTCTGTAGCATTTCTTGGAAACCCGCATAGATTAAATGCCACCAATTTGCCCTCTATATAAGTAGGATAGGAGGTTACTCCCTTTACGTATAAACCTTTCGGCCCCTTCAAATTCCTAATCCTTCAGCTGTACTCTCAGTCTTCATCTCCAGTGCAATCAACCCTTAGAGTAATATGTTTGAGGCACGAGTGGGGATGAAGGATCCACACCCGCTCCAGAGGCACTAGGTCTCTCCGAGTCCCAGGATGGCACGGTCAGGGCAGGGAAGATAAAGACTTAAGACAGTTCTCCGTTTTCACAAGGTGGGAGCGATTCCTCCGCCTCTTTCAGTCAAAATCCGAAGCAGGTACTAGTCGCGTCAGATTTTTGATGCGATAGCAGTAGGATTTCCCGTCATCAGCACTATCCGCCTATCGCGAGCGTTGATAATATGGAGGCTCATCAACTTCCTGTGTGACCATCTACGAATACCCCGCTCCCTGCACCTTTTCTTGAAAGGTGTTAATCCCCCGTTAAGTTCTTTTGCTGCCTGAGTTATGGGCATGTAAAAGTATTGAGAAATGGTTTCCTTAAACAACATTTTAGAATTGCTGCATCTCTCTTCTCTGCACCTCTTCTTCTACTTCTTCCTTTCTCCTTTGTATCTTTTCTTTTTGTTTATATGGTTAGCCTTTAGTATAGGCTTACTTGAGCTCCTTCATTGTACGTTGTACGTTGTACCATTTCTTTGTCTTAATAAAAGATAATTTTGTTTCCTTCTAAATATTTTTCTTTTCTGCAGTAATTACTTCGTGAATGGATGTATTTCATGTGTATTTTTCTTTAATAATGCTTAGGGTAGGAAACCTTGTAACAAAAAGCTATTAATCTGAACTTACTGAGGCTATCAAATATAATAATACCAACCAATAGGGGATTAAACTTATGAGACTAACCGAGACAATAGCTGAGTGCTCTATAATGCGCGTGAGGTAGTCATCCGAGAATGAGAAACCCAAAATAAACCATCCGAGAGGGTTGCTAAGTAGTGGGGAACTTTGGCCGTATTTTTGATAACACCTGGTCTCTGGTCCGAGGACTGAGGTACGGTTGTACTGGGCCCCAACACATTCGCATTAGTTCCTTCGGTATTGAGGATCCGAGGATAGGCCGGGACTTCCATTCAGTCTAGGGATTAACCCAATTATCAATGGGTAATCCCTCCATGGGACAGAGCCTGTAGGCCATACAACGTCCGGGTGGTGTCCAAAACTCAGTATTTTCCTTCAAAGTAGTTGGTTTCCCCATAGGCATGAGTCCGAGGACCATACAAGGCCTTGGTTCTGTCCAAAACTTGTATTTTTTTCTTTTAAGTAGTTGGTTTCCCCATAGGCTTGAGTCCGAGGACCATACAAGGCCTTTGGTTCTGTCCAAAACTTGTATTTTTTCTTTTAAGTAGTTGGTTTTCCCATAGGTTTGAGTCCGAGGACCATACAAGGCCTTGGTTCTGTCCAAAACTTGCAGTTTTTCTTTTAAGTAGTTGGTTTCCCCATAGGCTTGAGTCCAAGGACCATACAAGGCCTTGGTTCTGTCCAAAACTTATATTTTTTTCTTTTAAGTAGTTGGTTTCCCCATAGGCTTGAGTCCGAGGACCATACAAGGCCTTGGTTCTGTCCAAAACTTGTATTTTTTCTTTTAAGTAGTTGGTTTCCCCATAGACTTGAATATGAAGACCATACAATGCCTTGATTCTGTCCAAAACTTGCAGTTTTTCTTTTAAGTAGTTGGTTTCCCCATAGGCTTGAGTCCGAGAACCATACAAGGCCTTGGTTTTGTCCAAAACTTGTATTTTTTCTTTTAAGTAGTTGGTTTCTCCATAGACTTGAGTCTGAGGACCATACAAGACCTTAGTTCTGTCCAAAACTTGTAATTTTTCTTTTAAGTAGTTGGTTTCCCCATTGGCTTGAGTCCGAGGACCATATAAGGCCTTGGTTCTCCGGCCCCACAAATATATTTTTATATATGTATATACTATATGGTATAAACATATAATATTAGTACATATTTAAATTGAGTTACTTGCTCAACAAGTTTGTTCAAAAACAAAATATTCACATTTGAACTTCTTATTAATAATTAGGTCTAAATTCTAAACTTGAACTAAAATATGGTTTGTTTGCTAAATAAAATAACATAAATAATTATTTTTTCTGAACCAACTCAAGTTTTTTTTTTTTTTTTTTAGGGGCAAGTTGTTCATACATATAATTGGATTTATTTGTTGTCAATTGTCATTAAGACTAATAAATAAAAGGCAATGTTTTATTTATTTATTGCACATAACTGTACACACACATATATATATATATATATATATTTTTTTTTTTAATTGAAATTGTGATTTTGTATACCGTTGTGTGCGCAACTGGTGTACACTAGTATTTAATATAATATTTACCCATAAATGAAAGGAAATGAGGAGTATGAGTTTTGGGCCGGGTTGTGTTAAATGGGTGGATCTTTCTGAATTTGACCCGGAACCTAAACCGAACATTCACAGGCAAAAAGAAGAAGAAAAAAAAAAGTAAAAAACCAGAAAGAACCCCAACGATTTGCTAAACTCAGAATTTGAGGAGAGAGAGAGAGAGAGAGAGAGAGAAGATGGAGACGTCGGGGCAGTGGTTACAGAAGGCGTTGGTGGATCTATGTCAAAGGATAGAAACGGGTTTGGGTTTGGGTATGGATATTGATATGATATCCGGGTTGGTCTCTTACTGTGAACTTGCTCATCCCCAAGACGCCAAAGAGTACCTGGACGTAAATCTCTCTCTCTCTCTATCTCTCTTTCCTATTATCTATTTCTTCTTGTTTACTTGCTTATCGGATTTCACCCTGTGTTATAATTAATGGGTCTTCTTCAAAATCTTTGCTTTCATTGAAATTATGATCAATTTTGGAACTCAACTTTTTTTTTTTTTTTTTTTAACTTGCTTATTGGATTTCACTCTGTGTTATAATTACTGGGTCTTCTTCAAAATCTTTTCTTTCATTGAAATTATGATCAATTTTGGAACCCAACTTTTTTTTTGAACAGGTTTGGTAATTTATTGGATATCATATTTTTAAGGCTTTGTAGGCATTGTTTTGATTAGAAGGAGTTCACAGTTAAATTAGTTCTTTAGTCATGATTGCCTGATACTTGTTTACATTTATTGGATATCTAAATGTTTACATTTTTATTAAATGTATCACCTGATACTTGTTTGAGATGGCAATTATAGAGACATGGGGGAAATGACTATTTTTTCTGAAGATTAATGCAATAATATTTGAAGAATCAATATTGGCAGAAAATGTCACTTAATTTCTTGTGACAAAATTCCAGTTCCTGCTATTTATCCTTATTTTTCTTTGGATGCTACATTATCAGATTCTTTTGTTGCTGCAGCTGTTGAAATTAAAAATTATGGTTTTCATTTTCCTATGCAGAATATAATTGGCCAGGAAGCGGGCAAAAGTGTTATAGATGAATATTTACAGCGGAGAGGCCACTCAGATGTCGGTAGCAGCACCCCAAATGTCCCAACTTCAAAATTACAAGCCTATGTCAAACCACGCTCTGATGAAGCATCTGTCAGTGGAACCAGGAAACCTAAAGCACCAAAAGTGGTTTCAGTCCCCAGTTCCCAGGCAGAACCAAAAAAACATATGGTGTCTAGTCATCAGGAAAACCAGGTCTCATCAGAGACTAATGAGTCAAGAACCATGCAGAAAGGGAACCAAGTTAGTTCTAAAAAGAAGAAAGCTGGGAAAGTTATTTCACTTGCAGAGGCTGCCAAAGGGTCAATCGTATTCCAGCAGGGGAAACCATGCTCATGCCAAGCTCGTCGCCACAAACTGGTCAGCAATTGTTTATCTTGTGGCAAGATAGTTTGTGAGCAAGAGGGAGAGGGCCCTTGCAGTTTTTGTGGTTCCCTTGTGCTGAAGGAAGGGAGCACATATGCTGGTCTAGATGAAAGTTTGCCTCTTCAATCAGATGCTGAAGCAACTGCTGAAGCTTATGCAAAGAGGCTTGTTGAATATGACCGGGACTCTGCAGCACGTACAACAGTTATTGATGACCAAAGTGACTACTATGAAATTGAGGGGAACAGTTGGTTGTCAAAGGAGGTAACTAGTTTCTTTCAATCTGTATAGTTGAATCATATAGTATTACACTAGTACTTTTGTGTACTTTGAATTCACTTCAATTAATATTTTTCTTCCAGGAAAAGGAACTTCTAAAGAAGAAGCAAGAAGAGATTGAAGAAGCTGAACGGGCCAAACGAAATAAAGTGGTTGTGACTTTTGACTTGGTTGGCCGCAAGGTATTAAATGCTTTACCAAACGGACTGTCTTATATTTTGTTATCAGTTGGATTTGTTGCTGCATGAATATATATTCAGCCAGTTGGATTTTGCACTAGCAAGACCTTTTCATTATTACTAGTACTGTATTCTTTTCAAATATCTATAATCATTTTTTTCCTTCTTTTTTTTTTTGGTGGGTAAGAAATCTACCAAGTTATGCTTTCTCACTAGTTCTTTTGCTTTCATATTTTATTATTATACCTAATTATGGAAATCTTGATCACCAGCTTTTGTTTTTCATTGTGCATACAATAGGTAACTCCCAATAGTTTATTACAGCTTTTGTTAATAGGCAGGTCACACACATACTCACACTTGAAATTGTTATTAGGGTCCTTTCTTTTCTTTGCCCATCTTGTTATAGATGCTTGTAAAACAAATTTCTCCCTTTCTTTCTTTCTTACTCTTTGACTCAGATCTACTAAATCTCAAGGTGTATTCTTTTTCTAATATAACAATGTTTTGCAGGTTCTTTTGAACGAGGATGATGTTTCAGAATTAGAATCAGAGAATAGAATATTACGGCCACCTGATGAACGAGAAGTGAACCGGATTAAACCAAACCCAACTCTTAGAGTCCAACCAGTCTTTGTGGACCCAGGCCCCAGTAAGAAGCCTGATAAAGGTAGACAACCAAACAAGGGCCTAACCAATGGCATATGCTTGGAGATAACAGGGAGGGTGCAGCACGATAGCAATGAATTGAAACATTTTATGAAGGACAAGCAAACTGAAACAGCTTCAAGTGGGAAAATTTGGCAAGTGCCATCAGTAAATGGGGGTCTGCATGCGAAAGATGATGGTGAATGTTCTCTAGATTATTATTGAGGTATATATATCCTGATTACTTGAAGTTTTGTGCTTTCTTTCTAACATGTTTCAATACAATGGCAAGAAAATTTTTCTGAAAAGGGTTACTGGGCATGCCAGTTTGATACCATGGTTCAATGTTGTTTTTGTGGACCTGAAAATAGATGAATGAAATACAAAAGTTTTGGAATGCCACTTTGCTTTAGTAATCCACCTTTCTCTCCATTGCATAAAATCTACCGGTATTTTCCAAATCTATAGCCACAAGTCCCAACCTATGAGGAAAGGGTGATAGAAATGACTTTCCCATTTTCCAAATAATATTTTGTTATAGAATAGGCATGTTTGGCATTGTATATAACCGGTAGTTGTACTACCATGATACAATCATAAAAGATTGATTTGTTAATACCAATTACCATGAGACAACACTTTTTATGAAGAAGGGCAATATGGTATGGCACTCCAGTTTTCCTCAGAAGAAATGGCCAACTACAATTCCTTAGTTACAGTACAAAGTATCTCCATATAATTTATAACATATGGTTGCATTAACCAATGAAGTATAACCAATGTTATGTGTTTTCAAAAACAATTAAATTCAATCTAGTTATGTGTTTGAAGCTAATTGGTATTGGTGATCGAATTTAATTGGAGAACCTAATGTATTGGCAGTACTGCAGCTAAAGAAAGAAACTCAAGAACGATATTAATCCATCTTATTCTTTTTTAGTCAAAATTATTTAACAAAAAAACTCAAGAACAAGATTAATTAAGTTATCTTATTATTGTTAGCCAAATTTTCCCTCAGACTAGTCTCTCTCTCTCTCTCCACAAGCAATTGCCATAGTTGTACCCTTTGATGTGGATCAAAATGAATCTTGAGAATCTAAGCACAAATCGGAAGGGTGATGCCCTCACTCGTGGTCCTACTCATTAGTGATTATGGTGAGATACATGAGAGCTACACAATTCGTAGTGCTTAGCTATGAAATGAGATCATTGTTGCCTTCAATCAAAACTCTACGGTCCTTGTCCCCACTACTTTGGAAGAGTCATGATCTAGACTTGTAATTATATATTTCTAGCAGGATTTTGATGTAGAGCTAAGAGAGAAGATGCTATCTTTGAGAAAAAATGTGAGAGATTTTGTAAATTTATGGTTTGTGAAAAAGAATGAGAGTTGAGATAGAAAATGCCCAAAAGAAAAAGGGAAAAGGTGTGTGAATATTATACAAATAAAATAGAGTGTTTGATGCAGTGTGTGAATAATGGATTAATTAAAATAAAAACAGAAAAGTGATTATCAAAATATATATATATATATAAGTAAGGAATTTTTGGTGGTTTATAAGATTTGTCATCTTGGAGGTGGATGTGAAATGAGTTCATGAAACAAAATGAAAAAACAATAAAGAATGTCATTTTGTTATTGTAGGTTATGGTTTAAAGATTTTTTAAAAGAAAAGCAGGACTGCGCAGCAGCAACGAAATGTGGAGATGGCCGAGTTGGTCTAAGGCGCCAGATTAAGGTTCTGGTCCGAAAGGGCGTGGGTTCAAATCCCACTCTCCACAATTTCTTTTTCTTTTTTTAAACTTCTTTTTTTTTTTTTTTTTGAAAGGGATAGACTTTCTCCACAATATTTTCGCAACGAATAGGTAGGTTCAAATTAAAACTATTAATAACATGCCACCTATGATTTGTTATTAAATTGTTGTGGATATAACACTTCTCTTTTGTTTGTTTTTATTGCTAATTATTTGGTATTATGAGGAAAAGTGGCAATAATTTTTTTTTTTTTAAATACGAAAGGGATGGACTTTCCCCACAACATTATCACTTATTTTTTGGATATGAAAGAGATAGATTTTCTCCACAACATTTCCACAATATTTTTGTAACAAATATTAGATGACATGTTATTATTTGTTATTATTGGTGAGTAAAAAAATAATTTAAATGGTGGATTTAAATTAAAACTAGTTAGTAATAATCTATCACCTATCATTTTTTATAAAATTATTGTGGACGTAACACTTTTCTTTTAATTATTTTACGGCTAATTATTCGGTATTATGAGAAAAAGTTGTAACAATTTTTTTTTTATATGAAAGAGGTAGACTATCTCGATAACATTTTTACAATATTTTCACAATAAATTATAAGTGACAAGTTATTATTTGCAGTTATTAGTGGATAAGAAAGTAATTTCAGAAGTGGACTCAAGTTAAAACCATAACAACCTCCAATTAGGATTTGTTGTGAAATTTTTGTGGGTGTAACACTTCTTTTTTCTTTACTCTTACCTCTAATTAAGTTATTATGAGGAAAAGTTGCAACAAATTTCGTGTGAAGAGTAAATTTGATCAGTGTTAGATCCCGTGCCATCGTGTTAGAAAAAAAAAACATTTTTGAAATTAGTTTCCATTAATGAAAATAAATTTTGGAACTTGGAATCCCGTTTTGATTCTTTTTTATTTTGAATCAAAGCCTTTCTTTTTTTTCTTTCTTTTTTATAAATTAAAAAATAAACTAAAGAAACCATTTATGAAATACGCTTAGAAAAATGTTTGAGAAAATTAAACCAAATGGGCAAACAGAGCTAGTCATCCTCTTGACTCATTCAATCCACCTGATTTTTTTTAAGCAAATGAAGCCCTCTTTCTTGTTTTTAAAACTTTCTTTAAGAGAATAAAAATGATTACGTGGACTTAATCAAAATGAGTATGATCATACAAGTTGAAAATTTGGTAAAATAACAACATCAAATTTTTGCCAAGAATCTTATAACTTGACGGAAATCTATTAAAATTTTCAAATCTCCTTTCTTATCAAATTATAAAGAATTTTTTAAAAAAATCGAATCTTTAGTACCAAATTTTGAAATTGTTAAAATGAAAATTTGGATATTTAACTTCTTTTTTTTCTTTCTAAACCATAAGTGTCATAAAATTACTCTACTTATATAAAAGTGTAAAAACACACTTCTATTAATAACTTGCCTTATTCCAATCAAATTACATGTGCTCAGATTTTTTTTTTTTAAATAGAATACTTTCTATTAATCTCAATTTGGGATTGATATTTTTTCCAATCACGGAGTTTTGAGGATGTTGAGTATCCTAAAATTACTCAACTTCTATAAGTTAAAAACACGCATCTATTAATAATATCAGTAGATAAAACTCATTATTATTGGTCCAAGGATTATTCTTTAAAAAAAAATTATTTCTAAGTGTGGCATGCGTGATTGAAGGCTTTAATAGTTCGAGGAATAGTAATTTACTAATGATTTTTTTTTAAGATTTTGTCATGTGAATTTTTTCTCATAGAATAAAAATATATTTTTTAGTTAAGTAACCATATAATTGTATCTTAAAAGGGAAATATAAAGAATAATACCTAAAATATTGTATCTAAGTTTTATCATTTACTAATTTTATTTTATAAAAAATAAATAAAGTGAATAATCCATAATAATCAATATCAAGTAGCAATGATTACTATTTAGCAAAGAATAAAAAAATAAAAAATAAAAAGGTCAAAAGCAGAACTGTTTGGAAACTGAATTGGCACAGTATAATTGGCCAATTGGAAAAACAAATCCTCCTCTGCATTGAAACCATCGGATCAGATGAGTCCTTAACTAACCCAAAGAACTTAGATTGGATAATAAGCCAAGGAAAGAGAGAGGGAGAGAGTCAGAGACAGAAACAGAGACACATGCAAAAACAAAAAAAACCCATCACACGCACGACTCTGTCTCTGTTCTTTTGAGAGAGAGAGAGAGAAAATTGAGTGAGACCCCGCCTCTACAATCTCATCTCCTTTGCAAAATTTCAGCACTTACCCACAATTCTATACACATTTTCACACTCTGAAACTTAATCTATTTTTCTCTGCCTCTTCTCTCTCTCTGTTTTTCTTGCTTGGGTTATGGATTGTGAGAGATGAGAATGTGAATCTGATTTGACTTGGTACACAAAGATTGCGAATTTCTTGACTTTCTAAGATCTTGAAGCCTTCTGGGTCTTTGATTCAGATCTGTGTTTGCAAAAAAAATCATTTTTTTATAAAGGTTATGATCTTAAACTCTACAACTTATAATACCCTGTTTCGTTTTGGTGTTTTAATTATTGGAATCTCAGTATGCTCTGTCTTTACTTTTTGCTTTGAATTTGTTATTGCTGATTCATCTGTTTGGTTGCAGAGAAAACTTAATTGATCAAAAGAAAGAAAGAATTGAATGTTATTGAATGTTTTCTATTTGTTTTCCAATTAATGATAAATCCAGATAGAGTTAAAGCATTCCAAAAGCTAAAAGTTCGTTTTGCTCAGCTAAATGGGAAACTTTGGATGAAATATCAATGATCCATTTTTAGAGTGATAACAATGAAGACCCAATATCGATTTATATCTTTTTTTTCGTTAATGATATCCTCAGATTTGTTTGTGTGCCAACACGAGTAGTGATGCTTGATTGCTTGTGCTTCTATCTTTGATTGATGCAGCTCTCAAAGCTGCAATAAAAATAGTATGCTGAGTTTTATATTCTTGAATTGAGATTCTTTTTTAATTACATGACATAAAGCATACCCCTTCTTTCGTGGCCATTTGTTACAAATTTTATTTTGGAATAAAATTGTTCAATGTTGTAGGATTTGATAATTTGTGAGATCCAAAAATTCACATTTGTGCACAGACAGGTGAATACAAAATAATTTAGGGGTGGGCTTTGACTATGAATTAATCAAATTAGGAGAAACTTTTTCTTTCTATATTTATGCACACACACACATACCTCCAAATTTTGCAGATTGTCCATGTTTTAAGCCCTAAGGGTGACCTTAACACACTACTCTAATATATAAGCTCCAATATGAGTTCACTAATTTTGGAGAAATATGGATGTGAGAAATCACCTTTTCTTTCTATCTGATATATTTAATTTCTTCTATATTGTATATGTATCAATCATTTATGTCCTTTCATTGATTTAGACTTTCTAAATACTATATATATTTCAGGTACATCATGGCGACAAAAGGGAACTCAGGAGACCATAGAAGTAGGGGTTCAATGTCAATTTTCATTGTTATTGGTTTGTGTGGTTTCTTCTACATATTGGGAGCATGGCAGCGTAGTGGTTTTGGAAAGGGAGACAGCATAGCCCTGGAGATCACCAAACAGTCAGACTGCAGTATCCTCTCCAATTTAAATTATGAGACCCATCATGGTGGTGATGCAGGGACAGTTGATGAATCTGAAGGAGAAGCCAAGGAGTTCAAGCCATGTGATGATCGCTACATTGATTACACACCCTGTCAAGATCAAATGCGGGCAATGACATTCCCCCGAGAAAATATGAATTATAGGGAACGCCATTGCCCTCCTGAGGAAGAGAAGCTGCATTGCCTCATTCCAGCACCCAAAGGATATGTGACTCCATTCCCATGGCCCAAGAGTCGCGACTATGTGCCTTATGCAAATGCACCTTATAAGAGCTTGACAGTTGAGAAGGCTGTTCAGAACTGGATTCAATATGAGGGCAATGTTTTTAGGTTCCCTGGTGGAGGCACGCAGTTTCCTCAAGGAGCAGATGCATATATTAATCAACTTGCATCTGTGATCCCATTTGACAATGGGATGGTTAGAACTGCTTTAGATACAGGCTGTGGGGTAGGTTAAATTTATAAAACGTCCTTGTTTGGCTTTATCTGCTATTTTGTAGATCCCCATAATCTTTTATTCACTCATATTCTTTCCCTTATTGATGCATACACCTGCTCATTGATTGTCATCTTAATGTAATTTTTAAGATTTGTGGGTTCTTTTCATTTGCAATGCTACATACTTAATATGATCTTCTTCTTCCTTTAATTTGTTGAACTTATCTTCATCTCATTTATTATGTGATTAATTCTCCTTCTCATATTTTATATAGTCTATTGAGCTTATATTTGTATATATGGCTTAAATTAATTTGTATTATAGTTGATTGATTGCTAATGGATCATGGTTAGGTTGCAAGTTGGGGTGCATACCTGTTCAAGAAAAATGTTTTGGCCATGTCATTTGCTCCAAGGGACTCTCATGAAGCACAAGTTCAATTTGCTTTGGAAAGAGGTGTGCCAGCGGTTATCGGCGTTCTTGGAACCATAAAGTTGCCATATCCAGATAGATCCTTTGACATGGCACATTGTTCCCGGTGCTTGATTAATTGGGGTTCAAATGGTAAGAATAATTACAATATAGTTTGATGTGTTGTATGCCAGGAAGCCATTAGCACGGGGCAAGTGCAATACAAGATACCTTTTTGATGCTACATTATTAAATTATTTGTTAGACCTAATTATGCATAAGTCCAGCTGGACCTCCTTGTCTCTGCGGAGGCTGCCATTATAGAAAAAAGTTTGGCTCCGAAATGGTTTGGAACTATCTTCCTCCAATCTACTACATGGTAATTGAAGAGACCATCCATGTGTAGTTTTTTTGGTCACATAACTTTTTTAATGAATCATATGACTTGTTTAAATACATGAATAGTTTTATAATTCGCCACATAATGGGTTGAAATTTAGAAAAGATAGCTTCGAACTGGTGTGGAGCCAAACTTTGGCTGCCATTACATATCAATTTTGAATTCTTTGAAGCCAGCAACTTAATCTCAGGCCAGCTTATGATGACCCTTATACTTCCTTGATGCAGAATCCCAAAGGACTATTTCAAGATAAAAATTACTTGCTTTCTGAAAGATTTATGTAAATTGACAAATGATTTGTTATTTTTTAGATGATTTTTTTTTCTTTTTTTCTTTTTTTCTTTCCACTTTAGTATCTAAAATCACATACAGGTACTGAAACTTATTTCTAACATAATTATTTGACTCTTACAGATGGAATGTACATGATGGAAGTTGATCGAGTTCTTAGACCCGGTGGTTATTGGGTGCTTTCTGGTCCACCCATCAACTGGAAGGTCAATTACCAAGCATGGCAGCGTCCTAAAGAAGAACTTCAGGAGGAACAAAGGAAGATTGAAGAGATTGCCAAAAGTCTTTGCTGGGAAAAAAAGCATGAGAAGGGTGAAATTGCCATCTGGAGGAAAAGAATAAATTATGATAATTGCCGTGATCAAGACTCTCAACCTACAATGTGTGAATCTGGAAGTGGTGGTAATGTCTGGTATATCTCTCTCTCTCACAACAAACTTGTTAAATGTTATTGGACTAACAAATAAATGTGTCTGGAAAAGTTAGATGCACCCAAGTTAGACAAACAAATTTTTTGCTGCAATATAGATAAAACATTCTTAACTCTTGAAGAAAAATGTACGTAATCAGTTTCCAGTGATGTACTTACACTCCTATAACTTCTTCCATAGCTTGTTTAAATAATAATAAGACATCATTTCAGTGTTGTACTTCTTACGCTTGTGTTGCCTTTTGTTTCTATGAGTTTTGTGAATTTGGAAAGTGAACAAGAGGATAGTTGGATGACTTGGTATATGCATTAAGTAGATTCTAAATTATATTTGACATATTTTTAAAACAAAAGTTTTGGGGTGCAAAGTTTTTGTATATTTGTAAAATATGTAATTGAAAAGATTTGAGAATTTGTAGTTGTTCAAAATAAGGCCCCCCCCAACCCCCCCCCCCCCCCCCCCCCCCCTTCTCCCCCATGCACCCAAATCTATTATATCATTAATTAGGTTTTAAATGTATCATTACTTTTAACAATAATCTAGAAAGTCTTGTAATTTTGCTCTGGAAAATCTGTCTTCTGTTGCGATTCTAGGTACAAGAAGATGGAAGGATGCGTAACTCCTTATCCTGAGACTACAAGTGCAGATGAAAATGCCGGTGGAGAATGGAAACCATTTCCAGAGAGACTCAATGCTGTTCCTTTCAGAATATCTAGTGGATCCATTCCTGGAATATCTGTTGAGGCGTACCAGGAGGACAACCAATCATGGAAGAAGCATGTCAATGCTTATAAGAGGATCAACAAAATCCTTGACTCAGGGAGGTATCGTAACATTATGGATATGAATGCTGGTCTTGGAAGCTTTGCTGCTGCTCTTGAATCACCCAAGTTGTGGGTTATGAATGTTATGCCTACAATAGCTGAGAAAGACACTCTGGGTGTTATATTTGAGCGTGGATTGATCGGCATATATCATGATTGGTAATTTCTGGGACATATCTCCTGTTTTGTCATTGCTTGTAAATGTGATTGGTTAAAAACTGGATTATTTGCTTATGGGCATGAGCATAAATTACTTAGCCCATCAAGGGGGAATTCCCTTGGATTACCCAACAATTGGTTTCGATGGGTGGGGTCAGTTGCTCATAGGTTTGACTGACTAAAGGCTATAGTCCAAAGGGCTCTTCTTTTGAAAGGTTTTCTACATTAATTTTTTTTTTAAAGGACTTGATTATTGGTTATTAAAGAACGCATATGTAAATAAGCTTTGCTTTTATTTATCCAAAAAAAAAAAAGCTTTGCTTTTATAGTAATCTTGATGATTCCTTTCCTACCATGTGTCCAATTAGATTTGGGGAGCAAAGTGCTAAGCAAAAAAATAAGCCCCTTTCCCTACTATTTGGCCAGTCACAACAACCATTTTTTTTCCCAGTTTTCTCTATCCAGGGACCATACTTTTATACTAAATCATAAGCAAACATGTTCTTCCTTACTACCTTTAACCTAGCCTGATCTGGTTTTTATCCTTGAAGCACCTTGACCTTGAATCATAACACTCCTCTCCATGTTACTGTTGTAGCAGCTGTTATTAGTTGGACAATGGCTCTCATTGTTTTCCTGAATGGTGCTGACTCCACTTTTCAATCTTCCTTGTTAATTCTATCCCTTTTCTTGCGAGTTTATCCTTCATATCATCTTCATGTCAGCCACACGTTCTATGAACAGTTTGATTTTAACTCTTCACCACTATCTCATAAAAGCTTTCCTGGTCAATTAGCTGCATTTGATTTTTCGCCTTCAGTTTGACAGCCTTCTTAAGATAATATATATCACAAATTTTATCATCTTCATGTCAGCCACACATTTTATGAACAGTTTATTTTAACTGTACACCACTATCACATAAAAGCTTTCCTGGTCAATTAGCTGCATTTGATTTTTCCTGTTCAGTTTGACAGCCTTTTTAATACTATATATATATATATATCACTTTTTTCTCCTGTTTCTGAATGATTGTACCCATGTAATGAATTAGGAATTACGCTTCCTTTAGTATCCCATAGTCTCAATCATTTTTTCTTACTTCAACAACTTCTAACAAATTAAATCACATTTCATATATTTATTCTAAGTCATACTTCTTTTACATTACTACACGATTTCTGTTACTCAAGCTGAGTTTCAACCTCACATTGGCTTTATTAATTATGCTTTTCATAATTTTTTTGGGATTTAGTGAGTGATTGACCTGACATAGTCATCAATTGTAGATTTTGACTGAATTCTGGACAGTAGATGTGTATTTATATTTTAGGATAAATTGATGTGCACTTCTTGAGCTCAATATATTTGTTTATTGGTTGTCATTACAATAGTAAATGTTCTCCTCTGTATTTGGTGAAAAGAAAAAATATAGACAATACAGAGTTTGGTATAGGTGTGTCATTGAGCTCTATATATTCATAAACAGGATTCTTTCTGATTATTTAGGAAGATCCATGACAGTTATCATTGCCATTCCATTTATCAAGGGAGAAATTTTGCATTGGTTTAAGTTCTGATTGATTGCTATACCATCTTTTGTACAAGGTACATTGTAAATGTCTATGCTGTAGTGGATTAGATAATTTTTTCTCTGATTTTAGTAAGGTGGACAAGAAGATACCTATGAAGTATTAAAAGGAATCGGGTAGATGGTTTTGGAAATAAAATTAATCTCTATTTCCATATACAAAAATTTTGAATTTTTTCTGTTCTTTGACAATCCTCCAACCTCCCAAGTTCCAAGATATTAAATCCCCTAGGTTGCTAAAGAAAGTCAAATAACCTTTGGTTGAAGTCCTCAGTCCAGGTTCATGGAGGAGAAACAAGACCAGGGGAGAGCATCTATGTGCTGGAGAACTAGTTTCTATAATTGAAACTGAGAAAGAGGTTTTGGCATGGTTAGGGAATAAAGCAAATTAAGGAATAAAAGCTCTGTGAAAAGTTAACACACTGCAGAACTTGGATTATTTCTAGAATAAAATCTCAATTTATTTATTTATTTCTGGGGTTTAAACATTACTATCTGGGGTTTTGCCAGCCAGAAGATTCAACCAATTTATTTTTTAAGTTGAGTAAAGGATGTCAGGATCTAAGAAGTAGTGTTTTCAAGAAATCTCATTGGGCCCACATTCAATTCAGTGTTTTTGATAATCTATGGCACTTATCTAAGTTGATCGCTTATTAAGTTGCCATTATTTCCTTTCTGCTCACTGCAAGATCACATTGATAGGGCTTTTTTCTGCTTAGAGTTGAGATAGTTGAATGTATTTTATGGAAAATCATTTATTTTATTTGACTGGGAATTGTTTTTATCCATTGAAAATTGATAAAAAATGTAGAGTGATTTGTTGTTTTTGGGCAATCAAAGCTGAAATTGATGCTTACTTGCTTCCATATTTTCCTATGTTACTTCTTAGACACCTTTCTATGTTCATAATCTCTCTCTATTTTCAACCAGGTGCGAAGCCTTCTCCACGTATCCTAGGACGTATGACCTTATTCATGCAAATGGTGTTTTCAGCTTGTACAAGGATAGGTAAGACTTTTTTGACTCTAATTACTTTATTCTGATGGAATGAAAGCCTTCATTATTTGCAATATTGATATAAATCATACTAGGAGTAGGCACCATGTGTTTGGTGAAATTAAAACTTTGTTTTATTGGAAATTATTAAAAAGAAAAAAGAAAAAGAAAAAAAAGAAGATGAAATGGTTTACCCATGGATACTAAATTAAAGTTCAATCACATTACTATTAGTACAACCATAAAAATTGGCTTAGGCATGTAGAGTCAGCCTTGTAACAAGAATCACTTTAGGGATGACAATGGCCTTGCCATCAGTTCATGTTGATCTTCCTAGATGTGGGATTCACTTTCCTGTATATGGGCTGCTTTTCAAATCTAAACTGATGCAGGTGTGATGCGGAAGATATTCTTCTAGAGATGGATCGTATTCTACGGCCTGAAGGAGCTGTTATATTCCGTGACAAAGCTGATGTTCTAATCAAGGTGAAACGAATTGTGCAAGGAATGAGGTGGAATACAAAAATGGTGGATCATGAGGATGGTCCTCTTGTTCCAGAGAAGATATTGTTTGCTGTCAAACAATATTGGGTTGCAGGTCAAAACGTATCTTCACACTGAAAGAAAAGATTTAGAGGGAAGTTTCAATGCGATTATAGAAGGAAATGGCACCATTTATGATAAAAATTCAAGGAATTTATTCATACCAACCCACGGGCGTTCATGGAAGTAGCAAAGCTGAGGAGTGAGACTATTGTGGGAGCTATTGCTGGTTCAATTGAGTTTTTCTGTGATAGATATAGGATATTGATAGGAGTTATTAATTTTTTAATGTCCATGTTAATTTTCCCTTTTAGATTTTAGTTATTGAATTACTGTCATCTCCCTTTGAATATCTCACAGCTGATATTAAGCTTCAGGCTCAGACACCAGAATGGAGCCTAATTTTGGCTTTAGCATGTCCTGCCAGTTTATAAACAGATTTTGAGGTTTTACCTAATGTATTATTGTGTTTAATTTATTCATTCAGTTTAAATATTTATTGCATTGATCAATTCGGCATATATGCACTAGTGAGGAAGAGAGAGTTGATTTAAGTGACTTTGGATAGAATAGAATGGTGAAAAAATTACCTGTGACCAACCATGATTAATATTTTAAGAATCTGTAGTTGTCCACAAAGCTTTTGAACCGAGGCTTGGTTGTTGTACTAATTCGGTTTAGATATATGATCCTTGAATTAATTGTCCATTTTATATCATCCCTGAATTAGTTGTCATAAAGATGGAGCTAAAGTAACTATAAGAACCCCCCACCCAGTAAAGGCTAAAGGGTATGGGGATCTGACCCTAAATTCAAATCCAACAGAGGGGAGCAGATATAAGTAAGGCCATATGTGGACCAGGTTCCTAGCAATTTGTTTAATGGAAATTTAATGGGATTTGAGGTGACTAGTAGCTTCCTGAATATGTGAGAAAGAGAGAGAAATTGGGTTATAATCTGCTTTCTTTATTACCCATTCCTCAATATTTTAATGCAGTGCTCACCGAGTTGCAAGGAAACTGATAGTGACAAATAATCTATACGATAATAATGAAAAAATTCATCAGAAATAATCAAGCTAACTCTTCCTAAAGGCTAGGAAGTCTTTATTTGATAAAATCTATGGCGAATTAAGGAATTCAACCAAATCTACATCACTTAACCATCTTATCCAACCCAGTTTCCACCAAGCTGAGAAGACTCATGCTCTCCAACTGCAAACCATGACTCCTTGTTTCAAGCAATCATCCAAACTTGTCTAAATCATAACATAGAACATCAATCTCAAAAATTATATGTTTCTGACCTTTAGAATTGGCAAAACTTCTGCAATTTAGTCTAGTATGCTAGACTTGAAGTTTCTTCCTTGATGGCTCTAAGAAGTAACAACAGTGAGCACAATCAACAGTAACATCAATTGCCCAAGCGTGGATCAAAGATGCTACAATGTGAATATGAAGAAGTAATAAGACTTACGAAACTAAATCCAGATGCGTATTCGTAGAAGTTATGTTAGTAGGAAAAGTTGTCAAGGGGCTTTCCGAGGAAAATAACAAAAATGAAAAAGGTTTGGATTAATTTATTAACCACATGTGGTATTTTTCAAGTATGATGCTATGCTCATGGATGATAAGGAGAGTTTCCAACATATGCCCGGTAACTTTAACAGATCATCAATGTGCATCTGTCTATAATTGGGGTTTGTAATTATGAACGTTCATACAACAATCAAGTCTTGGTTCAAAAATTTTGAGGTCCGCTATAGAATCTTAATAGACTAATTAGAGTTGGCCACATGAATTCTATTCTCTATTCATAATAGACCGACTAAATTAGGATTAAGATTAATGATACAATTTAGCTCCCAGGTCAATAATCAAGTTCAATGAAATGATCAACAACCAATCAAATCATGGACTTTTAACATTGTTCATTTGCTAATGAAATGGCATGTGAAAAACAAATTAGGCACTCTTTTTATTCTCGTTTAGACCCTTGCCATCCCATAGGCAAAGCCTCTTGAGCAAATGGTCAACCTGCAAACCACCTCTATGGATGATGTCTATAGATCATGATTCGAAGAGTACATAATCAAATCTACTTGAACAGTAGCGATCATTTCCAAAGTGTTGGAATCAAGTTAATACCACTATTAAGATATTAGTGGATTAATGAAAAATATTAAGGCATTATTTTCATCTAGTGAAAGAAATAGGCAATATATTTCCAGTCAAGCTCCAAGGAAGTAGGACCCAAATCCTTCCATATTGTGCCCTCCAAAAGCCTACATATAGAAATTTGTTTCCAAGAAAGCAAGTGATCTCCAAGCCTTCCTCAAATAAAAAATTTCTGTTATACCACAAACACCATATCATATGTTTGTCTCAGCTTTAAAATACTATAAAGCTCCTTGTCATTGAAAAGTCTCTTTGTCCATTTTGTGCTGTCATCCCCACAAGCTTCTTAGGAAAATTTCAAGCTCCTCAATCGACCGCTCCACTACCATGGAAAACAGCAAGAGTCTTTGCAGTACTGCTGCCTTTTCTTCTAAACACAGCACAGATGGAGATAGCTGTGTACTTAAGCTTGCCAAGTTAGTTCAGCATCCTCCTCCTGCCATTACTTCAAGCCAAACTACTCCCTTTCCGGTATGCTTAGGGAGAAACAAGGCAGAAGACGGTGAAATCAGTGTCTTTGGCGCTGAAAGATACTTCAACATGAAACTGGAGAATGACAGTCTAAGAACTATTATAGACAGTCAAGCAAATAAGCATGGGCTTAAGAAAGATAACCGCAATGATCTTCACTACAGGAGGCCTAAGCCTAAGAGCAGGCCAGGAACTCCAAGCATAAGTTCTGATGCAAGTTGGAATAGCCAAACCACTTTATTGCAAAGTGCCCTCAGGAAACCATCCCAATATATGGACAAGAAGGTAAATGAAAAGATGCATTTTTCTGGTTTCATCTGCAGTTGGTCTTGTTCAGATAAGAAGTCAATTGATATTCACAAGAATAATATTGAGCATGAAGTGAAGCAGGGCAAAGAAGTCAGGAAAAAAGCAATTCAGTTTGATCTCAATCCTGTCATTTTGGACAGAAGATTAAACCGGTTCCAACCACGATTTCAGGCGAAAGATGAGCTTCATTGCACAAGTTTTGAAAGGTCAGAGAGAGAAAAGAATGTTTCACTCCCTATTTCAAGTTGTAGGGTGCAAAATTTGACAGCTAAATCACAGTTGGAAGTGGAGAAGATCATAAGAGAAGAACCACGAATGTCGCTTGAGGTGTTTGGCTCCCATATGATACAGAAGGATGACATTGCAATGAACTTAGAGGGGAAACTCTCCATGCTAACTTGGGATGCTATTCCAGAAGTCCAAGACTTTTCCACTAGTTCTGTCACTGGAGGAGTGCATGAAGATTTGGGGAGTGATTCTAGTTCAGATCTCTTTGAGATAGAGAACCTATCCTGCACTGAAAAGCCTTTGTTCACAAGGCAAGCATCTGATGGCATGTCTAGCTGTATGACCTCCACCACCAAGTATGAACCAAGTGAGGCCAGCATTGAGTGGAGTGTGGTCACAGCCAGTGCTGCTGATTTCTCAGTTGTCAATACAGGCTATGATGAAAAGAAACTGGAAGTAAATACTAAGCTTTCTGGTGTAGCCAAAACCAAATCCTTAGTGGACAAGGATGTGCAAAAATGTCGTCCAAGAGGACTACCGAGTTGTAAGAGTCAAAAAGCACTCAATGTTGTTGAAACTGCATATAGGACTAATGAGAAGGCAAAATCTGAGTCAATACAGCATCAAAGGTTGGATTCCTCTGTGTCAGTTGGGAAGCTACAGCATGAGACTAAGGTGAAAGATATTTGAGTTCTCATGAGTGCAACAGTACTATTGTCTCAAGAAATATCTCCCCTTTTGCAATTTGCATGTGTATCACTGTTTTATGCTGTAGCGAATAAGAAAACGAAAGGTGTTTTTTTTAGAGGAACACTGTTGAAACTTTTCTTGTATATTATGATTATATAGAAATCATGCAATTATGTTAGATCTGAGATATACTCTTTATGTACTAATGTATCCATTTCATATGTACTCCACTCCACATATGAACCAAATTTCTCTCTAGTGATGAAACAAAGCACCTTGTCCATAGCTTTTGTGTCTTTTAAAGTCACAACATCCTGAAGAGATAAAAAGAGAGATGGATTTGTCAAGGAATTGGACTGAAAATAGATTAGTAGACCACAAATATTTTTTACCATATATCCTTGTCCAACCCCTTTCCTTCCTTCAAATGTTCAACTTTTGTATTTGTATGTTCTCTTGATTTACAACCTAGGGGGTTCATTTCTGTTTTGGAGCTTCTCTTTTTTAATTGCCAAACAAATCTGCCTTTGGCCAAGCACATTTGGTCATTTATGAGCCTACAATTCTAGAGCTTTGGGTTTGCTTGTACCTATCTTGACTAAGACTTCACAAGGCCCTAACAATGGAAAGCCACATTTTCCTTTCCATTGCTTTGGGTCTCATCCATTCTTAATTCTTTATAGCAAACTGACTGGTGCATATTAAAGAAACCCCCCCCCCCCCCCTTGGTTTTCCAAGCAATAATGGTTCAATAGCCATGAGTAAAGAAGGTAGCAATTTATGTGGTATCTAAAGAATTTAAAATAACTAGACCTTTCCAGGAGTTTTCTTCGTTTGAAATGTTGATATCTTTGCATACAACAAAGCACCAATTTGTGAACATCAGGTATCATATGAGATGGTATCATATTTTTAACAATTGATTGAAGGATTGGAATACTCAATAAACATAGCATGCATTCAGATGATAGGAACTGTTAAGGAATGTTGCCCGGTGATACGTTCAAATCATGACTGTCAAGTAGTTATTTATGCATGCCCAAGTTGGTTAGCTACATTCAATTCTGTAACTATCTTACAACCACAGTGGATCCCATGGCCTCTTCTCTCCCTTTCATCCCACAGAAACTAGGTTGGGAATCAAGTAAACATTTCTGTAACAAAGTTTTGACTAATCTTATCAACCACTAATGGAATTATTGGATCAATACAGTGAATTCTCTGTACAACTAGAAGTTGATTTAACAAGCAACATAGTCAAGCTTTGGATTGAAGGGATATATGATAAAATGAACATCCAAAGCAGAAATTGTCTACATGACTGGTTTGATCTTTTGCTGGCATGACTAGACCTGAGAGGCAATAGTGCCAAACTGCATTAGATTAGATTCATTTGAAAAAAAACTATATAGTCTTTAAGGATTGGATTAAACTATCACAAATAGATAACTTCAAATTAGCAAAAACAAAGTTGTGATGCAATGCCATGTTGATCATTTTGTTATGCGGCTTATATATTAAACAATATAGAACATCTCACATATTGTAGTGTGGATATGCTAAGATTATGCATTTATTAGCTATTAATTCTTGCTTAACAAATTGTATAGTAACCAGTAACCAATTCATGTTGACAAGAGCCCCTAGATATTAAAGAGTAAGGTGACCATGTGCATGATGTGACAAAGAGCTAAAAAGTGAAGGCAGATAAGCCCCATAAATGCACATTGAGGGGCAAGAATTTTCCCATCACTCCCAATCTTAAAAGATGGATACTGAAAATTGATGTGAGAGAGAAATTATTTGTGTCATGAAACAAGATAAAAACACAGGTACCCCATAATGGATTAGGAATGTTGTGAAGGGACCAATTGGGTTTGGTTCATATTAAAGCAAAACTGTGGAGGATCATACTAATAGTGTTGCTATGGACCACCAAGAAGGAATAAGGATAGCCATCCATTGGAGGAACATATTTCATTATTAAAATCTGCATTTGTAAAATTAAGATGGAATTTTCTAGGATCCCACCAATCTACTTGGTCGAACATGCACTATAGCTTGAAACACTTTAAAAAAGTATTGTCTGTTTGTGATTGGAAACAACATAGATCCAATGCAATTATACTTTGAGGAATGTTTTTAGGAAATACATCTTAGACATGGAGCTTGTGTGAACCATAAAGAATGTCCCACCAATGAACCTAAAAGGAAGCATATCCAAGACATTAGTGGAACTATGAGGGGATTAATTAAATTAAAGACCATGTAATTTTCATATATTTTTTTAATCCAACCAAGCCATATAAAATTTTGAGGCACGAAATAATCAAATTGTTGTAAATTTTGAGTGGAGTTGTGATGTGTCTTTATGTTAGAACCTATTTCCCTCTCTCTTGTGTGTGTATGTGTTTGTTTCTAAAAAAAAAAAAAAACTTACAAAAAAATAAAACTTAATCAGCAGTTGCACTAAAATCTCATTTTCTCTCTCTCGTGTGTGTTTATTTTAAAAAAATAAAAATAAAGGTTGCACTAATGTATTTTTTTTTTTTTTTTTTGGGGGTTGAAGTGACATCCATGTTTGTCACCATATGCAAACCAAAGTAGGAGTAGTATTTAACACAAAAACCGACAACATAAATAATGAAGAGGTCGCCACCAAAAACAATCACCTGGGCTCCTAAAGTGGTAGCGCTAAAGGTTTGAAGGACGACAAAACACCAATTTGTCACTGAAGCCATAGATATTGTCACACCATAACTCACATCCATTGCAAAGTTGGTATCAAAATCAAGTACTCTTATATTATTGATAGATCTCTCGCTGCTTTCCAAGTCGGCTGATTGCTCTTTTTAATTTTAATTTAATTTATTAGATACTATAGAATTTTTACCTATGGCGAGACTTTATTAGTTGAACTAACTGAAACCTATTGTAGGGACACGATTATTTAACGGCCCAAGAATGATATTGGGCTCGCACATGAAAGATCCCTCACAATATGATTTGTAGAGAGTGGGCTTGAAAGGCTTGCCTTTGGTCACGGGGCGATGTTACGGTCTTGATTTTAGAGGAATTCATATAGAAAAAGGAGTTGGGTTTGAGCGTTTAAGGCCTACAGCGTCGTATCCTGTGGGGTTGGACTCCTCGGACTTGGTCCGAGGATCATTAAGGTCTTACCCCGGTTATCCAACGGTGGGTTTTTCTGTGATGTGCATGTGTTGTTAAGGTGTTTTCACCCATGGAGTCTTATTTTTGGAGGTGGGATGGGAGTCTCCCCTTTTTCCCGGCCCCCTCTCCAGATTTACTTACTTTTTCTTTTATACTAGCCTACGTTCGCTGTCCTTCGTCCACGTGTAGGGTCAACTTTTACAAGACTGATATTTGTCCCGTCAGTCTAATCCCAGAATTGTTGGGGATGGTTGATAAAGCTGAGGAATACGGCTCTGTTAGGTGCAGAGTCTTATCTGGGAAGGGTAGTAAGGGTAACTTTCCCAAGATATTTTAGATTTTCTTACAGATTTGTTCCTATACCTCTTTTTTACCCCTCTTCTCAAGGGAGCTTTGGGTCTGCCGAGGACTAAACTGTCCTCGGCTGCATCTCGGGGCCATTTTTTGCCTTATATTTTTGAGCTTGGGCCATAACCTTTTTCGGCTTGGGCCTTTAGGCTTCCCATGAGCAAGTGGGCCTGACTCATGAACTATTGGGCCCCACAATAGCCCCTCAAAACCCTGCTGTCCAACATCATGGTTGGAGAGGGGGGTTTTGGTAATACCGAGCCTTCATTATGGCTCATTTAATTCAGCCCTTGACTGACGCCGGCGACTCTTCACCTGCCCAGGGAATGTACCGGTCTACAAGAAGTTCCCCTTAATTTGCGCACGATGCGTTTATGCCGTTTGGTTATCCGAAGCGCGTCTTTAATACCTTCCCTTTACGAGACCTCCCAGATTCAACGGTTTTTGATGGCGTGGGGGAATGAAACGGACGTATTCTTGTTTGCAGATTTCCTTGGAGATCTGAACGCATTAAGTACTCTCCTCTTCGTCCCCTATATAAAGAGAAGAAATAAGAGTTGTTTCTCCCACAGATGAATCCCTTTAATCCCCCCAAAATTTGAAACCCTTAAATTCCTTCCGGAGTTTACTTTTACTCTCCGGTTATACTTTAACCTGAAATACACTCACCGTAGTAATAAGCAATGAAAAAACCATGCCCCTCCCAGAAACTCCATGTTCTAACGAAGCTCGAAATGGCTCGGTCAGGGCAAGGATGGCGGAGACTCAAGATTTGTCTTGCCTTCCTTTTAGCCAAAATCCGAAGCAGGGACTCGTCACGTCACACTTTCGATGTGACTGAGCCGAGGAAGCACATCATTAGTACCACTCGCTCCCTCATGAGCATATCTAACATGGCACCAGTGTGTTAGGAGTTAGGACTGGGGCAGGGACTAAGTGCTCCTGCTTCTTCCTCCCTTCGTTCACTGGCGCCTCCCTTTGCCTCTCTTTCTTCTTCTTTCCACCACCAGGTCCATCCTGGTGCTTTTCCTTCTCCCTCTTTTGCTCCTTTCTCTTTCTTTTCATCTCTTCCCTCTTCTTCTCCTCCTTCTTTTACTCATGTCCTCCATCTTCCTCATTCATCTCCTCCATCTTCCTCATTCATCTCCTCCATCCTCTTCTTCCTTCTCCTTCATCTTCTTCTTCCTTCTCCTTCATTTTTTCAAAAGAAGGTTCTTCTCTCAACATGAGCAATACTGAGGCAGAGATTGGAGAGACTTTGAAGACGAGTTTAAAAGACACCTGACTGTTTACTTATCTGTATCGCGGATGTTATCGCTGCTTCGGCAGTTCACCTTTTGTATAGGCTTGTTTAAGCCCCTCTTTGTACGTTGTAATAATTTTTCATATTAATAAAAATTGTTGTTATCTTACTTCGCATGTTCTGTCTCTATGTTTTTACAAATTTGCAAACGCTGCTCGGCATAATAGTATAGCATTTGAATCAATGATAACTAAGGCCAAAATACTTGCTAACAAAAAGATATCATTATAACTTTAATAGAATGGTTTGACACAGCAATGCCTACCTGTGAATAACGATACTTACCCAAAACAATGCCGAGATTAGAACTGGATGCTCTACGCGGTGTAGGAAGTAATCATCCGAAGACATATCACCCGCAAAAATGAACAGCCCCCTTAGGCTACCGAATAGTGGGGCGTCTCGCCATCATCCTAACACTTTTATTGGCCTTAACATTTTACAGTATTTGAGCCGAGGACTTTCCCCATCCGAGTAGTTGGCGTCCCAATAGGCTTGAGTCCGAAGACTTCGCAACGCCTTGGCTCTGTCCAACACCTAATTTTGTCATCCAAGTAGTTGGTTTCCCCATAGGCTTGAGTCCGAGGACCATGCAAGGCCTTGGTTCTGTCCAAAACTTTTAAGTACTTGGTTTCGCCATAGGCTTGAGTCCGAGGACCATGCAAGGCCTTGGTTCTGTCCAAAACTTTTTTGAGTGCTTGGTTTCCCCATAGGCTTGAGTCCGAGGACCATGCAAGTAGGGATGGCAATTTTTCCCCGCCCCGCTTGACCCGCCCCTCCCCGCTTCGCCCCGTGCGGGTTTTCCCCGCCCCGCAAAGGTGGTGGGGCGGGGATGGGGCGAAATTTTAGACCCGCACCATGGGGCGGGGCGGGGATGGGTTTACACTTTTTAGACCCACCCCGCCCCGCCCCGCCCCATCCCCACCCCACCCCGCCCCATCCCCACCCCACCCCGCATTAATAAGGGTTAAATTGTAATTTTATTATACCCTAAAACCCTACTATTTAAACAAAAATGTCAACTTATTTTATTCTACCTAACGTGGCTCTACCTCTTTTTTCTCTCTAGCAAAGTTGGAAATAAGGTACCAATTTTAACTCTTTTTTTTGTCTTTATTAGAAACAAATTTATAAACTATTGAATTAATGATTTTATTCATGATTCATACGGTCTTGCTCAACTTACTTTTCATCATGAACATAATATAATTTTTTTTAATGAGTTACGGGTTTGTGGCTCTAAATATATGTTTGTGTCATTGTTTTTGTAATTTTGTGTAGGCATTTGGCTGCTTAACAATACTGTTTCTTTAAGCTTGTTAAAATCCATATCTATTTTAGTGGGTTTTTGTTTTTTAATTTTTGGAGACAAGATGATGAGGGTTAGCCAGTCAGGGATAGGTTTGATTGCCAATATGATTCTTTCTTTTTCTATTGATTCTTTTTTGAAATCCACTAGACGGACAGAAAGACTAACCCCTATGAATAGAATCTATAGTGATTTCTATTTTCTACATCATACCCTTTACTGAGCTATGGACCTCCTTCACGCCTGCCTTACTTGACTGGCTCGCTGACTTGTTCCTAGAATTTCTACTTGAATAATATATACTATTCGGCATTGTTTCATAACCCGGGTCATTGCTCCTAGCTCTAGCTATTCGTTCTTGTTCTCCACGCAAAACATACTCACAATTTAATTTTGTTTTATGTATTTTTATTAAAAATATAAGTTACAGATTTTTTTTTTTTTTTTTTTTTTTTTGAAAGGGATACAGGTTTGAGACTTTGTCCCATTCTTTATGAAATAGTCACAAAATGGGAGGAATTAACTAATGCATACTACTGACTATTTAGTATAAAGGAGATTTGTTTTAGTGTTTTTTAGGCCAATGAAATACGAATACCCATTTGTGTATGTGCTACGGTGCTATGATTTCTAATTTAATTGTTTAACGACGTTGTTGAATATATTTTAATTGTTTAACAACGTTGCCAAGGAGATTTGTTTTAATTTTTTTTTTCATTCCCATTATTTTATATTATCTCTGTTGGAGAAATATAGTTTGTCCATTACTAAGTTGCTAAATTAACATCAGGAAAAAAATGACTTCACATGAAAACATTGGTAGCTCCAATCCATCTGGCAGCAATCAATTTCCTTTGATAGTAGATGAAGATAATGCAACCCCATCATCACCTCTGTTGAATATGCCAAATGATGTCCAAGCAGTCCAGCCTAGCAATGAAATAATTCAAGAAGAGGGGAAGTACAAATCAATTGTTTGGAATCATTTTAAGAGAAAGAGAGTTGAAGAGAAAGACAAGGCTGAGTGCAATTATTGTAAGAAATTGCTAGTAAGGGGATCCAATTATGGCACTAAACATTTGCATGACCACGTGAAAATATGTCCAAGGAGAAAGTTTCAAGACATTAGGGATATGAATCAAAAAATTTTGGCGAGGGATCAAAATAAAGTGGATTCAATGGCGGGTGTGAATGCTTATAATTTTGATCAAAATGTATCAAGAAATGAACTTGCTCGTATGATCATCTTGCATGAGTATCCCCTCTCTATAGTTGACCACATTGGTTTTAGAAAATATTCAACTTCTCTTCAACCATTGTTCAGGATGGTTTCTAGGAACACAATCAAGAAGGACATTTTGAGCATCTATGAGAAAGAAAGGGAGAAATCAAAGCATGAAATTGATAGGAATCAGGGTAGAATTTCTATTACCACTGATATGTGGACTTCACAAAACAAAAAGCGAGGGTTTATGGTTGTAACAGCACACTTCATTGATGGTTTGTGGAGATTACAAAGCCGAGTTATGAGGTACTTTTTTAAAAGTATATATTCATTTTTATGTTTCAATTAAATTCTTTTCAAATGTTTTATGAACTTATATCATTGTTGGTTCTAATTATTTAAATTTCTCATTTAAGGTTTATTTATGTGCCATCTCCACATACGAAAGAAGTGCTTTCTAGTGTCCTTCTAGATACTCTGTTGGAGTGGAATATTGATAGGAAGTTATCTACTGTGACTATGGACAATTGCAGTACCAATGATGCAGTTATAAAAATTATCTTAGATAAGCTTCAACGTGGTGCACTTATTATGCGTGGATCAATGTTGCATATGCGTTGTGCAGCACATATTCTTAATTTGATTGTTCAGGATGGTTTGGATGTAATTGGATCATGCATTGAAAAGGTTCGAGAAAGTGTGGGATTTTGGACTGCATCAACAAAGAGAAGGCAGAAGTTTGAAGAGACAGCTCGACAAGCACATGTTGAATGGACCAAAGAACTAGCCCTTGATTGTAAGACTCGTTGGAACTCTACCTATCTCATGCTTTCTATTGCTATAAAGTATCAAAATGTCTTTTATCGATTGAACATATGTGAGTCATCTTATAAGTGCATTCCAACGGAGGAAGAATGGGAGATGGCAAGTAATATATGTGAGAGATTGGCAGTGTTTCACAAGGTTACAGAGCTATTTTCAGGTACCTCATACCCTACAGCTAATCTTTTCTTTCCTAAGGTGTGTGAAATAAAAATAGCTTTGAATTCTTGGTTTACAAGCGCAAATGATGTGATTAGGAGTATGGCATTTAAAATGTTGGAAAAATTTGATTGTTATTGGAATGTGATTCATGGTGTTATGGCTGTGGCAACCATTTTAGACCCAAGATATAAGATTGAATTGTTAGAATATTATTTTCCAATAATTTATGGTGATGAAGCTGATAATGAAATTCAAAGGGTTAGAGATATTTGTTATGAAATGATTCGTGACTACAGTTCTGGGAGAATGGGTAGGGAAGGTACTCGTGGCCCTTGTGTGGGAGAGGATCCACAAGTTGATGACTCCCTTATGGACTTTGAAAGATATCTTAGTCAGAAAAAAAGGGGTGGGAATATTAAATTAGAGTTGGACCATTACCTTGAGGATGATTTAATGCCAAGAACTGTGGATTTTGATATTTTGGCATGGTGGAAATCTAATGGGCCAAAGTATCCTACTTTGCAACGTATTGCAAGGGATATCCTTGCCATTCCAGTGTCAACTGTTGCCTTAGAGTCATCATTTAGCACAAGTGGTCGATTGTTAAGTCCACATCGCAGTAAACTTCATCAAAAGACTGTGGAGGCATTAATGTGTGCTCAAAATTGGTTATGGGCTGAAATTAATGGTAATTAAATTTACTAGTTTAATTATGCAATGATTTATGTTGTTGCATTCTTTATTATATTTTTCAATTGTTTGATTGAATTTATTTTATCTTTTTTTTAGGTTCTTCATCTACCATAGATGGAATTGAAGATAAATTCCAAAATATCTTGGATGATTATGATGATGAAGAAGAAAGTGGTGTCACAATGATGGAAGAAAGTGGAGATTCTTTTTGAAGAACTAGGCAATTTTTATTTTGTTATGTATTAGGAGTTTGGATTATTTTATTGTGTCATACTATAGGATTTTTGTTGTGATATTGTCTTGTTAAACATTTAGATAATATTATTTAGTTTTTGCTAAAAATTAGTTTGATTTGATAGGATAAATTTATTTATAATTTCAAGTATATTTTTATTATTGAAACATGTCATTTTATTTGAAAAAATGGTAATAGTTGTAGGGAAAATTAACAAGAAATAAAGTTTTACGGTGTAGGGTGGGGCTTCGCGGGTCTTCGCGGGGCCTTAAGGGGCGGGGATGGGGCAAGAAATTTTCCCCGTCATGCGGGGCGGGGTGGGGATGGGGCAAGAAAAATCCATGCGGGGCGGGGGCGAAGATCTCATCCTTCGACCCCGCCCCGCCCCATTGCCATCCCTACATGCAAGGCCTTGGTTCTGTCCAAAACTTTTTTGAGTACTTGGTTTCCCCATAGGCTTGAGTCCAAGGACCATGCAAGGCCTTGGTTCTGTCCAAAACTTCTTGAGTTTAGTTTCTCCCTTTCCTCAGGTATTTCACGAGGTGCCGAGCAGGAGGTTGTCCTCGGCAACGGCTATTCCCCGGCGTGGGCCATAGTCCCTGGGCCCCCATATAGAACGGGTCTGGGCCGCAAATTCACTAGGCCCACAAATTAAGAGGTATTTCTGTAGTCTTTGGTCACGCGGTACTCTTTGGCGTCCCAGTGTTCGAGATGCGCCTTCACGAGACTCCTTTAATCTCATGGTTGCAGGTGGCGTTGGAAATTGAGCCAGAGCCATTTTGTCTGTAGCGTTCCTTGGGACGCTGCGTGAATTAAATGCCACCACCTTATCTTTTTAAATAAATAGGAGAGAAAGTTGCTTTACCTACGCACAAATCCTACAGTCTCCTCCCAAATCACAACTCCCATATCCGGTGCTATCCTCCCTTAGTATAACATGTTTGAGGCGAGGGTTGGGGAAAAGGAACTCTCTTCGCCACAGAGGCGCCGTGTCCTCCTGAGACTCAAAATAGTGAGGTACGGGCAAAGGAGGCATAAATTCAAGAGAATATTCCGTTTCGACGGAGGGGAAAGGGTGTTTCTCCCCCTTTTAATCAAAATCCGAAGCAGGTTCTGTTCATGCCAGAATTTTGGTGTGTCAGAAGAAAGATTCTCCGCCATCATCGCCTCTGCCTTGTTGCAGGCAAATTTTTGGTGAAAGCTCCTCAACTTCCGGCTCCCTGCACCTTTCCTTCAGCGGTGTGAGGCTCAAGTTGGGTTTCATGCACCTTTTCTTCAGCTACGCTAGCCTGAAGCTGGGCTCTCTCTGCACCTTTTCTTTGACGGTGTAGGCCCCAAGCTGGGTTCTTTTGCTGCCTGAGTTATGGGCATGTAAAAGCATTGAGGAAGAACAAGGTCTTGAAGCAGTAGCCAACCTCTCCTCTGTGCCACCACCTCGGCTTTATCTTATTCTCTTGTATCTTTCCTTTTGATTATGTGGTTAGCTTTAGAAGCCAACCTCTCGTCTGTACTGCCTCCTCGGCTTTGCCTTATTCTCTTGTATCTTCCTTTTCAATTATGTAGTAAGCTTTGACATAAGTTGATTCCAGCTTTTCATTGTACGCTGTACTATTTCTTTGTTTTAGTAAAAAAGGGGAATTTATTTACTTGTTTTGAATACTATTCTTTTTGCAACACTATTTTGTGAAAGGGTGTGCTCTATGTGTGTGTTTCTTCAATGATACTTTAGAGCAGGAAACCTTGAAACATAATCCAACTAATTCTAATTTACCAACACTACCAGGCATTACGATGATAATTCATAGTAAGTTAAACTTAGGAAACTAACCGAGGTAACAACGGAATATTCTGTGATAAGTGCGAGAATACCGTCCGAGAATGATAATCTCTAAATAATCCATCCGAGGAGTTGACTGAGCAGTAGGGAACCCCGATCGTTTTTCAGGTGACATATTGCTCTATATTGCATCGATCCCTTTGGTGCTGAAGATTCGAAAGCAGACTTGAGAATCCTCGCAATTTAGGAACTACCCCAATTGCTAGTGGAGAGTTTTCCTAAGGTCCCTGTAATGTAGTTTTTCCTTATAAGTAGTTGGTTTTCCCAGAGGCTTGGGTCCGAGGACCATGCAAGGCCTTGGTTCTGTCCAAAACTTTTGAGTACTTGGTTTCCCCATAGGCTTGAGTCCGAGGACCATGCAAGGCCTTGGTTCTGTCCAAAACTTTTGAGTACTTGGTTTCCCCATAGGCTTGAGTCCGAGGACCATGCAAGGCCTTGGTTCTGTCCAAAACTTTTTGGAGTACTTGGTTTCCCCATAGGCTTGAGTCCGAGGACCATGCAAGGCCTTGGTTCTGTCCAAAACTTTTTGAGTACTTGGTTTCCCTATAGGCTTGAGTCCGAGGACCATGCAAGGCCTTGGTTCTGTCCAAAACTTTTTGGAGTGCTTGGTTTCCCCATAGGCTTGAGTCCGAGGACCATGCAAGGCCTTGGTTCTGTCCAAAACTTTTTGAGTACTTGGTTTCCCCATAGGCTTGAGTCCGAGGACCATGCAAGGCCTTGGTTCTGTCCAAAACTTTTTGAGTACTTGGTTTCCCCATAGGCTTGAGTTCGAGGACCATGCAAGGCCTTGGTTCTGTCCAAAACTTTTTGAGTACTTGGTTTCCCCATACAAGGCCTTGGTTCTGTCCAAAACTTTTTGAGTACTTGGTTTCCCCATAGGCTTGAGTCCAAGGACCATGCAAGGCCTTGGTTCTGTCCAAAACTTTTTGAGTACTTGGTTTTCCCATAGGCTTGAGTTCGAGGACCATGCAAGGTCTTGATTCGGTCCAAAACTTTTGAGTACTTGGTTTCCCCATAGGCTTGAGTCCGAGGACCATGCAAGGCCTTGGTTCTGTCCAAAATTTTTTGAGTACTTGGTTTCCCCATAGGCTTGAGTCCGAGGACCATGCAAGGCCTTGGTTCTGTCCAAAACTTTTGAGTACTTGGTTTCCCCATAGGCTTGAGTCCGAGGACCATGCAAGGCCTTGGTTCTGTCCAAAACTTTTTGAGTACTTGGTTTTCCCATAGGCTTGAGTCCGAGGACCATGCAAGGCTTTGGTTCTGTCCAAAATTTTTTGAGTACTTGGTTTCCCCATAGGCTTGAGTCCGAGGACCATACAAGGCCTTGGTTTTGTCCAAAACTTTTGAGTACTTGGTTTCCCCATAGGCTTGAGTTCGAGGACCATGCAAGGCCTTGGTTCTGTCCAAAATTTTTGAGTACTTGGTTTCCCCATAGGCTTGAGTCCGAGGACCATGCAAGACCTTGGTTCTGTCCAAAATTTTTGAGTACTTGGTTTCCCCATAGGCTTGAGTCCGAGGACCATGCAAGGCCTTGGTTTTGTCCAAAACTTTTTTGAGTACTTTTTTTGTACTTATTTGCTTTTTCGCAGGTCAGCCCCTTGACCGTGGCGGGGAGAGTTGACTTGGGGTCGGAAGCCCCTAGAGCTGCCCGTGCCGTTGGCGCTACAGGATGTAAGCCCTGGCACGAGTTTATGTCGGAATAACAACCGCATGTCGCCGGAGATGGGGGAAAACCCGCGAATCTCTGCTTGCTAGAGAGTTGACTCGAACGCCACCCGTGTCAACGCGCAAGCCTTCCCACAGACGGCGCCAATTGTAGGGACACGATTATTTAACGGCCCAAGAATGATGTTGGGCTCGCACATGAAAGATCCCTCACAATATGATTTGTAGAGAGTGGGCTTGAAAGGCTTGCCTTTGGTCACGGGGCGATGTTACGGTCTTGATTTTAGAGGAATTCATATAGAAAAAGGAGTTGGGTTTGAGCGTTTAAGGCCTACAGCGTCGTATCCTGTGGGGTTGGACTCCTCGGACTTGGTCCGAGGATCATTAAGGTCTTACCCCGGTTATCCAACGGTGGGTTTTTCTGTGATGTGCATGTGTTGTTAAGGTGTTTTCACCCATGGAGTCTTATTTTTGGAGGTGGGATGGGAGTCTCCCCTTTTTCCCGGCCCCCTCTCCAGATTTACTTACTTTTTCTTTTATACTAGCCTGCGTTCGCTATCCTTCGTCCACGTGTAGGGTCAACCTTTACAAGACTGATATTTGTCCCGTCAGTCTAATCTCAGAATTGTTGGGGATGGTTGATAAAGCTGAGGAATACGGCTCTGTTAGGTGCAGAGTCTTATCTGGGAAGGGTAGTAAGGGTAACTTTCCCAAGATATTTTAGATTTTCTTACAGATTTGTTCCTATACCTCTTTTTTACCCCTCTTCTCAAGGGAGCTTTAGGTCTGCCGAGGACTAAACTGTCCTCGGCTGCATCTCGGGGCCATTTTTTGCCTTATATTTTTGAGCTTGGGCCATAACCTTTTTCGGCTTGGGCCTTTAGGCTTTCCATGAGCAAGTGGGCCTGGCTCATGAACTATTAGGCCCCACACCTATATAATTTAAAAAATGTATATATATCTTAATGTTAAGTAAATAATATTTTTATGCAAAAAATTAAATAAATTTGAATTATGTAATTTTTATTCAAATTTTACTAATATTTATTTTTTAATTAATAATATGACAAATTCGTAATTGTTGTAGTGGTATAGTTAATCTTAGGTAGGATTTTTTTCATTTGTAATTTTGATTAGTTATCAACAAAAATAAATAAATAAACTTTAACAAATATTATAAGTAAAATTTGTAAATCTAAATGAATTTGGAAAAAAAAAATAGTGTTTTACATAATTTAGTAGGCAATTGGAGTACTCTTCTATTTATAAATCTTCTTTTACAACTTTTGATTTTGTTGGATATAGGGGGATTTTTTTTTTTTTTTTTTTTTTTATGTGTGTTTAAAGGCTGGGAACACATGTAGAAATTGAATCATCAAACAAGTGGAAGAAGAAACTAAATGGAGCTAACAATTTCCTTGTCTTTTTTTTTAGTCCCTCTTGGTAGAAGAAAGAGTACATCTTGTGAATAGGATCTCTTCCCCTAAACCGGACAAAATTGGCCTCTGCCCTTTTCGGGAAAAATAAATACCATTCTACCCCCTTTCCTAAACTAATTAGGGAAATGCCCATTTTTTGAAAATCGACTTTCTCAAAATCGAGTTAAAAAAAGAAAAATTTTTGGAGCCCTACAGTGGCGTTTTAAGGAGCCTATAGTGACGTTTTAATGACCTATAGTGATGTTTTGTAACTCGATTTCCATGAAGTCGAGTTACATGCAATTTTTTTATCTATAACTCGATTTCATGAAGCTTGAGTTAAAAAACGCCACTATAGGTCCTTAAAAATGTCACTATAGGACTTAACTCGATTTTGAGAAAGTCAATTTTCAAAAGAGGGGCATTTCCCTAATTATTTTGGGAAAGGGGGTAGAATGCTATTTATTTTGCCCGAAAAGGGCAAAGCCAATTTTGTCCCCCCTACACCATTTTTTGGTGAAACTAGCCCACGAATAAGCCATTATTCTTGAAACCACAGAGGTTATTTCCATTGATGTTCACTATAACAAAATTTCAAGAAGGTTCCTTGGACTAGGGTGCTAGAGATTTCGGTTCGTGTGGACAAAGAGTTCGTGGATGAAATTCGTTTAAAATTGTAGAGGTTTTGAGGCTATTGAGGTAAGAAGATAAGCGTGGTGTTTCTAGATGTTACAGTAAAGAGTTTAGTTGTACAATAGTCTTATAAATAAATTTATTGTAATTGTTGTTCTTATAATAAAATTTCTAAGAGATTAGTTGTGTTCTCGAAATAGTTTTCCCATTGAAGAGATTTTTTGAGTTTCCAATTCATTATCAAATTTATATGGCATTACTGTTTTCATTTTTATTGCTTTTTGTAAGGGCAAGTTTTGGATCTTAGGCCTAAAAGATAGGAGGATTAATGCCCAAAGAGCCCAATACAAAGAATTTGTAAAGAGTGGGCTGAAAACTAGGTTTCAATGAGTTGGACAACGCTCACAATGGATTCAAGATTAAAATAAAATAAAGAGAAATAGGTTTTATGCGAAGAAATCCTTCCTCGGCAAAGTCCGATGAGAGTAGTTCTTGAATATATTCTTCTTAGACTTGATTACAATTTTTGGTTCTTAGTGCTACAATCTTTCCTCTTCCTTCCTCAAATTCTCTAATGTCCCCCCTATAAATGGGGCATTTCTTCTTTATATTACCCTCTTGCTTCATCCCCACCCTCCACGTGTAGATCAAGCTCCTGACTTTTATCTTTGTCCCATCAATAACTTCCTGAAGTCTTTGGGAATAGCTGTAAGGCTGAACATCAATGTTCACGTATTAGCTCTACATTAATGCAGCCAGAGAGTTAGCTGTAGAGCTTTTAATGCAGTGGTAGTAGTTTTCTCTTAGATATTTCTTAGCTTTCCTTTGTCACACTCCCTTCTGATATTTATCCTTACTAGTAGAATTGTCTGGAGCACAGCTCCTGACAGCAGACCAAACCCTCTAACCTTTGCCCTGCTTGGCCGATGAGGCATTTATCCTCGGATAACCTTACCGAACCTTTATGGCCAAATAATAAGAAGTATTAATACTTAAATAAATAATAAACACAACACATAACATCAAAAATAAAAATATGGTAGAGTTGCCTTTCATAATAATAATAATACCTTCGTAGGTTATTTACATTCCAAGAACGTGGTATGACATTCTCATCTATATCTTTTAGGAAATAAGCCATTATACCAGCTACTAAGGTGATACAGTATGGTCCTTCCTAATTGAGCCCTAACTTTCCTCATGTTGGGTTTTTTGCAGTACCTACAACCTTCCTTAATACCAAATCTCCAGGGACTAACAATCTTAACTTTACACTTAAGTCATACCCCTGTTTGAGTTTCTGTTGATAATATGCTAATTGAACCATAGCAATTTCTCTCTGTTCTTCAATTAAATCTAGGCTTTTCTCTAGTAGGTTGTCATTGCTATCTGGTGTGAACAAGCTTGTCCTCAATGTTGGGAATCCAGTTTCTAGAGGAATCACAGCTTTGGCCCCATAAGTTATTGAAAATGGTGTCTCCCCTGTTGACTTACAAGGGGTAGTTCGATATGTCCAAAGAACATATGACAGCTCTTCCACCCATTTACCCTTTTGCATCATCCAACCTCTTCTTGAGTCCATTCACTATAACCTTATTAACAGCCTCGGCCTGTCCATTCCCTTGAGGATAAGCCGAGGTGAAGTACCTATTCTTAATGCCCAATTCACAACAGTACCTACTTAAGGCTTTGCTATCAAACTAAAGCCTATTGTCCGAGATGAGGGTATGAGGGATCCCAAACCGAGTGACAATATTTTTCCACACAAATCTCTTGACATCCATATCCCTGATATTTGCCAGTGGCTTAACTTCAACCCACTTGGTGAAGTAATCAGTGCCAACTAGCAGCCATTTCCTATTCCCTACTGCCTTAGGGAAAGGCCTTACAATATCCAAGCCCCATTGAGCAAAAGGCCAAGGACTAGACAAAGTGTTGAGGACACCCCCTGGCTGATAAATATTTGGAGCAAATCTCTGACATTGGTCACACTTCTTCACGTAATCCTGTGCTTCCTTTTGCCTATTTTGGCCACCAATACTCTTGAATGAGGGCCTTGTGAGACAGTGATCTACCTCCTGTATGACTCTCACAAATCCCTTCGTGTAATCCTCTAGGAGTGGTTCTATTGCCTCAGGATGGACGCATAGTAAATATGGTCTAGAAAAAGAGCACTTGTATAACCTTTGATCCTCGAACAACCAAAATTGATGAGGTTTTCTTCGCACTTTATCAGCCTCCCTTTTCTCCTCAGGCAAGATATCATCCTTAAGGAATAGCACAATAGGATCCATCCAACTAGGCCCTACCCTAATTTGGTAAATATGGACCTTCTCACCTTTCATCTCAGTAGGCTTACATAGATCCTCGACCAGGATAACCTGGGGTAAACTCTGCACCAAGGAGGTTGCAAGAGTGGCAAGAGAGTCAATATGCGTGTTTCTACTTCTGGGGATTTACTGTAAGGAAAAAGACTCAAACCCTAATTGCAAATGCCTAACTTGATTCAGATACTCCTACATTCTCAAATCCCTGGCTTCCAATTCTCCCTTTACTTGGCCTACAACCAATCTCGAATCTGAAAATACCTCCATTGTTTTTCCTCCCATTTTTTGAACCATAGCCATTCCCATCAACAAAGTCTCATACTCAGCCTCATTGTTTGTGGCCAAGAAGTCCAACCTTAAGGATTTCTTAATGATGATCTTTTTAGGAGATATTACAACTGGTCCCACTCTAGATCCCCTTTAATTTGATGCACCATCGATATGTACCTTCCAAGATAGAGGTTCCTGTAAGGAGATCATCCCAACTGATTTTTCATCCATGTTCCGCTTTTCGCCATTTTTTTCCACTGGAGGTTTAGCAAACTCAGCCACCAAATCTGCAAGGACCTAGCCCTTTATAGATGTGCGAGGCATATACTTAATATCGAAAGCTCTCAGGATCGTTGCCCATTTTGCAATCCTCCCTGTGTAACCAGCTTTCTGAAACAGTGATTGAAGAGGGAGTTAGGTAAGAACCACAATGGTGTGAGCCTGGAAGTAATGAGAGAGCTTCCATGTAACATGTACCATTGCCAAGATGGCATTCTCCAATGGTAAATAACGAACCTCTACCTCATGCAATGATTTGCTCACATAATAAACGGGTCTTCGTACCCCCATCATCAACCCGTATCAATACCAAACTCACCGCATGAGAGGCTACAACAATGTAAGCAAATAGGACCTCCTCCTCCTCGAGCCTGGACATAATGGGTGGTTGAGAAAAATATTCCTTCAATTGCTGGAAGGCCGAGGAACATTCATTGGTCCACTCGAATCCCTTCCACTTATGCAATAACTGAAAAAAGGGCCTACATCTATCGGCTGACTGAGAAATGAATCGATTCAACGCAGCAGTCGTTCCTATCAACTTCTAGACCTCTTTGGGATCCTGAGGAGGCTGTAGATTATTAATTGCTCTAATTTGATTGAGGTCAACTTCAATTCCGTGATGGGTGACCATATAACCTAGAAATTTGCCAGACGCCAAAAGAACACTTAAAAGCATTAAGGCGCAATTTGTGTTTCCTTAGTATCTTAAAAATACTCCTGAGGTCATCTACATGCTCAGACTCCACTTTTCTCTTTACCACCATATCATCTATATAAATCTCAATATTTTTGCCTAATTGAGGCTCAAGCATCCTAGTCACCATCCTCTGATAAGTGGACCTTGCATTTTTCAATCCAAAGTGCATCACTTTGTAGTGGTAATTCCCTGTGGGTGTAATAAAAGCAATCTTTTCCTGATCCTCCAGAACTAATGATATCTGATGATAGCCTTGAAAGGCGTCTAAAAAGCTCATCCAAGGCCTATAGTTGCATCCACTAATTGATCCATTTAAGGCATAGTGAAAGGATCTTTTGGGCAAGCTTTATTTAAATCCGTGAAGTCCACACATACTCGCCACTTCCCATTTTTTTTCTTCACCACCACGGTGTTGGCCAACCAGTCGGGGTAAAACACCTCTTTAATGGCCCCAGCCTACTTAAGCTTGAGCACCTCCTCCTTAACAGCATCAAAATGTTCCTTAGATGAGTGCCAAAGAGGTTGCCTTTTGGGGATGACAAATGGATTGAAGTTTAAATGATGGCAAATGAAACTTGGATCCACCCCAAGGGCCTCGTAAGCGTTCCATGCAAACACATCAATATTTTCCCTAAGACAAACTATTAGCTCTTCCTTTGCCCGAGGAGGCAACTAAACTCTGACCTAGAAAAACTTCTCCTTATCATCACCGATAATAACTTTTTCTGATTCCTCACACTTTGCCCTTCAACTACCATGTTTGTAGACAACACTGGCACCTTTGATTGCTATAAATCTTGCATAGCAAAGGCCGAGGACTCACCTCCAGTTTGATGCCTGATTGCAGCCACTAAGCACTGCTTGGCCACAGACTAGCTCCTGACCAGCTCCTTGACTTGATTTCCAGATGGATACTTCACCTTCAAATGTAGGGTGGAAGAAACGACTCCCATGGAATGAAGCTAGGGTCTTCCTACAATGGCAGTGTAAGGGGAATAAGCATTCACCACAATGAAATCTACCTCTACCACTTCTGATCCTACCTACACAAGTGGCTTGATTTGGTCCTTTGGGATAACAATCTTCCCATCAAAACCCACCAAAGGAGAATCATAGCAAGTCAAGTCTTCGGGCCTCAATCTAAGCCCCTTGTACAAATCAAGGTACATGATCTCTACACTGCTGCCTTGATCTACCAATTCCCTCTTCACATCATATTCCCCTCTCCTAAGGGTAACCACTAAGGCATCATCATGAACTTGCGAGGTTCCAACCTTATCTTCATAAGAGAAACTCAAAGCTAGCCGGACTTCCGTTTTGCACCTCTTTAGATCAGGGGTTAAGTCCTCGGCAAATGGGCAATTTATGGACATTACTCGGGACGGAAAGGAACCAGTTCTCCCCAGGGTAGTAAGAATAACACTGATTGTACTGAATTGGGGCCTTGAGGAAGCACCTCATTGTACTCTCGGCCCAACCTGACTACCCTGCTTGTTGGGCTGATACATGAATTGTTTCAACTTTCCCATCTTAACCACTTGTTCCAAATGACTCCACAAAATCCTGCAATCCTCAATGGTGTGCCCTCACTCCTGGTGGTATTGGCAGTGAAGGTTTTGGTTGTGCTTCGTGGGATTTCCTCCCATCTAATTTAGCTACTTAAAGTATGGTTCGTTCTTAACTTTTTCCAAGATCTGGTGCACGGGTTCTCGAAATACAATGCTAACCACCTACGTAGCAATTGAACTAGAATGCCCAACAAAATCTCTCTAAGGTCGGTTATTGTTGTACCTATCCGACCTAAAATCCCTCCGATCCTGAGGAACTACCTTAGCTTTTCCCTTTCCTTGTTGTTGGTCCTCTTCGACCCGTTTATACTCGTCAATACGATCCATAAGCTAATGCACACTGCTAACAGGCTTCCTGGTCAAGGACTTCCTCAAATCATACTTAGCGGGCAGGCCGACCTTGAAAGTCCTTATGGTCACATCATCAAAATCCCTATTTATCTCATTAAACATCTCCTAGTATCTATCTAAATATGTTTTTAGGGTCTCCCCCTCCCTCATAGTCATGGATAATAGAGAGTCCAAAAGCCAAGGAACCCTACTACAAGTAACAAATCAACTCTCAAACGCCCAAGTAAGCCCTTTAAAGGAGTTAATAAAGCCTTCTATCAAGCTATCAAACCATCTCATTGCCACGGGCTCCAAACTAGGTGGGAACACCTTGCACATCAAGGCCTCGCACTTGGAGTGAACAATCATTCTCTGGTTGAAGTGGCTTACATGCTCCACAAGGTCCGTTCTACCATTGTACATGGTGAATGTTGGTCGAGTAAACCCCCGAGGAAGTTTTCCTCCTTCAATTCTGCGTGTAAAAGGTGATTTGGAAATCTAATTCAACACCCTACTCATGGCATCGTTCCCCAAACCTTTGCCAGATGGGCTCTTATTTCTGCACTTATCAAGGTGATCCTCATCACACGAGAAAGACTCACTAGAGGGAGTCCTTGACCTGGGCCTGTAGCTATCATCCCTCTCATTATCAGAGGAAGGGTCAGAACCCGAAGAAGTACTTCTCCGTCGATCACAGCGTAATCTCCTCTGCAGATAGTCAATCTCTAGTTGCATGCTTCTAGTATTCTCTTTATGAGAGACGTGACTCCCACCTCGAGACTGGTTCCTACCAATTTGAGTAGTATGTACACTAACTTCACAGTCTCTCCTACGTTCAAGGTTGAGGAAATGATCTTGGCCCTGGGAACCAACAGATTCTTCCCAATTGGGACCTGAACCTACCATAGCTGAACATTGATCTCACTCAAACTCAAGTCTTCCCACAGAAAGCACCAAGTGTGAGGGTAGGTTTTGGATCCTAGGCCCAAAATATAGGAGGATTAAGGCCCAAAGAGCCCGATATAAAGAATTTGTATAGAGTTTGGACAATGCTCATAATGGATTCAAGATTGAAATAAAATAAAGGGAAACAAGTTTTATGCGAAGAAATCCTTCTTCGACAAAGTCCAAGGAGAGTAATTCTTGAATATATTCTTCTTAGACTTGATTACAATTTTTGGTTCTTAATGCTACAGTCTTTCCTCTTCCTTCCTCAGATTCTCTAATGCCCCCCTTGTAATTGGGGCCTTCCTTCTTTATATTACCCTCTTGCTTCATCCCCACTCTCCACGTGTAGATCAAGCTCCTGGCTTTTATCCTTGTCCCATCAACAACTTCTTGAAGTCCTTGGGAATAGTTGTAAGGTTGAATATCACTGTTTAGGTATCACCTCCACATTAATGCAGTTAGAGAGTTAGCTGTAGAGTTTTTAATGCGGTGTTAGCAGATTTCTCTTAGATATTTCTTAGCTTTCCTCTGTCATACTCCCTTCTGATGTTTATCCTTACCAATAGAATCGTCTGGAGCGTAGCTCTTGACAACAGACCAAAACTTCTAACCTTTGCCCTGCTTGGCTGAGGAGGCATTTATCCTCGGACAACCTTATCGAACCTTTATGGCCAAAATCTTTCCATAATTTACTGATTGGCACCTTTTCGTTAAAGCCCACATATCCTCGAACTACTAAATGTCCTCGGATAAGGCCCACGACCCAATATACTCTCCTAGGCCCTTCATCCATACACTTTTGATTTGGTATATTATTTGTTGTTAAATATATATGATTGTGTGTTGGTATTCATGATAGTATTCATGATAAACTTGTAGTAATACTACATTTATCCCGAGTTAATCATTGATTCTTTGAAGGCGGGCGGCAATACTATTGTTTCAGTGGAACCACTCATTCAGGATGCCATTGCATTTTCCAGTACATATTCAAAATTTCTATGCTCTCATTGTAGAAGAGAAGGTAATAAATTAGCACATAGTTTAGCAAGATATGGAGAAATCGGCGGGTCCGTCCGACCTGATGGCGTCCAACCCGCTGCCGCCCGATTCGACGACTTTGGCAGTCAGGTGCGGGTTCTGACCTCACTAACCCGACCCTAGCAGGTCGATTGTCAGTTTTTAATTTCAAAACCCGTGAAACCTGACCCGAATCGAAATCCATTCAAAATCCAGCCATTTTTTCAGATTCTGACCATTTTTTTCTAGATTCCGGCCACTTTTTCATTTAAATCCTTCGATTTTTGACACAATAAACACTGGATCTAGCCGAACCAGTGATTTCTCATCACGATTTGCTAGAAATCTCGCCGAATCCAACGGGATCTCACCGGATCTTGGATGGATCTAGCAAGATCTCACCGCGTTTCAAAGCATTCCAATGATAATCAGGTTCACCTGAAACTAACCACCACCCGCCGACAACCCAAACCGACGAATCCGTTACTGTTACAGGTCAGTTGCGGGTTGAAAAACCACCCATCCGATCTTATACGGGTCGATTGCAGGTTGGGCAAAAACCCGACCCACTGACCTATGAACAGCCCTAGTCTTCGACTATGTAGTTTGGATGGAGTAAGTCCCCAATACAATGCTTTCCATTGTTCAGCATAGCT
Source organism: Quercus robur (assembly GCF_932294415.1). Taxonomy (NCBI): domain Eukaryota; kingdom Viridiplantae; phylum Streptophyta; class Magnoliopsida; order Fagales; family Fagaceae; genus Quercus; species Quercus robur. The sequence goes on from NC_065543.1 coordinate 40,995,840, forward strand.
TAGCCAATTTGGCCACCCAAATTTAATAAAAAAATCAAGTTCGTTCTCAAAAAAAAAAAAAAAGTGGCATAAGAGCATTAAGAACAAATGGGGTCCATTTTTTTTTTTTTTAAGAAGTATAAGAGAAATTAGAACTCATAATTAGAGCCTAAAAGAATTTTCAATAGTTACATTACATTTCCAATTTAAATAACTTAATAATATTGTGTTAATAAAAAAATTAACGAAAATAATCATATGATCCCTATCAAATCCACCAAGTAATAAATTAAAAGAGATTCCTTTAACCAATAGGAAGAAACACCTTTGTTTTAAAAAAAAAAAAATTGCTAATCGACATATTTTGGGCTCAATTTTGAACTCAAAATTGGGCTAAATAAATTTAGAAACACTCATACGGCCCAAAAGCACTTTCGGGTTTCGACCAAACGGGCTGCTATCATGTTGGCTTAATTTGCTGTTAACCTCACAAGCTAGTACAAACTGGTGCAACACCTTTTTTTTTTTTTTTTGGGGAGAAAAACTGGTGCAACACTTAATCTGCATGTTAGAGGCTTGTACGGACTGCAATTGCTATAAACATATTTTTTTAATTCTTTTACCAATATTTAAACTAGTTACATAACTTATTAAAAAAGTTATGCTTAAAACTATGCATAAATAGTTTGTTCAAATGTCATATAGTAGGTCAAACACATTTGGAGTGAAATTTTTTTCATAAATTTGTGAGAATCAACCGATGCAAAATTTGTAAAAATTGGGAATTTTGCATGGATCCTAAAAGAAAAGGCACTTTAGATGAATCGTGGATCTCAAATGGTACTTTTCTTTTTCAAAAAAGCAATGTTTATTATACACATTCTGTCTCACACGCACATGAAAAAACAGCTAAAATTGTGATTTTCAACTTAAACAAAGTGTGTAGGTTGAAAATCATGACTTTGATGTGTATGATAACTTTTATATCCTTTTAGAAACTCAAGTAATAGTTTCAACTTTCAAGTGACATTGTAGTAAATATTGTGAAAAACGTAGTACCTTTCTCTCTCTCTCTCTCTCTCTCTCTCTCTCAGACGAAGTGTAACTCATCAATTTCAAATCAAAACACTTCAAGCTCTCTCTTTCTCTCACAACGGCTCTCTCAAATTTGGACTCTACCGCATTACTCCTCTTAAATATTCTTCAGCTTTATCTCAAATCCTTACAACACAGTCTCACCCATCTTAGCTTTCTCTCAAATCTCCATTAACGCTTCAGAGTTTCCTCTCATGTCTCTAAATTACTCCTCAGCTACCTCTCAAATCTTCTCAATCCTCTTCTTCTCAACAATCACTGTGAGTTTTCTCTCTTCAACTTTATGGTTAATTTTTCTGGTTACTGTGTATGATTGTTGTGAGGATTAGTGTCGTTGTTGTTAATTTAACTGGTTTTTATGGTTTCAGTAAACTTTATGGTTACTGGGTCTTATGGTTTCTCTAAGTTTTATGCTTGTAAAATAGTGTTGAGTAGGTATAGTTTGAAGACATAAAGTTGGTTTTTCTTCAATAGGATAGTCGGACCCAGAACTTCTGCACAACCAGACAATGTATTGTAGCTACTTTTGTACTTTAATTTCTTTAGAAAATCAAATCCAGTCAAGTTGGCTTCTTCAAATGAAGCAAATATGTAAGTGTAAAACATGTGCATATTTTGGTAAGAGAAAAATTATGGTGGCCTTATGTTTAGGTGTCTTTAATGGTTAATTAAAGTCTAAGTTCATTTTTTTATAAATAAAACTAGGTTGTTTAATGAAAATGACATAGTTTTGAAGGAAGAATATTAACTAAAAGAATTAGGGTGAAGGGTATTAGTAGTTGTTTTTCTGTTTTAGTTCTATAGCTCTATGGCATTTATATATATAGGAACTACCTTGGGAGGACAAGAAGAGATTGCTTGTTTAGCTTAACCTCTCTGCCTCAGTGGAGTGTGTGTCACCTATGTGATAGAACTATTGGTTCCTATTTTGTACCAGGGCAATTGTCTATTACACAAACCTATTATACATGCCTTACACACACGCCACTTTTGCACAGAAATAGTGACTCAAGTTATATTAGTGTGTGTAACTGGCTCGGGCGTGTGTGTAAGAGACATTTCCCTTTGTGCTGTACGTGGTCTTTCAAATTTCATGCACAAGTTCCTTACTGAAGAATGCTTCTTAAACATTGAGTTTGAAATGGTTAAACATTGAGTTTTTTAAAGGAACATTGTTGAAACTTTTTCTGTATAATATGAGTTATGTAGAAATCATGCAATCTATATCTATATATTACTAAAAGCTGAAACGTAGTATTTAATGCTGCTGCTTTCACGTTACGCCACATAAATTACCACGTCATTTTTTTTTAAATATAATTTGTCCTACAATTTTAAAATGGTTTTTACAATTTTCAGCCCTATAAATGCACCCCACTACTTATTTATTTACTTCCACTATCACCCTATAATAAATCTATATAATTAATCCAGCCCATCTCTTATTTATTTAGTTCCACTATCAAGCCCAATCCAAAGTCTTTTCAGTTCAGCTTTAGGATTTTGTGTGAGCCTTTTCAGCTTAAAGGAGGGGAAAAAAAAAAAAAAAAAACGTTGAAACCTTTCAACGTTTTTTTTTTTTTTCAATTTTCCTATAATTGTTTTTAACATTTTTTTTTAAATATTTACACTTCTCCAACCTTTCTCTCTCCCTTACCATTTCATCTTCCCACTACTTCTTTAATCTTTCTCCATTCCTTACCTTTTCATCTCCCCCCTTATCTTTTCATCTCCCCACTATCCTCTATATTAATATCATTTTTCCTCTTTTCCTTCATCTTCCTTTTATTTTTGTCTCTTCTTATTCACACTCTCTTATTATAAATTTGTTAATATCTCTTCTATTCTATGCATAGTTTTCCCTCACAAAAAAAAAAAATGGTTCTCTCTCTCTCTCTAAATTTTTTGGTGGATTTTTATTTTTTATTTTTCTTGCATCTCTACTTTAGGTTAATAATTTTTTATATTCTTTAAAACTCTATTTTGGGTTAATGCAATTTAGTTTAGTTTTTTAAATTGTTGTTATTATTATTATTATTTTTTTATTCTCTTTGATTGTTAAATGTTATCCTATTGCGTTCTAAAGAATTAAATATAGCATATAAAAATATAATATTATTCTATTACATAGCATGATTTGGATAATTTGGTATCTATTCTGTTATATAGCATGATTTTTTATAGTGCTCAATTTAGATGTTAAACTATGAGACTTTACTAATTTTTGTTTATTTTCTAATCCTTTGTGGCGGACAAAGTACTCTTAATAATTGTATTAGAAGTACTCTATAATGACATTCATTTAAAGAAAAGTAAAGGTTAGCCAAACAAAAATAATCGGATAGGTGACAAATTTTAATTTTTGTAATTTTATTTTTATTATTATTATTTTATAACAATGCATGTATAGAAATTTAATTCTTAGATTTTGCTAATAATTTTTTATTTGATAATATGTTTTGGGTGGCCAAAATTATAATTTCTACAAAGAAAATAACCTTAATAGATTATCAAAAACAAAATTTTATCCTAATATTGGTTCAATTAAGCATTGTTAAGTTTTATTAATTTTTTTTAGTTTACATTTTTTTGGTGTTTTGGATTGTTTCTTTATTACATTTATGATTGTTCCTATAATAAATAAAAATATAATTACAAAATACATTACTCATTATTAGATTAGTTTAAATTGTAAAAAAAAATTTAAAAACCACCATAAAAATAATTATCACGCGCAACGCGTGGGTTCGCAGCTAGTTATATATAAAAGATAGGACATAGATATAAATGTTTCTTAATTAATACCTTTTTACTCAACCTAAATCTCAAAATACATACATACATATAACTCTAGTCAAGGCTCAATCCTAGTCAAGATTAAAGTCTGTAATATAACTCTAGTCAAGGTCATTGTATCTAATCCTACCTCGAGTACAAGCAAAGTAATTCTAATCCTACTTGTAATTCAAATATTGGAATACAAATCAGACACAAGGCACACCATAAGTGGTAGAGCATATATAAAAAGTGAGACAAATGATTAGAATGGGGATTGAGAATTTGTATTCATAAGGTGGAACATAAAAAGTGAGACAAATGATTTCTATTCCAAATATTGTAACATTGGTTTGTTTATTGTCCATCAATGATTTAGCTTACTAAATATACCATTTAATGGGTTTATTCTAATTTTTTTAATTAAAAAGCTAAATAGTAAGGTTGTCGTTATTAAATAGGGTTGTAAATGAGCCAAGCTTACGTGTTTGAGTTTAGCTTGGCAGTAAAACTCAAATGCTCAAGCTTAGCTTGAGCTCGAAACAAGCCTAAAAGCAATGTTTGAACTCAAGCTCGTGAAAATGCCAAAAAACTTAAGCTTGGCTTGATTAATCAGTCAAGCCAAGCTCAAGCTTAATATCAAGCTCAAACTTAAACTCAAGTTAAGCTTTTTAGCTTGGGATCCAAAAAAATTTCTTTATCAAATGCTTATATCTCCAAAAATCAAGTAAAAAAAAAATAATATACTCATTTTATCATGCTTCTAATTCCACATTTGATTAGAAATTGTTCAAATTATAACTTTACATTATTAAATCCATCCATTCATCATTCATTGTGATAGATAGAGTCAGAGCTATTGAAATAAGCACATGTTAATTGTGTAGCTATTGTAATAAGCACATATTAATTGTGTAGCTATTGTAATAAGCACATGCTAATTGTAAATATGCTGTTGAGGCAATAAGACTGAAGTTAGTTATTTTCCATCTTCTTCTAGTTTCTCTTCTCAACCTCTTAAATTCTTCTTCTATTGGAAATCTGGCTATCTTGAATTAGCCACTCAAAGACCTTATATAGATTAGGATCTTAACAATTGGTATCAGAGCTAGTGTTTTTGCCACCATGACAGAAATTTGATCCAATACTCAATTCAATGAAAAGCTAGCAATTCTCGCTAGAACAATTGAGAACCATGATCATGAAATTCATGAAATCAACCAAAAACTTGATGCGATGACTATGATTCTACAATGACTCAACAAAGCTAAAGATTGAAGGCAACAACAACAAAAGGCTCGAGAATCTATTCGACTTGGAGTTTCTCCAAGTAATGATTCAACCACAATGGTGCCAAAATCTCTGAAGTTGGAATTTCCAAGATTCAAGGGTGAAGATCTTGTGTGTTGGGTGTACAAAGCAAACCAATATTTCCAACTATATAACACTCCTTTGAATCAACATATTCTCTTAGCATCATACCACATGGAAGATGAAGCTCTTGTGTGGTTTCAAGATGCTAAAGAACCTGGAATTTTTATGAGCTGGGATTCATTTGTGAAGGCTCTGATAGGCGAAAAAACGAATTGACCCCTTGTGATAAATTAATTGATTAATTAGCCAAATTTATTAATTAATCAAATTAACATGCAAACGCGTGGTAACACAAACAAATCACCAATTAAACTAAATGCAGCAGAAAATAAATTGACAATGTAATTTGTTTACGAATGGGGAAAACCAACACAACAAAAACCTCACCGGGTGATTTTAAGGTCACCACTCCTGAGAATCCACTATTATTAAAACAAGCGGTTACAAGTAAAGGAATCCTAGTACATTATACCAACCTACAGTTGAACCCTTACCCCAATACCCAATTGGACTTATTCTGTAGTGACAATCTCTCCTTGTAATGCACGGCTCTCAGTACATAACTAAACAATTGCGTGGATCCTAGTACGCGACTTCAATCACCAATTAGAGAAGGTTGTTGGCTGCAAAGTTCTTCAATTCATCACACAATGAAGATCGAGAAGCTCCTTGGTTACAAAACCCTACGATGCACAAACACAACAGTTTCTTCACAAGAAAGATGAACTAGGGCAAATTCTGTCTCCGATCACAATTTGCTTGAACAAACTTTGTTCAACACTTGTGCAACTTGCTCCACCTTTGATGGCCCTTAAAATAGTCTTTTTATATGTCTAGGGTTGTGAGAAAAGAAAACTCAAACATACAATCACGGATTGGAGTCAAAACAGAACTGAAACTTTGTTTTTCATAAATCTCGATAAATGCCTATCTATCGAGCTGCTATCGAGCCACGGGCTAGAACTGCTCTTCAAGGCTCGATAGATGGCTAGCTGTTAAGTTTTAATGAACATCACTTTCTGCACTTGAATTTTGGACAGACTTGCATGACTTTAACACTTTAACTTGAAACAAGGTTTCTTGAAGTATTAAACACTTTTTAGATCTACCCAATTACAAGTAAAGTGCGTTTTGTCAAAGAATTAGTTAATTACATAAAATAGTGACATATGTTCCTAACAAGTAAATCACATATGTCCTAACATGCTCTACATACAAGATTTGGTAGTTCAGCTTATGATGATCCGATGGAAGCACTGACCAAGTTAAGGCAAACTAGGTCTAATTGGGTTGATGCCCATTTAACCCAACTAATAATTGGGTGGGTTTGGGTTCAATTAGGGTGGGTGAGTTTGGGCAGGCAAATGAGTTTAGGCTTACTTTGTCACCCCTAGGTAATTAAGAAACTAATTGAAAATAAAATGGAGAACAAGTTGAGCCGTTGAGGTGGCTGTGGGTCATATTTTCCTGGTAACCAAGTAAAACTCAATTTTAATGCCGTTCATGTTGTTATTATTATTATTATGAGAAATAAGGCCATTCATGTGAATGGTTAAAATGGGTTGACTTTTGATTTTGATTTGCGTTGGGGGTAGTCTAATGTAATGTACTAATGCGAGACTTGGAATGTTAACATTTTTTCAACTAAAGTATTCACAAAGTGTGAACAAATTGAATTGGGGTTCTTAGGGGTCCCCTTCTCAAAAAAAAAAAGGTTAGTTGTGGTCCATCACAATTTTTGCGTTGTCACATTATGCAAAATTGCAATTCATTGTGGGTGTGGGGGCTAATTCTTTGTCATTATTGATTATAGATGGTCGGGACATCCAAGAATTTCCAAAAGAAGAAGAGGCACTTAGCTGCAATGGTGTCAAACTCGGAGGACTCTTACAGTGGTAGCAGTCATGGACGAGAGAAGAGCAAGGTTCAAGGCTTCACTCCCTTAACACCATCCCAGCTTTGGTTAATTACCGAACAAAACGAAAAAAGGGAATCCCCCATCGTCCCCCAATGGGATGACTAATCATATAATAGAAGAAGAGGCACTTAGCTGCAATGGTGTCAAACTCGGAGGACTCTTATAGTGGTAGCAGCCATGGACGAGAGAAGAGTAAGGTTCAAGGCTTCACTCCCTTAACACCATCCCAGCTTTGGTTAATTACCGAACAAAACGAAGAAAGGGAATCCCCCATCGTGCCCCATTGGGATGACTAATCATATACTAGAAGCACTTATACCCCCGTTCATTACTGTTAGCAAAATCCTTGTACCCATAGGCGAAGCTTTTTTTTGGAGGGGTGGGGGGACGATGGGGGATTCCCTTTCTTCATTTTGCACAATATATATATATTGTATTGCAATATATATGAAATATATATTGCAATATGAAATATATATATATATAGTGTTCACTTACAGAAAATTGTAGTTATTGCCCTCCATAGATTTTGGAATTTAGGCCTTTTAACTCCTCAACCCTTTTGAATTAGTCTAGCACACAAGTTTTATATATTGTGCAATTGTTTAGGTTTTGGATAGTTCCTAAATAAATTTTTTATATTTAACTTGGTCTCTCCTGAAAAAAATTTATGAGTTCGCCACTGTGTTAACCAATACCACTTCTTTGTTGAGGAGTTTTATCAATCATGTTATAAACAAACCTCCCCCCAAAAAATTCATGAACATTGCTAAAATCAATGCAATAAACTCTAATATGAAAGAGTTGGAAAACCTATAACAAAACAAAAAAAACAAAACAAAAACTGCCCACACTCATTTCATACCCCTCAAAAGGTGGATATATATATATATATATATATATATATCTTTATATTATAAAAGCGCGAATGCCGCTACAATGCTTCGGTACTGTGCATTCAGAGTGTTTGCACTGTGCAAGCACTGTAGCGGCAACAGTGCTTTGGTGAGGCACTTTTTTTTTTTTTTTCAGTCTTCTGTTTGTATTTTTTTTTTCCTTTTATATATATTGTTGTATTGACACAACAAATTTCACAATATTTTCACAATTATTGAGGTGTCAATTTCTTATAAGTTAAAATAAAATAATAAAATATGAAACTGTGACCAACTACAACTGAAAATAAATGTTTTGTGAAAAGCGACAATGCCGCTACAGTTTGCACTGTTCATCTATAGTGTTATTTTGGTGAGCCACTTTGTCTTTGTTTTTTAAGTTTTGAACAGTAGCTACAATTCCAAATGGCACTATAGCTACAGTAGCTACAGTTTTTTATTTATTTATTTTTTTTTATTCTTCCGTTTGTACTTTTTTTTTTTCCTTTTATATATATTGTTATACTGATACAACAAATTTCACAATATTTTTACAATTATTGAGATGTCAATTTCATTTTGCTGCTTTAGTGTTTTAGCACTGTTCATCTACAGTGCCATTTTGGTGAGCCACTTTGTCTTTTTTTTTTTTTTTTTAATTTTGAACAGTAGCTACAGTACCAAGCGGCACTGTAGCTACAGTAGTAACAATTTTTTTTTTTTCCAGTCTTTCGTTTGTACTTTTTTTTTCCCTTTTATATATATTGTTATACTGACACAACAAATTTCATAATATTTTCACAGGTGTCAATTTCTTATAAGTCAAAATAAAATAATAAAATATGAAACTTTGACTAACCACAACTGAAAATAAATCTATATATATAAAAGCACGAATGCGCAAAATCACTATATATATAAAAGTAAGAATGCGCAAAATCACTGTAACTACAGTGCTTTGGTTTCATGAGCCACTTTTTTTTTCCCCAAGTTTTGAATAGTAACTGCAATACCAAGTGGCATTGTAGCTACAATAGCTATAGGTTTTTTTTTTTTTTTTTTCATGTAATCGGTTTGTGTTTTTTTTTTTTTTTTTCCTTTTAAATATTTATGTAAGCTGGTATATATATTGTTATATTGACACAACAAATTTCACAATATTTTCACAATTATTGTCGTGCACGAATACGCTAAAGCACTGTAGCTACAGTGCTTTGGTTTCATGAGCCTCTTTTTTTTTCCCAAGTTTTGAACAGTAACTACAGTGCCAAGTGGCATAGTAGCTACAGTAGCTACATTTTTTTTTTTTCCAGTAATCTGTTTGTTTGTTTTTTTTTTTCTTTTAAATATTTATGTAAGCTGGTATATATATTGTTATACTGAAACAAAAAATTTCACAATATTTTCACAATTATTGACGTGCCAATTTCTTACAAGTCGAAATAAAATAATAAAATATGAGACTGACCAATCACAACTAAAAATAAATGTTTTGAGAAAATGTTACAACACTTATTGTGCAGTGCTTTTGGTTTATTCAACTGGCACGGTAGCTACTGTGCCTAAAGTTTTTTTTTTAGTAATCGGTTTATGGTTTTTTTTTTTTTAATATTTATGTAAGCTGGTATATATATTGTTATACTGACACAACAAATTTCACAATATTTTCACAATTATTGACATGTCAATTTCTTACAAGTCGAAATAAAATAATAAAATATGAGACTGTGACCAATCACAACTAAAAATAAATATTTTGAGAAAATGTTACAACACTTATTATGTAGTGCTTTTGGTTTATTCAACTGGCACGGTAGCTACAGTGCCTAAATTTTTTTTTTTTTTCAGTAATCGGCTTATGTTTTTTTTTTTTTTTAAATATTTATGTAAGCTGGTCTATACATTGTTATATTGACACAACAAATTTCACAATATTTTCACAATTATTGATGTGTCAATTTCTTACAAATCGGAATAAAATAATAAAATATGAGACTGTGACCAGTCACAACTAAAAATAAATGTTTTAAGAAAATGTTACAACACTTATCGTACAGTGCTTTTGGTTTATTCAACTGGCATGGTAGGCCTAAAGTTTTTTTTTTTTTTTTTTTTTTTATTTTTAGTAATCGGTTTGTGTTTTTTTTTTTTTTTCTTTTAAATATTTATGTAAGCTGGTATATATATTGTTATACTGACACAACAAATTTCACAATATTTTCACAATTATTGGAGTGTCAATTTCTTACAAGCCGAAATAAAATAATAAAATATGAGACTGTGACTAACCACAACTAAAAATAAATGTTTTGAGAAAATGTTACAACACTTATTGTGTAGTGTTTTTGGTTTATTCAACTGGCACGGTAGCTACAGTGCCTAAAGTTTTTTTTTTTTTTTTCAATAATCGGTTTGTGTTTTTTTTTTTTTAAAATATTTATGTTAGCTGGTATATATATTGTTATACTGACACAACAAATTTCACAATTATTGACGTGTCAATTTCTTACAAGTCGAAATAAAATAATAAAATATGAGACTGTAACCAACCACAACTAAAAATAAATGTTTTGAGAAAATGTTACAACTCTTATTATTATCACAATATTTTTACAATTGTTGAGATCTCAGTTTCTTATACATCAAATAAAAAAATGCTAAGTCCACAACATTTTAACATTAATTTATACAGTGCCTAAAGTTTTTTTTTTTTCTTTTAAATATTTATGTAAGCTAGCATATCTATTAACTATATAAAAAGAGCCAAAGGCTCATGAATCGTGTTTTTTTGGTTTATTCAATTAGTGAGGTGCACTTTTTCTTTTCTTTTTTCTTTTTCTTTCCCCTTCAAGTATGCCAGTTGGTTTGAGCTTTGTTTTTGTTTTTGTTTTGTTTTTTTTTTTTTTTTTTTTTTTTTTTTAAGATCTTTATATGTTTACTTTGTACTTGCAATGCAAGTTTACATTGTAAATACACAAAAGTTGTTAATATTATACACATTTGCACAAAAAATGGTAAATATTGTACAAAGATTGTAAATGTGTACAAAATTTGCCAATTTTTTTGTGTCCATAATATAAATTTACATTGTAATTAAGTACAATGTATACATAGAGATATTATGAAAATGTTGTAACGCATGTGTCAATTCCTTATGAATCAAAATAAAATAAAATAAAATAATAAAATATTATATCGAGATCTAGCACAATTAAAAATGTCGTGACATTTTGTTGTTATTACAATATATTTACAACTATTAAGGTGTAAGTTATAGGTCAAAATAAAATAATAAAATATTGAACTAGGATTTGTCACGGTCTTATACGATTGAGATTAACTTTTTATGACATAATTATCAAAATTCTTAAAATTAATATCTCTTTTGATTAATGTAAATCTCTTTGTATTTTAAAAATTAAATGATTTATATTTATATTTTGTGATACAAATAAAATCTAAAATTGATCCTAATCACTATTTTTTTTCCCATGGCTAGCATGTGCAAGTATATATATATATATATATATATATATAACTATCAATATTCGTATTTACCACTGCAATTCGATTACAACCTAAAAACATAAAAGAAAAAGAGAAAAAGAGTTACCCACGTAGACCAATAGCAAAAGGGGGTACTTACACATTTTATCAAACACTTGGTTTATATGTTTGTTGGAATCCCAATTGATAATATAATAGTAATGGAAAGAGCATGCATGCTTTTGAAGAGAGTCCAATCCCAATTAGCAACGTTTGGTAAGAGATTTCTAATAACATTGTTTAAGTGTTGTAGAAATACATGTTGCGGTGTTTAAACAGCGAAAAATGTTACCAAATGGGCCTATATATTTTGGAAAAAAAAATAGAAGTACAAAAAGATTAAAAACTAGTGAAAATCAGGAGATGAACTCAGAAGGATGAAGAAAGACAGATGATACACCCGACCAAAATGGTAATCGTCCATACAATGCAGGTCATGGACGACCTTAATAAAACCGTCCTGAGGGAAAAGGTTGTCGCTCAAAGACATGAACACTCGTTCCCACTCTTCGCGGAGCCGTTACAAGACATTAATCAACCTTCAGATCGTTGGGAAGGGCAGCTCATCATTAACACCCTGCTAGGGCGTTACCAGGCAAGATTAAAGCCCCCATCAAGACTCCACCAACAGCTAGAAGAAATCACCTGTAAGCACACATATATAAAGACTGAACCCTAAAAGGGGCAGGGTAAGAAAAATACTCTAACACATTATCCTCATTGCTCTCCTTTGTCAATCTTTCTGACTTTGGCATCGGAGACCTTTTTGCAGGCACAACGCCGGCGAACTACTTCCTTTCTTTCGTCCACGAATTGCAGAAGATTGGATTGGTGAGGGACGGCTTCCATCTGGATGATCATAATAAACTGATGATCAGTTCATCATCAGTTTGGCGCCGTCTGTGGGAACGACGATTCAACACGTGATCTGTCCCCAGTCCAAATGGAATCCAGTACAAACCCAGATCCTACTGCGCTGGCACTACAAATCTAGTCGCTATCAGCAACCGTGGAAGAACTCACAAGACAGAACCAAGAAATGAAGCAACGACTGCTGCAGGAAAGTAATCGTGCAGACAGGGGAGACAACGAAGACAGCAACAGAAGGCGAACCAGGACTCCGGAGGAAGCAAGCTCAGATCTCTTAAGAGAGATGAGGAAAGAGATGGACGAACTAAGGAACGCCATCAAAGGAAAGACGGACCAAAGCTTGGAGAGAATCGTCCGGAAGACGGATTCACCCTTTACCATAGCCATCCAGGAGTGCCTTGTACCCTCCAAGTTTCGTCTACCCCAGCTGGAACCTTTTGACGGACTAAAAGACCCCTTGGATCACCTGAATACCTTCAGGACGACCCTAGGCCTCCAACAGCCGCCTGACGAGATCTTGTGTCGCTCATTCCCTACGACCCTCAAAGGAGCAGCCAGGGAATGGTTCAGCAAGTTGCCAACATCGTCCATTGATAATTTCGAGCAGTTGAGCAGTTCCTTTGTCCGTCATTTCGTAGGCGGGCAGCGACCAAAGAGAACTGCCGACCACCTGCTTACCATCAGACAAGAAGATAAGGAACCATTGAGATCTTACGTGACACGTTTCACCCAAGGCATGCTGGAAATAGACGAGACAGATGACAAGGTGCATCTCACGACCTTCAAAGCAAGATTGAAGTCCAGGAATTTTGTGGCGTCCTTGGCAAAGAACCCCCCTAAGACAATGGCCGAAGCATTGCTAAAAGCTCAGAAGTACATGAACGCGGAAGAAGCCCTGGCAGCTATTGACGGGGCAGATAAGAACAGGGAAAAGAAGAAAGACAAGGAGGACGATCGAAGAGGGCTAAAAAGGGATCGAGCTGACAGATGGAATGACGATGGAAATAGAAGGAGGGAGGATAAGAACCCTCGTCCATCAAAATTCACTCCGCTGGTAATGCCAGTTGATTAGATCCTAACAGAAATAAGGGACGAACCATCCCTAAAGCGGCCAAAACCACTCCATTCAGCACCTGGATTGCGTGATAAAAGGAAATACTGCCGTTTCCACAAGGATCACGGGCATTACACGGAGGACTGCAGGGACCTGAAAGAACAGATTGAGGAGCTCATCTGCAATGGGAAGCTACAACAGTATATAAAAAGGGGAGATTCCGACAGGTACGGACAGAAAGGTCAGCAAGTTAATGCACGGAGAGGCGAAGACCGCCCCCAACCTTGTCCACAAAGCGCGCTAGGGGAAATAAAGACCATTGCCGGGGGACCGACCACTGGGGGATCGTTCAAGTCTCTCAGGAAATCATGCCAAAGACAGGTAAACAGCGTCCACAGTATACCTCCATCGAAGCAAAGACGTACCAGTGGAGATTTTTGTTTCTCTGAGGAGGACGCCAGAAGTGTGAAGCAACCCTATGATGACCCATTCGTCATTATGATCATGATCGAGGGGTTCAACACCCGAAGAGTCCTGGTCGACAGCGGAAGTTCAGCAGACATAATTTATCTTCCTGCCTTCCAACAACTAAGGCTGGACCCAAAAAGGCTCCGTCCTTTTGAGTCTCCTCTCGTCAGTTTCAATGGAGACAAAGTATACCCCAGAGGAATCGTGGCGTTAACAGTAACGGCCGGGTCATACCCCCTTCAGGTAACCAACCAGTACAATTTCCTGATAGTAGACTCACCCTCGTCCTACAATGTGATCATAGGGAGACTGATGCTTAATCGCTGGAAGGCTACTATCTCCACCTACTGCTTAAAGGTGAAGTTCCCAACAGAACACGACGTCGGGGAGATTAAAGGAGACCAAGTACTGGCACGAGAATGCTACCATGCCGTCCTGGCCTCAAAAGAAAACCATACGTGGACAATTGAAGAGAAAACACCAGAGATTATGGAGAAACTTGAAACGATAGAGCTGGCTGAAGGGAATCCTCCAAAGACGACCCAAATAGGAACGAGCATGAATCAAAGGACGAAAGGTGAAATCGTCAGCTTTTTGAAGAGCAACCTCGATATATTCGCCTGGAGCCACGAGGATATGCCAGGGATCCCAGCAAGCCTCATCCAGCATCACCTGAATGTTGACCCGGAGAAGAAACCCGTCCAGCAGAAAAGGAGAGTCTTTGCTCCCGAGCGAAACAAGGCAGTGATGGACGAGGTAAATAAGTTACTTGCAGCAAAATTTATCCGAGAAGTCCACTACCCAGAGTGGTTGGCCAACGTAGTCATGGTCAAAAAAGCAAATGGGAAGTGGAGAATGTGTGTCGACTTCACAGACCTGAACCAAGCCTGCCCAAAAGATAGCTTTCCACTGCCCAGAATCGACCAGCTAGTTGACTCCACAGCAGGGCACAAATTTCTCACATTTATGGACGCATTTTCGGGATATAACCAAATACAAATGGCTGAAGAAGACCAAGAGAAGACCGCTTTTATCACCAGCCAGGGACTTTACTGCTACCAGGTCATGCCTTTTGGGCTCAAGAACGCAGGTGCCACCTATCAGAGATTGGTGAACCAGATGTTCGAGAAGCAAATCAGGAGGAACGTGGAAGTTTATGTTGACGATATGCTTATCAAGAGTAAGGAGGAAGAGAATCATCTGGACGACCTCAAAGAGACGTTCAATACTCTCAGGCGGTACAGCATGAAGCTCAATCCGTCCAAATGCGCTTTTGGAGTTTCCTCGGGAAAATTCCTCGGGTTTGTGGTATCGCAGAGAGGGATTGAAGCAAACCCCGAAAAGGTCAGGGCAATCCTGGAAATGTCCTCACCCAGGACGGTTAAAGAAGTACAATCCCTCATGGGGAGAATTGCGGCCCTCAACAGGTTCGTCTCGAAGGCTACAGACAAATGCCTTCCATTCTTCAAGACTTTGAAGAAGGTGTTTTCCTGGATGGAGGAATGTGAAACGGCGTTCCAAGAGCTGAAGCGTTATCTTAGCAACCCGCCCCTCTTAAGCTCGTCCAAAGAAGGCGAAGATCTATTCTTGTACTTAGCCGTCTCGGTGACGGCTGTCAGCGCGGCGTTGATTAGAGAAGATGATGGTTTGCAACTTCCTATGTATTACGTTAGCCATGCCTTCCAAGGTGCCAAGGCGCGATACCCTCGTATAGAGAAGATCACCTTCGCCCTAGTCATGGCTTCGAGAAAGCTTCGTCCATATTTCCAAGCCAATCCCATCATCGTGATGACAGACCAGCCCATCAAAAAAGCCATGAACAAGCCCGAAGCAACAGGAAGAATGGTGCAGTGGGCAATCAAGCTCAACCAATTCGACATAAAATACCGTCCGAGGATGGCGATAAAAGCACAGGCACTGGCCGATTTTATAGCAGAATTCACCATCCCTGGAAACGTAGAGAATATCTGGACGGTAAATACTGACGGATCGTCCACTTAAAGGGGAGGCGGAGCAGGCATCGTCCTCACTTCCCCTGAAAAAAATGTCCTCAAGTATGGAGTCCAGCTTAAATTCCCTGTAACCAATAACGAAGCGGAATACGAGGCCTTATTGACGGGATTGAGAGTAGCCCGGGCACTGGGAGCTGAGAATGTTGTACTCAAAAGCGATTCCCAACTCGTCATTGGGCAGGTAAGAGGGGAGTACGAAGAAAAGAAGGCTAGGATGCAAAAATACCTCAAATTAACGAACCAATTGATAGGCTCATTTAATTATGTAGAGTTCGTCCAGATCCCCAGGGATCAGAACGCAAAAGCTGATGAGGTGGCCCGAAGTGCCTCAACGGATAGCGAAAGTAAAAGGTTCAATTGGAAGACGGAAGAACAAAACTATCCTAGCATCCAAAAACTTCAAACTTTCTCCGTCCACACTGACCGTGGTTGGACGAGCCCGATATTCACATTCCTTCAAGAAGGACGACTACCGCCAGATCCAGAAGAAGCTAAAAATGTATGAAAACGAGCAGCCAGATTCACAATACTTAATGACGAACTCTACAAAAGGGGCTACTCCCAACCGTATTTGAGATGTGTTGAAAAGGAGGAAGCCAGGTACATCCTTAAAGAAGTACATGGGGGAATCTGCGGAGACCACACGGGGGCAAAGTCCCTCGTCAGGAAGATCATGAGAGCAGGCTACTTTTGGCCAACAATGCAACGAGACGCAGCTGATTTCGTAAGGACGTGTGACAGTTGCCAAAGATATGGGAATGTTCAAAGAATCCCCGGGGAAAAGATGACCACAATATCGTCTCCCTGGCCATTCGCACAGTGGGGGATCGACATCATGGGTCCCTTACCTCCGGGAAAAAAACAAGTGAAGTTCCTGTTCGTCGCCATCGACTACTTCACAAAATGGGTGGAGGCAGAGGCTCTGGCAACAATCACCGAAGCAAAGGTACAAAATTTTGTTTGGAAAAATATTGTTTGCAGGTTCGGGATACCCAGGACGATCATATTAGACAACGGTCGTCAGTTTGACAGCTAAAGCTTCAGGTCATTTTGCTCGAGCTTGGGCATCAAAAACAAGTACTCATCATCAGGTCATCCTCAGGCCAACGGACAGACGGAAGTAACCAACCAGACCCTGCTCAAGATCATCAAGTCCCTGTTGGTGGGGGCAAAAGGAATGTGGCCTGAAGAACTGCCAAGCGTCTTGTGGGCATATAGGACGACAACGCGGACACCAACTGGAGAAACACCGTTCAGTCTGACATATGGTACAGAAGCAGTCATACCAGTCGAAGTTGGTCTCACAAGCCTAAGGAGAGAATTCTTTGACGAGCAAACCAATGACGACCAATTGAAGGAAAACTTAGACAGTCTGGACGAGATTAGAGACCAGGCAGCTAAAAGAATGACCAAGTACTAGCAAAGGATAGTCGAATATTATAATCAAAGAGTGAAGCTGAGAAGATTCAACATTGGAGACCTCGTCCTTAGAAAAGTCACCCCTGCAACAAAGGATCCAGCACATGGCAAATTGGGACCGTCCTGGGAAGGTCCGTACAAAGTCGTCCATTATTCACGTCAGGGCAGTTACCATCTGGAGGATTCAGAAGGAAAAAGACTACCTCGTCCATGGAACGTCGAACATTTGAAGAGGTATTACGAAAGGGAACCATAAACTCCAGTGTAAAACCAATTTGGTACTTCTATCTTATGTAAGCAATTATTCGAATCATAAGTATTATCCAGCATTTCTTAAGAGTTATTGAGCAAATCATGCGCCACAGTTTTCAACGAAAAATGCAAACGATCGTCCAAAGAAAAGAAATGACGATAAGATTCCTTATATGGATGTACATCGTCCCTAAAAAGCTTAATGACGATAAGATTCCTTATATGGATGTACATCGCCCCTAAAAAGCTTAATGATGATAAGATTCCTTAAATGGATGTACATCGTCCCTAAAAAGCTTAATGACGATAAAATTCCTTGAATGGATGTGCATCGTCCCAAAAAGCTAAATGACGATAAGATTCCTTAGATGGATGTACATCGTCTCAAAAAAGGCTTAATGAGGATAAAATTCCTTAAATGGATATACATCGTCCGAAGAAGACGACAAAATCCCTCAAACGGATACGCATCGTCCAAAACTAATCATGTAAAATGATTTCGTCCATACGACAAAGCAAGAGGATCAAACTCCTCAAGTTGATCAAGGTAACCACGTCCACACAGGACGACCAAAAAATCAGTAAGTGGGGAAACCTTCCTAAAACTCCCAGGAAGAGACAAAAATCCTCACACAACTCATGCAATCATGAAAAGCAGAAATAAACACACAGACGTTTATATAAAGCCAAAAACCAAACATAAAATTAAATTGTTCTAAGGCAAAAATGGGGGCCCCAAAAAAACAGGAAGGGCATCCAAACATCAACTGTTTTTAACTTAGTACATAAAAAAAAAAAATAATAAAAAAAAAAAAAAAAAAAAGGAGAATAAGAGAAGAAATTTTCTTTAAAGCAAAGTCAAGCTAGAGGAGCAACATCATCGTCCTGAGTAGCCTGGGATGGTTCAACACCGGTAGACGCCACTACCTGAGCCGCTTCGTCCTCTTCAATCTCCTTATCGATGGCCTCAAAGTCTAAGTCTTCAAGGTTCACACCAGGACCGTGCTTGATCAAGTACCTCCGCAGCAGCTCAAACCCCTTGAAGTACCACTGGAAAAGGATGGTGTTATATTCTTCCGTGGTCTGGAAGGCAGTAACGGCCTTGGCCACTGCAACCTTCATCTTCTAGGCGGCTGCCGCCAGGAGTTCGTCCTTTTGCTTCACGGATTGCCTCTCAACGTCCAGCTGCTCCGTCAGTACTCGAACCTGCTCCTTGGAGGCGTTGAGGGAATCCATGGTCATGATCAAGTCCTTCCGCAAGCCTGAAGCCTCAGCCTCCAAAGCTTCCACCTTCGAGTTGGCCACGACGGCCTTCTCTTTGTTCGCTAAATACTGCGTGGTGATGTGCATGGTCTCCCCCAACACCTATGGACGAGAACAAAGTTAATAAAAATTAGTTCAATCAAAAGCAACAAAAATGGTCAAGCAGTTAAAGATGAAGAAAAGGACAAGAAGTATGATGGATCACCTGCACAAGCTTGTGAACGTGACGGCTCACCATCTCGTGCGAAGGAATGCTCGTGACTTCCCTCATCTCACCAGGGGTAAAAAGCTCGTTGGCACGATCCATGGCCGTCCCAGCGTCCGACCAAACGCTGGCACCGACTTTCTCTTTCCCCTTACTGGCCGCCTTCTACTTCTTGAAAGGACGAGCCACCTCCTCAACCGAAATGCCAGGAGATGCAGCCAGACCCTCGTCCAGATCAAGGGTAGGTGTGGACGACCCTCTCTCCACCACCTCTTTCTCTTTCTCCTTTTCTTTATCCGTGATTTTCAGCCTCTTCTGGCCTATACTAGAAAGGGGCTCATTCTTTTTGCCCTTAATTTTGTTGTACATCTCTTTGTTAAACTTCGACGTCATCTCTACACAAAAGAGATCAAGGACGAATAAAAGGGGGGCTAAGGACGAATAAAAAGAATGAAGATAAACACGAAGAAAAGAGATGACTTGAAGTACAGCTTACGTTTTCTCTCTTCACGGTCGAGGGTACTGAGTACGTAGAGCAAAGGTTCTGGTCCCAGACAGTGACGAGCTAGGGTACGTGGATCGATCAGCTCACCAAAATCTTCAATTGTCCTTGCATACTTGATCGCAGCCTGAACTTGCTCTACAAATTTGGCCTCAAGTTCTGGATGATCTTTCACTGCAAAGGACGACATCAATAAAAAAAAAAAAATAAATAAATAAAAAGGGCCAACAATATTGGGGTAAACGCACCAATCAAAGGGGTCTCCCATCGGCGCAGCAACCTAGGTACGTTCCCCTACAAATCATCAGGCAATGTTTCCCAACCGTCCCCAGATACAAAGAAGTATCTTGATTTCCAGTAGCGAAAGGACGACGGAAGGTCAGCTACCAGACGAGCCTTCCTATTCTAGGGTACAAACTCATAGTACCCAAATTCTCTGGACTCTTTCAGACGATACAAATGGACGAACTCATTAACTAAGATCATATCCCCGTCAGCAATGATCGTCCAAATCACCATACAACTAATTACTATTCTCCAGGAGTTAAGCATAAGTTGCCCCAGTGCAAGGTTAAAATGGTAAAGAAGCTCCATTATGAACGGATGGACGGGAAACCGGAGGCCACACGAAAAAGCAGCCTCATAAAAGCAAACTTCTCCGTGGGCAAAGGCACAAGCCTTTTCTCCCTTCCTGGGAAGACGAGCCTTAGTTCCCTCCGAAAATTGAAATCTGTCCTTAAATTTACTAAAAACCTCAACTTTCAAGGAACAATTTTCCTTGAGGGCATGAAATTGACGGACCGTCGCTAGAGCGGGAGAATGGGAGGACGAAGGAGCACGGGAAAGCGCGGTGGTTGTTGCATCGATCCCAGCCTCTTCCTTAACTACGTTAGAGGTCGAACCCCTCTCTAAATCACCTAACCCTTCCTTTAAACCCATACTTCCCTCTCTTAGGAGCCCTCTAATAGACCGGAACCAAGCTTGAGACTCTAACAATAAAGGGTATAAAACACCCAACGCCAAATCTAACCCGGTACCCCTACTAACAAATTCCTCAACTAGTGGGTATGAACCGGCAAGCGAAGGCGCACCCAATGGGTCACCGGAAAGCTCTACCAAGGAACCTAAGCGGGCGAGGAGAAAAGCTACGGAGGGGAAGTTACGCCTAACTTCGAAATTATCCACCACTAAAGAAAAAAAAAAACTAATACCACCACTCCGTAAGAAGAAAGGATAGTGCAGAGAGAAAAAGGAGCTTAAGTGACACAAATGCAAAGAAAAATCAGAAAGGAAAGAAAAGCGTAAATGGGGGTGGGCGTACCTGGAAGTTAGGGAGAAAACTGAGGAGGTGAGGAGCAAAATACGCGTAGGAGAGATCAACCGCACAGAGAATGGGGAAATGGAAAAAGGAAAAGCCAAAAAATCAAAGGACTTTGCCTTGGAAAGTGTGGGAAAACTGAAAAGGCACTCACCGGAAACGAGACACTCCAACCAATAGAAATCAAACACGTGGCACTGAGATGAGCCATAGCCGCCACTACGCAATCAATGCGGAGCAGAACTCCAAGCGCCATAACTGAAAAAAAAAAAAAAATATATATATATATATATAATGATAATAATAGTCTTTTCATATTCCTATAATCGTCCAAGATATGGACGACCATGGAATAGGGGGGCAGCTGATACACCCGACCAAAATGGTAATCGTCCATACAATGCAGGTCATGGACGACCTTAATAAAACCGTCCTGAGGGAAAAGGTCGTCGCTCAAAGACATGAACACTCGTTCCCACTCTTCGCGGAGCCGTTACAAGACATTAATCAACCTTCAGACCGTTGGGAAGGGCAGCTCATCATTAACACCCTGCAAGGGCGTTACCAGGCAAGATTAAAGCCCCCATCAAGACTCCACCAACGGCTAGAAGAAATCACTTGTAAGCACACATATATAAAGACTGAACCCCAAAAGGGGCAGGGTAAGAAAAATACTCTAACACATTATCCTCGTTGCTCTCCTTTGTCAATCTTTCTGACTTTGGCATCGGAGACCTTTTTGCAGGCACAACGCCGGCGAACTACTTCCTTTCTTTCGTCCACGAATTGCAGAAGATTGGATTGGTGAGGGACGGCTTCCATCTGGACGATCATAATAAACTGACGATCAGTTCATCATCAACAGAAACAAAAACTTAAATTTAGAGAAAAGATAAGAGGAAAAGCAAGAGTACTAAAAAAATAGAATGAAGACCATTGATAAGCATGGGAAGGCCGAATGGTGGGAGCTATGGCTTGTGAGTAAGGTCCAATTTGCAAGGGTGGCCAAGTATTCAGTTTTTATGTGTGTGGTTATGTGGGTCTTAGGTTTTCAGTTTGGGGTTTTTCATAAGCAAAGTACCAAAACATGTAGTTGGGTTTTCAAAGGTGAATTTTGCTGTTTTTATTCAAAAATTAAATAATTTTAAAAATTAAAATGAGGTATAAAATTGAGGAGGCTGTAAAATTGAGGTGGCACGCCCTTAAGAGGTCAACAAATAGTCAAAGTTCGGGTATCAGGTTTTCAGTTTGGAGTTTTTTAGAAACAAAATAGCAAAACATGTAGTCGGGTTTTAAAAGGTGAATTTCGCTGTTTTTATTCAAAAAATTAAATAATTTTAAAAATTAAAATGAGGTGTAAAATTGTGGAGATTGCAAAGGTCAAATAAGAGTCTTAGGTCTTACAACCCAATTTAATTTTATATCTATTTTTCTTTTAAATCTAATTAAATTTTAAAATCCAATCAAATTGCTAAATAATCCATTCTCACTAAATTGGTGGGATCCATGTCAATTTTTGATTGAGTTGACAAAATTGGATCCTGACTTGTTAATCCACCCAAACCCCAAAGATAGAAAACTAATATGGGTAAGGGGTTTTTTTGAACCTGTAAAAAAACAAGCTAATTTGTTTCTGTTTTTAATATTAACAAAAAGCAAAGGTCATACTAGATTGACTTAATACATCAAAGATGGAATAAAAGTACTAAGTTTTACAACCCGATTTTTACTTGTTTTTACAACCAAAATATGGCTCTAAATAATAATCCTAAGTTTAGTTTGGTTCTTGACTTTTCATCCTTCAATAATGAAATTCGTACAATGACTAATGCTAGTGGTTAATCAAGAATTTGAACATGTAATTATAAGTAATGCTTATACGAACTAGTTATGTTAATTCTGAGATATACTTTTATGTACTAATTTATCCATTTCATACGTATTTCACTCAAGAACCAAATTTCTCTCGAGTGATGAAACAAAGCATTATATCCATACCTTTTGTCTGTTGTGGAGATTCTCTTTTAATTGTCAACCAATTCTGCTTTTGGCCAAGCACATTTGGTCACTTATGGAGCCTACAAATCTTGACTAAGACTTCACAAGGCCCCTAACAATGGAAAGCCATCATTGCCTTTTAGTGGTCTTATCAATTCTTACTTCTTTATAGCAAACTGACTGGTGCATATTAGAGAAAAGCTCCCATGGTTTTCCTTACAATAATGGTTCAATAGCCATGAAATTAAAGAAGGGATCAAATTTATGAGAAGGTATCATATTTTTAACAATAGAATTAAGCGCAAGTTGGTTATCTACATTCAATTCTGTAACCAAGGTGGATCCCATGGCCTCTTCTCTCCCTTTCATCCCACAGAAACTAGGTTGGGAATCAACTAAACATTTCCTAAAGCAAATTTTGACTAATCTTATCAACTAGTAATGAAATTATTGGATCATTACAGTGAAGTTTCTGTACAACTAGATGTCGACCTAACAAGCAATATAGTCAAGCATTTGGATTGAAGAGATATATGATAAAATTCTTCTCATAAAATGAATGTCCAATACCTGAGAGGCAATGGTGCTAAACTGCATTAATTGGATCCATTTGAAAGGCTATATATTTAAGAATTGGATTAGACAATTACAAATACTAGATAACTTTAAAAGGTGATAAAACAAAGCTGTGATGCAAGTTCCATGTTGATCATTTTGTTATTAGTTATTGATTCTTGCTTAACAAATTGTATACAATCAAATTCATTTTGATAGGAACTCTTGGATATTTAAGAGAGTAAGGTGGGCATGTGCATGATGTGATCGAAGAGCTAAAAAGTGAAGGCAGACAAGCACCATAAATGCACATTGGAGGTGAAGGGGGTAAGAATTTTTCCCATCACACCCAATCTTAAAAGATGGGTACTGAAAATTGATGTGAGAGGAATTATTTTGGTGTCATGAAACAAAATAGAGACAATGGATTTGGAATGTTGTGAAGGAACCAATTGGGTTGGGTTCATATATAAATCAAAACTGTTGAGGATGATACTTCTAGTTGCTATGGACCACTAAGGGAATAAGCATAGCCATCTATTGGAAGAACATTATTCATTATAAATAAGCATTTGTAACATTAAGTCTGCTAAGAGAAAAGCATAATCAAAAGGAAGGCCCTGGCTCTAAAAGATGAAATTTCAATGATCCCACCAATCTTCTTGGTCGAACATACTATATAGAGTGAAACGCACTTTAAAAAAGTATGCCTGTCTGTTATTGGAAACAATATTGATCCTCACCCAATGCAAATTATACATTGAGGAATGGTTTTAGGAATACATCATAGACATGAAGCTTATGTGAACCATAAAGAATGACCCACCAACAAACCTAAAAGGAAGCATACCCAAGACATTAGTGGAATTGTATTTTCGAAAAAGAAAAAGAAAAAGAAATTAGTGGAACTGCGATGGGATTAAATTAAATACTAGAAGTAATCATGTCATTTTTTATTATATTTTTTTCATTTTTCATTTTGAAGCAGGCCATGTAAAATTGAGGCACAAAATAATCAAATTATTGTACTATAAACTGGCATGAAAAGCTTAATTAGGGGTTGCACTAATTTTTTTTTTTTTTTTAATTTTAAAAGTGACAT
The DNA here is from genome assembly GCF_932294415.1 of Quercus robur. Classification (NCBI taxonomy): domain Eukaryota; kingdom Viridiplantae; phylum Streptophyta; class Magnoliopsida; order Fagales; family Fagaceae; genus Quercus; species Quercus robur. The sequence continues at coordinate 41,020,420 of NC_065543.1, forward strand.
ACATGAGTACCATTCACATGTTTGTCATCATATGCAAACCAAGTATTAACATCAAAAGTCAACAGGTCGCCACCAAAAGGTTGAGGACGACAAAACACCAATTTGTCACTGAAGCCATAGATATTGTTGTCGCACCTTAACTCACATCCATGGCAAAGTTGGTCTCTAATACAGTGATCTATTAATGGATCTTTTAGTAGTTTCAGGGTTGGCTTGATAGACATTATTCTCCTTTTTTTTTTTTTAAGAAAAAGACGGTAACTTTTATTAATATAAGTAAGCCAAATTGACTAAAATTACAACAAGTGTGGAGGAACATCCTTCATCTATATCAATAAACAACTAACAAGTCTAGTAGGTCTGATAGACATTATTCTTAAGATTAGCCAACCAAATTGGCTAAAATTACAACACTGAGATGTAGAGGAACGTCTTCCATTCACACCGATAAACCACTAACAAGTTTAAAATGTTGATAGACATTATTCTTGTTGGTTAAATAGTATTTATTTTGCTTTTTTACATCTTCTCTTTAGTTAATAATATGACATACTCTTAACATTTTTAATGACATAACTTATCTTAAGATTTTATCAATTAATTTTGAAAAAATATATATGCATAAGCAACTTTAACAAATATTATAAATAAAATTTTGTAAGCAATGCATACATTTGAAAAAAAAATATATCTAGTACTTTTTATATGATTTTATATGCTAATTGGACTATCTTTTATATTTGTAAATTTTCTTTTAAACTGTTAATTATGAAAATAAATATAAAATATTAATATTAAAATAAATATTATGTTTGCAAAAACATTCAAGATTAAGACAATTTTCTGTTATATTTTTTCTTTTGTGCTAATGCTAGGCACTATTAAGACTTTTCAAAAATATCCAATTTATCCCTGTAGTACAAACAACACTTCACACTGTTTGAAAGTTTCCATGGTCTTTTTTTTTTTTTTCTTTTTCCATCTCTAGCTATTATCCATCTATTATTTACAATCTGCACACTCCCTTGTGCATATAATTGCTACAATACAATCATTGTGAGACTACATTGTAGTAATTAAACTAACTACAAATTAGTTTTGGGAAAAGGAGCACAAACAATATTGTAAGGACTCAATTTGTAACGATCCCAAACCGGTCTTGGGTTCGTACGTTAAAAGGCCCAAACAATAAAATTTGTAGAGCGTGGATGTTCAAGAACTAGATTAACTTCTTTAAAAGTAAAAAGATTCAACCTCACGTTTATAGATGGATTAGAACCTGTGGGGGCCGGTCGGTCACTAAAATTATTAAAGTCAAGTTAATTGGGCCTGTGGCCCATCTGAGGATGCAAACCTATTCGAGAAGGCCCATATCAGATTGAAGGGGTAACCGAATGAAAGGAAGAGCGAATATTACGAAATGTGAGTTTAGTATTCGCCCGAGGACAAAATCCTTCTCGGCAATATAAGTCTGAGGACGATCAAGGCGCCATCTTGTTATAAACCTACTTTGGAGCTACGTCACCACTAAATGTGGGATAAGGGGCCAAAGGTAAGAGAGAGAAGGCAAACAAATATCTATGGCAACAGCTGCCTCCACATTAATTGCCTCTCAACCAACTCTCTGGCCGCATTAATGTGGAAGTGATGCTTGAACAGTGATGAAGTAGCCTTACAGCTGCTAGAAGGAGGTTCTAGAAGATGTGAGATGGGACAGAAGGAGATCCCCTGAACCCAACCTACACGTGTGTGGTGAAGATGGTATGAAGAGAGCGGTATATAACATAAAAGAAAAGCATGCAGAAAGGGATCGGAACATAGAGAAAAACACAAAGAACACTCAGGAAAAAAGCTTGCAAACCAAAGAACTGTATTTGTTTCAAAGGAATATAGATTGTTATATCGGTTCTAATCCATCTATAAACGTGAGGTTGAATCTTTTTACTTTTAAAGAAGTTAATCTAGTTCTTAAACACCCACGCTCTACAAATTTTATTGTTTGGGCCTTTTAACGTATGAACCCAAGACCGGTTTGGGATCGTTACAAATTGAGTCCTTACAGAACCGATATAACAATCTATATTCCTTTGAAACAAATACAGTTCTTTGGTTTGCAAGCTTTTTTCCTGAGTGTTCTTTGTGTTTTTCTCTATGTTCCGATCCCTTTCTGCATGCTTTTCTTTCATGTTATATACCGCCCTCTTCATACCATCTTCACCACACACGTGTAGGTTGGGTTCAGGGGATCTCTTTCTGTCCCATCTCACACCTTCTGGAACCTCCTTCTAGCAGCTGTAAGACTGCTTCATCACTGTTCAGGCATCACTTCCACATTAATGCGGCCAGAGAGTTGGTTGAGAGGCAATTAATGCGGAGGCAGCTGTTGCCATAGATATTTGTTTGCCTTCTCTCTCTTACCTTTGGCCCCTTATCCCACCTTTAGTGGTGACGTAACTCCGAAGTAGGTTTATAACAAGATGGCGCCTTGATCGTCCTCGGACTCATATTGCCGAGAAGGATTTTATCCTCGGATGAATACTAAACTCACATTTCGTAATATTCGCTCTTCCTTTCGTTCGGTTACCCCTTCAATCTGATATGAACCTCCTCGGACAGGTTTGCATCCTCGGATGGGCCACAAGCCCAGTTAGCTTGACTTTAATAATTTTAGTGACCGACCGGCCCCCACAAATGTTAAATGCAATTTTTACTTTGTAGAGCACATTAGATATTTTTGAAAAATATGGACAATGCACACCTCGAAAATGGTTTTTTGTATTTTACATAATATATTTTAAAGAGTATACAATAGAACCTGATTGATCAAAGATGTTATTGTTATTTCACTTATCAATAAAAATCATTCAATAACATCTACATGCCCAGGCAAAGGCAGATTCATAACCAAACCAAGGTTTATTTTATATAGTGAACAAATATCATTGGTTAGGCATAAAAATTTTTAAAATAATAGTGATAATTTAAAAAATAAAAAAAAGAAATGAGTTTTAATTTACCTTGTGTAAGACAATCGATGGTGAAGAAGAACTGAAATCCAATTTCCCACGCAATAAATTTGGAAAACTATGATTCTTATTTTTTTATTTTAATTTTGGTGTTGAGAGATAGAGAGAAAGAGTCTGTTCTGCGTGTGGGGGATTGTTAATTATAGTTATAGGACACAGAAATAATTGTCAGCCTAGGATTTCTTTGTTTTTAATCTAACAATTTTGGTTTGAGCAAAAAAAAAAAAAAAAAATCTCACAATTTTGGGGCCTCTCAACTTTGCTATCAAGCCCACAATTTGGGGCCTTATTATTCTTCAAATCAAATTGGAAAAAAAAAAAAAAAAAAAAAAAAAAAAAAAAAAAAAAAAAAAAAAAAAAAAAAAAAACCATTTCGTCTTATAAACTAAGCAACCCTCATACAGCCCAAGTTTGTCGATGGTGCACTCAGTACCAAAGCACTTTGGAAAATGGGCTGCTATCTGCAATTGCTATTCAGGTAGTTTGACCCATCCTAATAAATTGTGAGAATCAGTTGATACAGAATTTGTGAAAAGCAAAACAAAAAACAATTGTCAGAGTTTTTTCGGCCCAAAAAGAAAAGCTAAGCTTGCTTTTGCTATCAAGATTTTCCATGAAACAAACCATTTATATTTCCTAATTATTTAATTATATAAAGTTATATTATATTTATACTATGCACACATTTACACAAATAACATTATAAAAATTCATAATAAATAATAATAATAATGCACACAATCAGTATCACATGCATAATATATAAATTTATAATAAAAAGATAAACCTTTATTTTTGGAGTTTGAAATACCAATGAGATGGGATTCATGAGAGAGAGTGATCTGTGATTTGTGTTGTTTGGTTTTTGGATGTCTTGATATGTGTTATTGTTGGTTTTGGGATCAGTTGATATATGATTAGGGTGTGCAAGATTTTAATTAAGATGTGTAAAATTATTTTTAAAGATAAATTAAACATATAAAAAAATATTTTATATAAATATAATATTTTTTTTCAAGTCAGTGTGTGTTTGCATATCAATAAAAAATTAAAATTATTTTACTATTCAACTTATTTTTACTATTATTCATGGGCCCTACTGCACTTTTTGGCATTATTCATAGGCCCCACTGTACTATTTCAATTAACTTTTACCTTTATCTACAGTACTTTCAGTAATAATTTTTTAGTTTCAGCAAAATAAATGGTATCCAAACACACCCTCAAGGCGGTTCAAGTTTCATTTGAAGTTTTGAACCCCTGAAGAATGTGTAACGCCACACCTGGAACTAAATTGAACCCAAAGAGAGAATATATTTAGCGTTGCTCCATTATGTATTTAAGCATAACAGTAAATCTTTTAATTTATTTTGAATTTGGAAATTTATGGTTGTTCTATAATCTCTAATCCTGAGTTGGGTATAGGAGTTGGAGTGTACCATATTTGATCATTAGCCTACAATGAGGGAGAAATTTAAGAATTCTATTGTACAATATTATGCTCGTGCAATGCATGGCTTAATAAAAAATATTTTGATAACATAAATAAATTAAATAACAAATAAAATATAAAAGGTATATTATGTAAGTTCAAGTTTGGTATTTTTTGTTCAAAAACAAATATTATAAAATATTTTAAAAACTATGGCAAATTGTTAAAATAGTATAACAATTATTAATGAAATCTCTCTCTCTCTCTCTCTCAATTGCATATAAAGTATTGTTCTTAAAGGACTCAAATAATTACATAACTTAACTGGAGGTTTTTCATTTGTCAAAAAAAAAAAAAAAAAAAACATAATTCTCTTCTAACTTATATAGTTACATCTGAATTGTGTTATGCACTTGAAGGGTGTAGACTAAATGGTATTTTTTTTTTTTTCAAACCTTTATTTAGATTTACATTTTGATACAGTAATGATCTCTTTTATCTAAATCAAATCTCCTTCAAGATGAATGGAAAGTTGTGACAATTTAATATGGATCTCCCTCAGGATGAGTGGAAAGTCATGAAAATTTAATATTAAAGGAGTCTTGAGGAATAAAAAGGATATAGACAATTGTTAAATTAGTTCAAGCAAAGTTGCATAATCATATTGAGGTGTGGATTCTTTTTCATGATGTAGATTTAATATTACTTGGTTATAGCAATTTTGTGAAGGAATATGTTGTTGATATTCATAATATGCTATGTTTTAGAAATTTTTTTTTCATGAATATTGATATTTGTAAAAACAAAAATGAAAATTAATTATAATGAAATTTAAATAAAAATATTACATGCTCATAATGTTAGATAATCTCTTCCATACCCATATAATATTATTAACAAAAAAAAAAAAAAAAAAATAGTAACATAAGGCAAGGGTGGGAGGCGTTTCTCCCCGATGTGGGATTGAGCAAAACCTTGAGCTTGAGGATTAGGCCTGCGCCCCGTGCCGCTAATTCCGAAGAGGATAATACTTGATTGGGGTTCGAGACTAAGTTTCCTCCCACAAGAACAATAAGTAGTGTTTCTACAAAAAAAAATAAAAATAAATAAAAAAAACCTAGAAAGAAGAAGCCATAAAAAGAAGAAAAAGAAACTGAAGATGGTAAAACATAGAGTTGATGGGCCTACCTTAATGGGCCTGACGGATCGGAACTGGTGGGCCTGTATAAAGATGATCCCCTGCACTTTGAAGGCCCATTACTGACAGACGTAGTAAGGGCCCATGATCCGAGGTCCATATCGCCTAGAAAAGCCTTAAGAGCCAAAGATGGAAATCCTTGCTCATCACGCTCAGAGGAATTTGTATTAGAGTCCCACATGGAAAAGATTTGGAAACTAAGAAGAAAAGTCAACCCTTTGCCACTATAAAAGGCCTGCCACCCTCAGAAATCGAGGTATGCTTTAATTGACCCTCTCTCTAACGCTCTAAGTAAAACAGAAGAATTCTAACTTGACCGTCGGAGAGCCTTTGGCCGGCACCACACCGGTGCTCTCTGAAGGATTCTTTCGATTGCTTCGTCGTGCAGGTTCGATTCGAGTCACGAGTACGGTGTGACCCATTGGTGACAATTTTGAACGTCATCAGTTGGCGCCGTCTGTGGGAAAGGGTAACATAGCACACTATCGCTTCCTAGACAAAGGAGTTACATGGTACTCACACGCTCGATGGCAACCACTAACGACGTTCAGGAAGGGGAAGCCCCCACGACTGCCCTTGAGAGACAGTTTAGGACGCTCGCCGCAGCCATGGAGCGCCTCACAAAACAAAACCACGACCTAGAAGAGCAGCTGAACCAAAAGAGTGCGGCCGTCAATAACCAAGGAGCGGATCAAGAAGGAACTAGCGCTGAAAGGAGGAATCATGACGGAGCACAAGAGAGTAACGCCCCAAGCAAACAAGTGCGACGGGACGCTAGCATCCCTTCAGTGACGGATACAGCTCCACAACCCATCATCGCGGAGATGCAGGCGATGAAGGAACAGATGGAAGTACTGATGAACGCTCTCAAGGGGCGAGTGTCCAGTGATCTTGACGACCTTGTCAACCGGACTGACTCGCCATTTACGACATCCGTCAATTCCTTCCCCCTGCCAAGTAAATTCCGCATGCCAAGTATGGATAGTTATGACGGAATCAAGGACCCTCTCGATCACCTAGAGACCTTCAAGACCCTGATGCACCTTCAGGGAGTGGCAGACGCAATTATGTGCAGGGCGTTCCCTACAACCCTAAAGGGCGCAGCAAGGATTTGGTTCAGCCGGCTAACACCAAACTCCATCGGCACCTTCAAGGAGCTGAGCGCTCAATTCACTACGCACTTCATCGGAGGACATCGGTATAAGAAATCCACGGCTTGTTTAATGAACATCAAGCAGAGAGAGGAGGAGACGTTACTGGCCTACATATCACGCTTCAATAAAGAAGCGCTCTCGATCGACGAAGCCGATGACAAGATCCTAGTGGCAGCGTTCACGAACGGGCTGAAGGGGGGTAAGTTTTTGTTTTCCCTATACAAAAACGACCCAAAGACCATGTCGGAGGTGCTTTACAGGGCCACCAAGTATATGAACGCTGAAGACGCACTATTAGCCCGAGAAGATAGACCCAAGAAAAGAGACAGACAAGAGGATCCCCGACAGGACCAGGGGCGGAAGAAAGGAAGGATGGGAGACCGAAGGGAGGAGAGACGTCCAAAACCCATGGGCTCAAGGTTCACAAGTTTCACCTCGTTGACTGCTCCGATAGACCAAGTCCTAATGCAGATTAAGGACGAAGGATCCCTGACGTTTCCGGGAAAGCTGAAGAGTGATCCCAACAAAAGGTCCAGAGACAAATATTGCCGCTTCCATCGTGACCATGGTCACGACACGACCGATTGCTACGACTTGAAGCAACAAATCGAAGCCCTTATCCGACAAGGGAAGCTGAAGAAGTTCGTCAGCAAGGAGAGAACGGAGCAACACCCACAAGAACAACACCCCCGTCGGGAAAACGAGCGACCAAGGCCCCCATTAGGGGAAATAAGGATGATAATTGGAGGAACAGCCGCGGCCGGATCATCGAAAAAGGCCCGCAAAACATACCTTCGGATGGTACAGAATGTCCAGTTGGCGGGTACAGTGCCAAAGATGGCAAGAAGAGAAGGCCCCATTATCGGGTTCTCGGAAGAGGATGCAAGACGCCTACACCATCCACACGACGATGCCCTCGTCGTCACCTTGCGGGCAGGCGACTACAATATCCACCGAGTGTTGGTCGACAACGGTAGTTCGGCCGACATCCTGTATTATCCGGCGTTCCAACAAATGAGGGTTGACAGGGAGCAGCTAATACCGACAAACGCCCCGCTCGTTGGTTTCGGAAGGAGTAGAATATTCCCTTTGGGCGCAGTCACGTTATCGGTGACAGTAGGAGATTACCCCCAACAAATCACCAAGGACGTAACATTCTTGGTGGTCAATTGCTCGTCAGCCTACAATGCTATTATTGGAAGACCCACGCTCAACTCGTGGAAGGCGGCAACATCAACTTACCACCTGATGATCAAGTTCCCAACGGAGTATGGGGTAGGAGAGCTACGCGGAAGTCAAATTGCCGCACGAGAATGCTACGTAGCTATGATGGAGGTGGAAGACCAGATCCAGGCCTTGAACATAGAAGAACACCGAACGACGGCAGAACCTACAGAGAAGCTAGAGGAGATAACTCTCGACAGTTCCAATCCAGACCGAACCACCAAGATCGGAACGCTTGCCAAACCCGCAATCCGTCAAGAGCTCGTGGCTTTCTTGAGAAGCAATAAGGATGTGTTCGCCTGGAGCCATGACGATATGCCAGGAATCGATCCCTCGGTCATGGTACATAAGTTGAATGTGTTGCCCTCGTTTCCACCCGTCCGACAAAAGAAGAGAGTATTCGCTCCGAAACGAGACCAAGCAATAGCGGAAGAGGTCCGCAAACTCCAAGAGGCAAGCTTCATCAGGGAAGTCTACTACCCCGATTGGCTGGCGAATGTGGTAATGGTGAAGAAAACGAGCGGCAAATGGCGGATGTGCGTGGACTTCACCGATCTTAACAAAGCATGCCCCAAAGATAGCTATCCTCTTCCAAGGGTCGACATCCTAGTAGACTCGACGGCTCAACACCAATTGCTAAGCTTCATGGATGCTTTCTCGAGTTATAACCAGATCCGCATGCACGAGGACAATCAGGAGAAGACTTCGTTTGTAACCAGTCAAGGACTCTTCTGTTACAAAGTAATGCCATTCGGCCTGAAGAATGCAGGGGCAACATACCAGAGACTAATGAACAAGATGTTCGCACAGCAAATCGGGAGAAATGTCCAAGTCTATGTCGACGACATGCTGGTGAAGAGCCGGAAGGAGGAAGACCACTTGGAAGATCTCAAGGAAACATTCGGCACACTTCGATCCTACAACATGAAACTCAATCCGGGAAAGTGCGCGTTCGGTGTAACGGCAGGCAAATTCCTAGGATTCATGGTTTCTCAAAGGGGGATTGAAGCTAACCCGGACAAAATCCGAGCCATAATGGAGATGGCCCCCCCGAGAAACGTGAAGGAAGTACAGAGCCTTAACGGCAAGGTAGCGGCATTGAATAGATTCGTGTCGAGAGCGACGGACAAGTGTTTACCCTTCTTTCGAACATTGAAAAAGTCATTCGAGTGGACGGACGAGTGTCAGCGAGCCTTCGAGGAGTTAAAAACCTATCTATCTTCACCACCTCTACTGAGCCCCTCGCAACCAGGCGAAGAACTCTTCCTCTATTTGGCTGTCTCCACGGTGGCCGTCAGCGCGGCCTTAATCAGAGAGGAGGACAGGGCACAGAAGCCCGTGTACTACGCCAGCCGGGCGCTCCGCGGTGCCGAGGAAAGATACCAACCTATGGAGAAACTCGCTTTTGCGTTGGTCACGGCGGCTCGCAAACTCAAGCCCTACTTTCAAGCCCATACCGTGAACGTAATGACCGACAAGCCCTTGCGAAGGGCACTGAGTAATCCTGAAGCCGCGGGTCGACTGACGCTGTGGGCAATAGAATTGAGTGAGTTTGACATCAAGTACCGTCCACGTGTGGCCATTAAAGGACAAGCTGTAGCCGACTTCATAGCAGAGTTTACGCGTGACGCAGACAAGGGGGCAGAAGAACCCCTCCAGTGGAACATCTACACCGACGGATCATCCAATAAGCGAGTTGGAGGAGCCGGCATAGTATTGCTGTCACCTGAAGGAGACAAGATTGAATGTATGGTCCGTCTCGACTTCCCCATTACCAACAATGAAGCAGAATACGAAGCGGTGGCAGCAGGACTCGACCTAGCCAAAGCCGCCGGAGCTGAAAGTGTGGTCGTGCATTGCGACTCTCAAGTCGTGACCAATCAAGTAAACGGAGATTATGAATGCAAAGGGGAAAGGTTGAAGAGATATCTTGATCAAGTAAGGGCGAGAGTCGACGGGCTAAAAGCAATGTTCGTCCAGATCCCCAGGGGAGACAATGAGCTCGCCGATCGGCTAGCCAAAGCCGCTTCAGCAGAACATATGATGATACCGGGTAATGTACTTCCCTTTGTTCAAATCTTTCCGCTAATAGACCCCGACAACATACAGGAGATACGCTCCGAAAGAAACTGGACTACTCAGATAACTTCATACTTAAAGGACGGGATATTGCCAGACGAGAAGGAGGCAGCGAGAAAGCTAAAAGTCCGAGCGGCAAGGTTCGTCTTGATAAAAGACATTCTTTACAAGAGAGGTTTCTCCCGTCCTTACCTAAGATGTCTCGAGGTTGAAGAGGCAGACTACGTGATGAGGGAAGTACACAAAGGAATATGCGGGAACCATTCCGGATCGCGCTCGTTAGTGCACAAACTGGTACGGGCTGGGTATTACTGGCCAACCATGCAGAAGGATGCCGAGTCTTACGTTAAAAGCTGCGACAAATGCCAAAGGTTCAGCAATTTCATCGGACAACCAGCTGAGGAGCTAACCCCTATAACGGCTCCATGGCCGTTCGCTCAGTGGGGACTAGATATCATGGGACCTTTCCCAACGGCGGTAAGGCAGCTGAAGTTCTTGGTAGTGGGTATTGACTACTTCACAAAATGGGTAGAGGCGGAAGCCTTGGCCACCATTACAGAAAAAAACATTAGAAGTTTTGTCTGGCGGTGCATCGTATGCAGGTTCGGCATTCCAAGAGTTCTTGTCTCAGATAACGGGAGGCAGTTCGACAACGGCCACGTCAGGGATTTCTGCACTCAGCTAGGAATAAAAAACCACTACTCATCACCTGCCCATCCTCAGGCTAATGGCCAGGTTGAAGTCACGAACCGATCCCTATTAAAGATTATCAAGACTCGGCTCGAGGGGGCAAAGGGTATATGGCCCGAAGAATTGCCGAGCATACTATGGGCATACAGGACAACGGCGAGGACTCCGACAGGAGAGACGCCATTTCGACTGACATACGGGAGCGAGGCTGTCATCCCAGCAGAAGTTGGACTCACAAGCTACAGGGTTCACAACCATGACGAATGCAGGAATGACGAATCCCTGAGGCTACAGCTGGACCTGATAGATGAGGTCAGGTCGGAGGCGGAGCAAAGGATCGCTAGGTACAAGGATCGCATGTCCAGACATTACAACACACGGGTCCGACATAGAAACTTCCAAGTTGGAGACCTCGTACTCAGGAAGGTCATGGGTGCAACTAAAGACCCTGCACAGGGAAAACTCGGCCCCAACTGGGAAGGACCTTATAGAGTTACGTCATGGAAAAGGAAAGGAACGTACCACCTGGAGACAACAGATGGAGAGAAGCTGCCACATCCATGGAATGCCGAGCATTTGAGGAAATACTACCAGTAGTAGTGACACGGCAACCAGTTTTTGTTTGAGCTTTTTATAAGTTTCTCTTTTAACTGTCTTTTTGCTACAATTTTGTTGTGCCCTTTTTAAGCCCAAAGGGGGCAGGCACCTTTTTTTCCTTTACGCATTTCTATAGTCAAATATTACTTTGATCTTCTACTTGAATGTCATTATAATTGTCTACAAAACTAACGGAAACTAAATAAAGTCCACAAGATGGACGGATAGAAATGCAGTCCGCAAGATGGACGGATCATCCTACGGGGATGATAAGATACTACAGGAATAATTATTCAAGTCCACAAGATGGACGGATATAAATGCGGTCCACAAGATGGACGGATCGCCCTACAAGGACGATAGCCCTCAATCCGCAAAATTGACGGACACAAAATGTCCACAAGATGGACGGATCATCCTACGAGGATGATAAGATACTACAGGAATAATCATTCAAGTCCACAAGATGGACGGATATAAATGCGGTCCACAAGATGGACGGATCACCCTACAAGGACGATAGCCCTCAATCCGCAAAATTGACGGACACAAAATGTCCACAAGATGGACGGATCATCCTACGAGGATGATAAGATACTACAGGAATAATCATTCAAGTCCACAAGATGGACGGATATAAATGCGGTCCACAAGATGGACGGATCAACCTACAAGGGTAGTAGCCAAAGTCCACAAGATGGACGGACCATCCCACAGGGATGATGACTCAAGTCCACAAGGTGGACGGATACATTCGAAAGTCCACAAGACGGACGGATCGTCCTACAAGGACGATCACTGAGAGTCCTTAAATGGACGGACATGAAATAAAGTCCACAAGGCCGACGGGCCATCCCACAGGGATGATGACATCCTACAAGGATGATAACTCAAAGTCCACAAGGTGGACGGAAATAATGGAAGAACATGCAAGCGAAGTGGACGGACCACGTTAAAATTTTTTACAAGTCCATTAAATAGGCATTACATTTAAAAAGTAATGTACAACGTCACAAAGTGGACGGTTCCTCGTAATGAACCTCTAAAAATAGACGGAGAAGGAAAATCCTCACGGATGTAAATGCTCAATCAACACAAGATAACAAGTCTGCAATGTGGACGGAGTATCACAGATAAACAAATATTCTCACAAAAATCCTTCCTCAAGAAGGAGGACGGACCTTTAAACAGAGTACCAAACAATGATAAAAAGCATATATGAACATTAAGCCAAAAGCCCCAAAGGCAAGTGTTTAATACAATTAAAGAGGACGGATTGTCTTGAAATATGAATATAAAAAAAAAAAAAAAAAAAAAAGAGAATGGACGGATTGTCCTCAAAATGAATTACATAGACGTTAATCTTCCTTTTGTTCAGCAACTTGGACATCCTTCGACGGGACGGACTCTCCGTCTCCTTGAGCAGCGCCGTCGCCAAAGAGGTCCTCCGTATTTTTGGAGGCGACGGGGAGGGCAGAAGTCTGGGCTTGGTCCTCAAGTTTGACCATTGACAAATCCAGCTCTGGATAGGCCTTCTTGACTTGACGGAGAGAATCATCGAAGCCTTGAAGGAAGGAATCTGACAGCTCGCCCAAATAGGACTCCGAGCATCGGTACTCCTCGACGGCTACCTCTTTCACATGACGGATCTCTTCCTTGAGTTCTTTGATCTCCGCCTCTCTTTTCTCTATGACCGTCAGCGCAGAGGCCGTCTTCTCCTCCAGCTCCTTCCTTGCCTTCTCAGAAAGCTCCAGCTTCTTCTCCATCTTGGACCTCCATTTATGGAGTTGTCCGAGCTCTTCCTCCGTCTGCTCCGCCTTCGCGCGCACCCGGTCCAAGGTACTCTCACGGTTGAGACACCGGTCCAGTAGTCCCTTCATCATGACCAAGGACTGCGAATAGAAAAGAGACCGTCACATAATGTAAATAACAACGAAAAAGAAAAATAAACTTATTTGACGGACATAACCAACCTGAGCGATGGCAAAGAGGCCCGTCTCCCCCATGGCCTCCGTCGAATGGTTTCCAAGATCTTCATAGTCTTCCGCCGTGATGATGGACGACAGCTTCTCCAATGCATACTTGGAGTCGTCGCGGAGAAGGGAAGGAGGTCTCTCTTGCTTACCTTCTGGGGCCGTCATCAATCCTTTACCCGTCCCCTACTTAGCTGGGGTGACGGTCTTGTTACCCTCAGCCATTAAACCGACCATAGGTTCAAGAGAGACCTTTGGTTGCTTAAATGGACGGTCGGATTTTGATGTCGGTTTCCTCTTAGGGGCTGAAGCCGACACCTTAGGTACCACCTCGCCGGATTCCCTTTTCTTGACGGCTTGGGATTTGATCAAAGCTCTCCTTTTTGCGTCCTCCATCTCTGCAAATAATGACGGATGAAATTAAAACTAAGTAAGGTCAGTTAAATGGCAAAGTAAAGTTGACGGGCTTACGTCTATGAACTCGTTCGTCGTATCTAATTGCCTCTTGGGTGGGCTCAGGACCGTCGCAGTACCAATGTATGGTCCTCGGGTTCACTAACTTAGCCCAAGTCCTTTCCTCCGGCGTAGTTTTCCTGCAAACCTTTTCAAGGAAACTAAACTCCTCAAGGCTGACTTGTGGGCGCCGTCTACCTGCAGAGAGAGACGATCAAGATATACACATAAAAATGGACGGATATGAAAAGTTTTACAAAATTAAGACGGATGCATACATGATTGATTTATCACTGCCCAAGTTGTGTCGACGGGCATGTAATCCGTCTCCCCTGGATGGTTCATCCATCTATCACCCTCCAGGAAGAAGTAGCGACTCTTCCAGTCTCTATTTGAGTCTGGGGTCTCAAAGATCACCTTCAACAAGGGGCTCCGACTAGCAAAACTATACATCCCCCTTGATCCAGAAATCTCGTCTGGACGGTAACAGTGAAGAAATTCACGGACCATCAATTTCCTTTCCCCATCTGACATTGCACCATAAAGAATCTCCATGGCTATGAAGACCCTCCAGGCGTTAGGGGATATCTGGGTGACGGACAACCCCAGATACTGTAAAAGTTCCCTATGAAGTGTAGAAAGCGGGAATCGAATTCCAGCCTTCAACGCCTGCTCGTACACTCCGACACCGTCTACCCCTTCATAGTAACACTTCTCCGACGCGTAAGGTAGACGGATGGAAACATAGTCAGGGATTTGGAAGTTAGTTCTGAAGGTGCTGAAGTGTTTCTCCCTGATGACGGATGTAAACCTATGCACCATCCACTCTGGCAACATGATGAACTGCCTTAGTCCATCAGCACCTACGACGGACTCCAGTGCTTGATCCCCGTCGTCATCAGAACCCTCTATTTCAACTATCTCCACATCCTCATTTGTTGAGGATGAAGAGGAGGCAGACGGACTCCTATCTTCGCCAGGGCTCTCTTGGTCTTTATGACCGGACGGGTATACATCCTCGTATTCCGTCCCATCACGAACCACCGACTGGTTACTTGACGCACTAGACATTTCCTACAATTGACAATGAAACCTAAGACCGACGGGTTTGAAAGTGTTGACGGGTATGGAAAGCCTAACAACAATGCATGGACGGAAATGTAACTTGACTATAATATATTAGAAGCATTTACCAAACTTAGCAGAGGAGAGGTGACGGTTTGTGTAATCAGTAGATGCTCGTCCTCGACGGATTACTCTGACAAGGTTGACGGCTTCGCTCTGACAAATGATTTCTGAGTGAAAATTGAAAAATGAGAGAGTGAGGCGCCTTATATATATAGGAGGTGCACGGAAGACGAAGCGACGCTTCGATCCTATACAACGACCATTCAGAGAGTGACACGTGGCATGCTTAATAAATGCTGACAACCTGTCAGTACGTACCAACGGATTTGTACCCGTCATGTAACCTTCAACTTGATGAATCTTCCTCTGACGGGTTGATCCATTTGGAACCGTCGTCCTATCTGGCATGAATCCGTCATAAAATGACCGTCATACCCATACGTAAGGATCGTCACCCCATTGATCCTTTGTCCTAAAAGGTGACGGACCATTGGGGTGAAGGGGGCAACTGAAGATGGTAAAACATAGAGTTGATGGGCCTACCTTAATGGGCCTGACGGATCGGAACTGGTGGGCCTGTATAAAGATGATCCCCTGCACTTTGAAGGCCCATTGCTGACAGACGTAGTAAGGGCCCATGATCCGAGGTCCATATCGCCTAGAAAAGCCTTAAGAGCCAAAGATGGAAATCCTTGCTCATCACGCTCAGAGGAATTTGTATTAGAGTCCCACATGGAAAAGATTTGGAAACTAAGAAGAAAAGTCAACCCTTTGCCACTATAAAAGGCCTGCCACCCTCAGAAATCGAGGTATGCTTTAATTGACCCTCTCTCTAACGCTCTAAGTAAAACAGAAGAATTCTAACTTGACCGTCGGAGAGCCTTTGGCCGGCACCACACCGGTGCTCTCTGAAGGATTCTTTCGATTGCTTCGTCGTGCAGGTTCGATTCGAGTCGCGAGTACGGTGTGACCCATTGGTGACAATTTTGAACGTCATCAGAAACAATGCTTAGAAATATATAAGAATACACTAAAGAAAACCGTGTGCGTGTCTGTATATACATATATAGAGTTTTCAATTATGAGGAAGTTAGATTTTTAATCAATGTAGGTTATGAAAAAGATATGTATTAGTTAAAAATAGTAACAATTAAAGTTTTTTTTTTCTTAAAAAAAAAGAGAGAGAAAAGATTAAATATACTAAGAATTTGAAATATATCTACAAATGGACATATTTATCGGCTTGAGCCTTGAGTTGTCCATCAAATTTGGGTTATTTGAGTAGAATTACAATTTCTGCTAGTTAAACCCATATGAGCATTACAATTAAAACAAAAAACAACCGTGATTGATGGTTGTAAGAAAATAGGATAAAATTGTTGTTTAAAAAAAAATTCAACGTAAAAAAAATTAAATAAATAAAACACACACACACAATGAAGAAGCCGTTATCAACATAACTTTATCTAAGTGATAAACCAATAGAAGAAAATAAGTGATAAATCAATTGAAGGAAAGTTGATAAGAACAATTGAGATATTATTTTGTTTTTATTTTATAAGATGCATTAGACCTTTGTTTTTTAGTATAGTATACGTTGTTGCAATTTAAGATGCATTAAACATTTTCTTTTAGTGTAGTAATTAAAAAATAGAATTTAAGATGCATTAGATCTTTTTTTCTTAAGTGTAGTAATTAAAAAATAAGATGAATTAGATTACACTACATCTACGTTGCTGCAATTTAAGATGCAATAAACTTTTATATATATATATATATATATAAATGTTCTCTTTTTAAAATCTAAAAATCTAAAAAAAAAATTATGTAATATGGTGAAGTCACTTGGCCTAACCACGGCGTCTAAACTCAACTTTTTTTATATAATATATGATATGATTTATACCAGGAGTGACAATTCGTGTTTGTGGGACGGGTTACCAAAATTTTTTTAGGATGGTGGAAAGACACTAGAGATGGCTATCACCGTGGCGTGAAATTTTTTATTATGACTTGGATTGTGAGTAGATATTACTTAAACAGATGACATTGAATTAAATTATGGACAAAATTTAACTACAAAATTGGTTGTAACTTAAGGTTACAAACTTACTTAATAAAATAAATATTACAACATATTTTGAAAATCTAACTGTTGAATTACATGTTCATTACGCTCTTAATACACATGTTAAATTTTGTGTCAATCGAATATTATTTACTATATGAACTATAAGTTTATATTTTGTGCATAATTTTAAATTACAAAAACTTGTAATTTAACAAATTTAATGATGACATAACTATTGATCTTTAATTTTCTTAAAATTTTGCAAACATAGAGGATATAAGAAGAAGATATAATTTAATAGTAAATTTATCAAAAATCACCTCCAATAAAAAGATATTAAATAAATTTATAGTCTAAAATTACAACTAATTTTATAATTAAATTTTGTCCTTAGATTATTAGCTTACGTGGTCCTCTAATTGCACTGTATAATTTCTCATCAATGCGGAGCTTTGCAGAGAACCAAAGGATTCACGTGGAATATTATTACCAGCCAGGTGTGGGCCACATAAACCAAATATTTGGTTTCCGATTCTGGTGATGATGTGAAAGACAAAACCATTTTTAGCCGTTAAAATTGCCCTTAATTTCTAACCCTGCTTCTAATATAAATTACATTGTAATTTGTAAGAGTTAATAATTTTTCTTCGATAATATTATATTTTTCTTTTTTGTTAAAAATTCATTTTTTACATATATATTTTTTTGTTGTTAATCCTATATAAAAGAAAAGAAGAAAATTATCAAATGTTAGAAAAAATCCCAAAGAGGAATTAGTTAAACTTATAATTTTAAATTATCAAAGTTTTTATTGATGCTTAATACATTACACACACTTTTTTACACACACCACTCACTATTTCTCTCTTGCTATTTCACTCACATTTTTTTTTTTTTTTGAGTAAAATCCCCAATTGTAGAATACTAATCTTTATAGAAACAACATTTATTGGACTATCACACGCTTCTAGCTATATCACTTCTTGGATACAATACTTCTCTCTAATGTCTTACATGCATAAGCGTAAAACTTACAGAGGAGATAAGAAAACAAAGCATTAAATGCTTTCACGAAAAAGCTATCCTACAAAGTCGCGGTTGTTGAAATCATGGAAAGGAAAAGGATGTAAGATCTTTCCTTAATAGCGCTCAAGTAAAGTTACTAAAAATGACAGCTTTTAAGAGTTTAAAAAATTACTTTATTTACTTTAACAACTTATTTTATAATATACCTAATATTAAATATACCCAATATTAAAGTATCTAAAATTGTTAATTTTTCATTTAAACATTCTTTTTTATTACTTTTTTTTTTTTTTTATTCTTGTTTTCCTCTTTCATTACTTTTTTATTACTTTTCATCTAAAATATTCTTTCATGTGGAAGAGGTTGAGTGTGTGGGAGACTAATAAAATATTATTTGCAGCAAATAACCAGTGGGCTGCTATCTCTAGCAGCCAAATGTAGCAATGAGTTAAAAAATTATAGCAATGAGTCAAAATAACAACTTTGTTGTAAGTGTGTTTTTAGTGTTTGGGTTGCTAAAATGACTATGAATGCTTAGTAGAAGTTAGCCTCCTACGTTATTAGTATTCTCACAATTTCTCCACACCTTGCTTGTAGTCACACATGCAAAACATTTGACTTCCGTCCTAGTGGTCTAGAGTCGGTGATGGCTCTACAATCTTTATAAAAATAAATAAATATAAAAATATAAAATATAAAAGATAGATCTTTTATTGAATTTAGAATTGAAGTTGGAAAACCCGCGTTACTTTTTCATATAGTTTAACCAAATTGCTACATGCTCTCATGAGTGTATACAATTAGATTTTCTATGAGAGCGTATATAACCCAGAGAAAATTATACTTTACCCTCTTAAATTATATCATCTTTTACACTTATCTCATAAACTACAAGAATGTATACTTCTCTAAATCAAACATCATTTTACACTTACCCCCTAATTTAAAAGAATACACACTTTCAACCCTAAATACAAAAACAAAAAAAAAAGGTTAGTAGTGTTGGCGGAACATATAGTCCCCAAAAATTTTAAAAACTCTTATGTATATAAATTTTAAAATATATATATACTTATGTATAAATTTTTTTTTTATAGATCTCTTATACATGTGAAATGGAAAATTAGCTAGGCTTAGAACACCCAAAGGGTGAGTTTGGCATTAGTTTTAAGTTTTAGTTTTAGCTTTTAACTTTTATGTACATCTTTTTAAAACTTCATTTTTTTTCTGCTTTTTCTCACTTTTTCAAAAAATTTCAAGGTACAAGTATATTTTAGTACACTTCCAACAAAAAGCTGGATAAACCGTTCCCAAACAGACCCCAAGTGTTTGTTCAAAAATAGCTTATTTAGCTTTTTGCTGAAAGTATACTAAAGTATAATTATAATTTGAAAAAAGTGAGGAATTTTTTTAAAAAAAAAAAGTTTTACATAAAAGTTAAAAGTTAAATACTGAGCTTATAAGCTCCTGCCAAACAGACACTAAATCTCAATTAGAAACTTAGATATATTTATAAATAAAATTATTTTTCAAAAGCCTATGATTTTTATAAGAAAGTATCAATTTATTTATATTAGTTTAAGTCAACTCACAATCTCACTAGTGATGAGTGGTATATACCAATTACTAAACTTAATTGGACATTTATATATAAATTTATAATGAATATATAGTTATCATAACAATTATGTAAAATAATATAGGGAAAATAAATAAGGATTTTTTTTTTTTTGAGAAACAAACACACACACACAAGAGAGAGGGAAAGGGGTTCTAACACAAAAGTCTACCACAACTCCACTCAAAAGTCATGGTAACTTTTAAGAAAGGATAGGGTAAATTATACTACATTAGTTCTTACACTTTTTTGGTTTGTAATAAAGATTCTTATCTTTTATATTATTGTTTATTTTTGTACTTTTCTAGTAGTGTCTAAAGGATTGATTGTTGATTACGGATAGATTAAACATATCAAATTTTTTTTCCCCCCAAATACTACTCACACCATTTATCAAGTTAAATAAATATGTTTTTTTAGTATACCTATTAGGTTATGAATTGTACTTTACAATTTAATTAGGTGTTCATCTATAAATTGTACTTGCTTTCATGCTTGCACATTGTCACAGTGACAAGTCCAACTTCGGGCAACTGCATGTGTTTGCACGAGTCACCAACCCCAAATAAACGATTACCAATGATCCACATAAGCTTTAAGTTATAGTAAATCAAGATATATAATATCTGTCAAGGGTCTTGTAACTAAATTGATACATGTACAAAGTACTTGAAGTTTAGAGGGAAAATGATTTGAGTTGCAAAGTTAGCAACATATTGTAATTATCTCTCAAAAATGTTATAAATGGTGAATGTGCATTGATAAAAGAGTCACTAGACTTTTTGTTGATTCAATTAACTATGGATGTTCTTCCGGATATAATTTTCTCTATTCTATCAGAAATTAAAAAAAAAAAAAAAAAATTCCTTTAACACATGTTGGATTCACATGCAACACATGTGCCATTACTGTGTGTCCATGTATGTATACAATTAGGTTTAAATTTGTTAATATTACAGTATGTAATCATTTTTTATTAGATAAGTCTTTCCAATGAATTTGGTATCTCACTATATTTTCTTCTTAAACTTCTCATGTTCATAAGTTATCAATAAAATTAGAGATTATGACCATTTCATCTATAAAAGTTATAAATATAAGCTTCTTTTATGGATTTTTTTTTTATCCTATCCTTTAGAATTACATACAAAACATGAATATATAGCTTCAATATTAAACACTGTCGAATATGAATGAAATTTAACTGGTGCATAAAAAGGAATCAAACATATTATCACTATGTCACATCCCAAATCCAATACCTAAATTTGTGACCATGACCAGCATGTTAATATCAAGCTTGAATTTAATATTAACAAGAACCAACTAAACTTTTAAACAAAAGCTTTCCTCTTTCTTTTTATTCTAATTTCTTTACTTTCTTGATATAAAATTTTCATTTAATATTTAGAGCATCTACATTGTACTCAAGGAATAACATAATCCACCAGTCATTCAATTTCAACACTTTCACATAATACATCTCTAATTATACTAAATATACAACTCCAATCAGGAGAGCCTAAAATACACAATACTATAGAGCTAAACATCAAATTGCTAAATTAGGATCTATACTTTTAAAACTAAAACCACCTCCTTCCAAAACTCGACCGCTCCAGAATAAAACATGTTGACTAAAATAGTGGAAGGGGTGAGCTACACAACTCAGTAAAGGTAAGTTACATAAGAATTTAATAAAAATGCATGGAAATCAATGCATTTCATTTTATGGATATTCAGATAGGAGAACATCTTTTCATGCATAGTATTTTATATTATGCATAATAATAACCTACACACTTTTCATAGGAAAATAATTGTTCTCATTAAACTTATTAGAATAATACTACAAAATCTTTTAGACTGAATTTCTTTCATTTCTTACAAAGTCACCATATATAATATTGACCGCTTAAAATCACACACACACACACACACATATATATATATATATATATTCTTATTACAAAATAATCATTTTGACTTAATCAGATAATTGGTAACTTTATCTTAAATTAGAGATATCTTAAAGAATAACAAAACTTTTCTTCATAAACTTCTTCTCATAAAATATTATAACTTTCATAGTCACAAAACTTAACATTTCATAAAAAACATATATCTGATAACTTTTTAATATAAGCTTTCATAAGAAGTTTTATCTTTAAAGAACACTAGAAACTTCAGAAATTTTTATCTCTAAAGAACAGCTTTTCTTTTCATCATAAACTTTTTGTTTCTTTTCATGAGAGCTTTTAACTTTTCATAATACTCATAATGCATTTCAACATAATTATTCTCTCATGATCACGAAATAATATAAATGTTCATAAATAATATATTGGTCAGTCCATATTTGATAGGTCTGTACAAATTTGGGTGTGCACGATATTGTTCGCTTTGGGACATCACAAAGATCATTCACTCATAGTTTTGCTCCTCTCCACGTCACATAAAACATTGGGGAAGAGGCCTCGTCTAACATTAGAGTGGGACGTCACAAAGATCATTCCCTCACGGTTTTGCTCCTCCCCATGTCACACAAAACATTGGGGAAGAGGCCTCACCACTTTTAATGGCCAATTAAATAACATTTTCTATTGAAAACCTGTAATTTAACCCCTCCTGGCCAAGTTCAAATCACTAGAGGACAAAACCCGAAAACATTTCATACTTATACCTCATACTGAAATTCATAGTTTGCATGACATTTCATAATAATAACATTTTCATTCTTTTCTTTAAACATCATGTTCGTGGAACTAGTAATAACATCAATATGTTCAAATCATGTACATAAGGTTTGGAAAACTCACGAACATGTCTTTGTCTAAAACATGATTATATATCATATCTCTAATCAAAAACCTTTTAATGCATAATAAACTTTAAAATAACCTCATGGCTTACCAAATGTTTATATAACTTATCCCTTACCTAAAAGCAAAGGAATCGAGAGCCTAAAGTCGAAGGAGCTCAGACTTGGGTGCTGGGAACATCTAAACCAAATGTCAAAACTTATTACTATCAACTATACCTTAGCATAACTTACACATTTATCTCAAGGCCTATCTCTTAAAATTAGGGAAATCCTAATCCCAACTCAACGAGGTTCCCACAAACATATTATGCATATATCAAACAAATGTTGTATCAAACTAAAGAAAAACCATCATTCTCATATTTGTATCATATCTCTAGAGGAGCCAACTTCATTTCAAAATGTGCTTGAGATTAGGGCAATAATGCATGCATAAACATAAAATCCTTTAAGCATGGTCATATAACCAGATACACTCACATGGCAACATACAACACATTGAACAAAACAACAACATGAAAAAGCAGTAGAATGGTTTAAAACCCCTCCTTTGAGTACTAAACCTTGAAACCAAGGCATACAAAACTTATCTATGATCCAGACATACCAAATGATGAGCATACTAATTCACAGCTCAAATCATTTACCCTTACTTTAGAATTAAATCCTCAAATTTAGGTATGTCACTTATTGTTCATTGTTTATTCCAGGAACATATATTTTACTTGCTAAATTTAAATGAGTTATCAAATTACTTCCAATTTTCATGCCAATTTACAAAATTGCTCCTTTAGATATCTAGTACTTTTCCTAACAATTTCAGAGGTAAAGACTACAACCATGATTTGATAAAAATCATACAACTCATCATACTCAAATCTACTCTGACAGAAATTCAATCAACTTAGAAATTACATCATTATTTCTATACTCATCCAAATGCTGTGAGATCAGTTCAATAACAACCACAAGTGTCTTAGCTTTCATAGGAAATATCCTTAGCATCCAAATTCACAATATACAATTTATTGCATAATTTATCATGTTCGAACACAGAATCTGTCAAACTGACAACTTTGCAACATTTTCTTGTAAATTCACAAACAATTATCAAACAATGGTATTTTCATATGAAATTTAATACACACATTCTAGACATATTATATAATAATCCCCAACAAACCTTTTAACTATAGCTGTCTTAGAAAAATACAGGATTTAGAATGACCAAACAGGTTAACCAATAAGTGCAACTTTTAACAAATTCATGAAATGCTCATTAACTAACTCCCAACAAACTTCAATTACTGAATCAACTATACATTCAACACCTCAACTAACAATTCCATAAGTTTATCTAGCTATTTTACTCATTTTAACACTTACTCATAACAAATTTTATCTTAGTCTATCATCTAGGAGCACATGGAAGAACAAACAATAACTCAATTCATATTCGGGCAATCGATAGTCTCTAGAATCCAACACACCCATATACACATTCATATAACCATCACTTATGTTTAAATGGACAATAGATTAAAAGAATTATATTTTCCCCTTACCCTAGGCATGGTTCTTGGAGTGATAGAGCTAGAATCACTCTAGCTTTAAGTTGGGAACAAGAGCTTGAGAACAAGGACGGGCCTAGGTAGGGACCTAAGGGGGCCTGGCCCCCCTGGATCCAATATATATATAGTTATTATATATTTTATTTTTGTAATTAGGCCCCCCTTCCAAAACCTTAGACCCCTTCTTTTCCCCAATCAGCCTAGCTAGTTTAACCCAAATAGCAATTATCCAATCTAAAAACTTAACAAAAACAATAAAAATATCCATAATGGTAATTGCATTTTAGCAAAAAAAACTATTTTACCAACAATGAACCAAAAAAATCATGTGTTATAAGAGAAGTTAAAGCTAAATTTTTTGCAATTACAGTAAACTGGTATAAATACTAATTGATTGTAGCAAATTGTTAAAAATAAAATACAATATTTTATTAAGATTATATTTCTTCCTTCAATTAAAAAATTCAAATTCTCTCTCTTCCTTTATTATTTTAATAAGTTGTTTATATTATTTTAAATAAAATGATTAAAAATAAATAAAACATTTGATATTGGGTGTATTGTAAAGTGAGCTTGTAAAATAGATAAAGTAACTTTTTAAGGTGCTAAAAATTAAAAATTTTAGCACCACCACTATGAATGCTCATTCTCTAAATAGACCACAAAACAAATCAATCTCCTTAAACATTGTCACTACCAAGCATCCTAATTCTCTAAACCCACTGTTGGTGCAAACACAATAATAATGGAAAAAACACAAGAAAAACTAAATAATACTTTTGAATACTATTAATTTGAAGAGAAAAATTACACAATACTATTTGGACTAAGGAGATTTAAACTCTTAGTTGGCTAAACTTTATAACCGGTACAAACCTTCTCTGACTTGTCTTTCCTAAGATACAACAGCCCAACAAATGTCGTATGGCTAGAACAACCTCTCTGCGTAAGGTGTTCAAGCCCAAAGCTCCACTAGAAAGAACACTAGTAATGTTGTTATATTGCAATTTAGGTTGAGTTCCCCAATTTACTTGTACTATGGGTCAAGAATATCCCACAATGGGAGGCCCCAACGATAACGATGTAGGTTTCTATATGAGACAAACGAAAGTATTTCTCTCTGTCTGGCTTCCTTTCTCATATTCCTACCCTCTCCGAGAATATCAAAGTGCAACTGGGCTCTCTTTATGAAATCTGAACTAAACTTTCTTCTCCTTGAGATGTATATCTCCTCACTGCTCTTGTGTTTCTCTCCCCAATCTTCCCCAATTTTTTCCAACCTCCTACCCCCTACCCATCGGTCCTTATTTATAGATTTTCCTTAGTGGGATCATCATGATAATAGGGTTGTTCCCTACTAGTGGGACCCTTATGAGCTATATTCCTAACTAAATGGGACTCGCTAGTCTTGACTAATGTGGCCTTCTTGGAACTTGCACCAAGCGCCAATTGATGCTTAGTGGGTGGATTCCCCTAAAGCATTATCTCCCGATCTCGGTATAATGGAAGATATTCGGTCAGGCTGTGAGCTCAGGCCGAACCCATCTAGGGAATGGGCTAGGTGCTCAGTTAGTAGTTGGGGCAGGTTGGGCCAATCTAGGAAACGTGCTATGAGCTCGGTATAGGCCGATATTCGTGCCCATACGCAGTGACTTGGATGGGTCTGAATGAGTCTATTTATAGGCTTAATGACCCTCACAAAATTATTATCCAAATTAATCTAATTAATTAGGTCCATTATTCTGATGTAGTGGTTGTTACAAGATTAATTGCTGGACATAAATATGATGAGTTGGAGTGACACAATTAATAAATGAGATAAGGAGTTTTTGAAGAATGAAAAGGCCCAAACAGCTAGTCCATTAAGTGGGTTAATGGCTCTTCATATTTCCATAATAAAAACGGAGTATTAATTCGGGCCATAAGTGTTCCAACACCCACCAAATCATCCATAACATAAAACAAGTTCAAACTCAAGGAGGAGCAACCCATTGCTGAGCTTGGCATTCATAGGGGTCGTTAGCTTAAGTAGCAAAGGCATCTTTTTTGTTGGGATGAGGCATTTATAATGAGATGGGAAAGGGGAAAAATGGCAGGGATTGTGTAATTGAACCTCGGGGGCTAGGAGATCGATGAGGAAATGGAGAAAGGAAAAAGGAAAGAAGAAAAAATTGAGAAAATTAGAAAAGAATAAATTTAAAACTCTATAGGGTTTAAGAGCAACTAAATTAGATGACAATGTTTATATTATGTTAGGAACAAAAATCTAAATTTTTGAACATAAATTAGTTGTTACCTTTGTGCATTTTTCTCTCTTAATATTCTCTTCTTCTTTTTTATCTGGGATAGAAATCATACTCTAGTCTAATCTAAGTGTATATGTAGGCTAATCTAAGTATATATGTGTGTGAAGTTCACTCTTTAAGACTTGAACTCTAGCCCTTGCCCCTTACCCCATAAGAACTTGTACTTGTGGAGTGACCATTACGTTAAGGGTGCACGATGGCCTCTTAATCTTCTCTTAATCTTTCTCTTGTAAGGTGACTACCTTGGAACAAGTTAATGTCTTTCTCACCTCTTAATTTTTGGAGACTAATCACCCCAAATCTATTCAATTTCCATATAATTCTAATTTATTCCCTTTAGGAACCAATGGGTTTCTAAAATTCTTAATGTGCAAGTCAAATTTTGTATTAAAAAAAATGTTATTTACGATCAATCTATAAGCACATACTTTGTGTATAATTTTAAGATATAAAACTTGAAGTTTAAACATTTTATAGATGATATAGTTATTAATCACTGATCCCTTTGAACTTTTGCAAGCACAAAGGGTATAAAAAGAATTCAATCTAATTATGGATTTGTCAAAATACACCACCACTAAAAAAAAAAAAATTGAGTGATGTACGTTACCAATAATTGCAACGGAGACATATAATTTAAATCCTCTTTCCCCACATAAGATGTACCAAAAATTATATTAGATATAATTTGAATGTTTATCAAAAAATATATGGATAAATTTTAGGTACCATTTTTATTTGCTATATCTTAAATTCCTCAATTAAATTTAGATATATGGTTTCATTAATCAATGAAACACAAATACTATTTTTTTCCAAGGACAATTAAATTCAATGAAGTTATGTGTTTGAATTTAATTGGAGAACCTAATATATTGCACTCAAAAAATTATACCTATATTTTACTTGTAGACTAGTTAAAGGCCCATGTATTGCACAATTTCAGTCATGAATTATTGAGATTTAATAATTAAATAAAAAATTATTACCCATAAATTTAGTTACCTGTAAACATTATATGTGCTTTAAGGCTCAAGCAATTATCATATCATTATAAACTAACCAAATTTATAAGCATTAAATCTAAAGTGTTAAAATGGGCCCCATTTCAATAATTAAGAATAATTCAAATCTCTAACTATCTTGTTAAAAAGGAAGACCTACATGGGAATTAGATTGATGGATCTAGTTGGAGAAGTTGCCCTTGAAAGTAAGTAGGAGGTTGGTGAATTTCACTCCATCAAGAAAAATTGAGAAATTTGGAGGAATTTTATTAGATGAAGAATTTTTTTTTTTGATAAGGAAGAATTTTGAATTATAGTTAGGTTATTTAGGATTTCTAATTAACATAGGTGTTATAGAAGAAAGAGAATGCAAGATCAATGGAATTGATTGACATTTTTTTATGCTTACAATTAACCATTAAACAATAAGATAAACATGATAGATCTATTTACCTACTTTGCTCGAGTGCACCATCTTCTTCTAAATAACCCATGGCATGGGTGTCATTCATGTACTCTTTGTTATAACATGGGGCATATATACTAAGGGTCTGTTTGGACACCGCTTATTGCTGAAAACTGAAAATATTGTAGCAAAATAATTTTAAAATGTGTGAGTAATACCGTGAGACCCAATTTTAAAGTTGTTTTTGCTAAAATCCATACTTGTGAGTCCCGTGAACAATGCACGGGACCCACAGAAAAACACCAAAACGTAGAGTAAAATAATTTTCAATGGAATCCAAACATACACTAAGAGTATTCACGCAACAGCTTGTGCAATTTTTTTTTTTTTTTTGGGGTCTATTTTTAACATAAAAACCTACTTTTTCTATTTTATACAATCACTTTTCAAAAAACATACACATCAGATTATCTAGTATACACTCTATTTCATATAATATTCATTCTTCATTCATTTTTTTACTATTAGTTTTGTCTTTTTTTCAACTGGTTTTCCTTTTTTTTTTTCTCATTAAGCAAACACAAGTTTTATCATCAAACTATAAACTTCCAAAATTTAGAGCTTTGTATATAGGTGTAGTGGGCCTTTTTTGGTTAAATCGGGTTGGACTGCCTCTTATGGTACTAGGCCCAAATATTCTGAGTAAGGGAGTTGAGACCGACCAACTGTAACTCAATTTGGCTCGGCTTGTGCGCAAACTATGCCTCGTCTGCCAGGAGCACGCTTACGGTGGGTAGAACTGTTTCAACTAAGTTGCGGCAGACAGATATGATAATAACAAGATAAAATAAAGTACTTTAACATCTTTATTAAGGTAAACAGATAATCTCTACTTAAGAAAATATAATCACAGTTTAACAACAATTATTTTATAAGAAAAGTAAGGGAAACAAGTGGGTAGTATATGGGTTGATTGAAAGAGGAAAGAAATCAGATTAAATCTGATCCGCAGGACCAAAGCCAGAGAGGGAAGAACGCCTCTTCTCAAAGTGAATAATCTCCCAGGGAGATCCTGCCGTGGAAATTAATCACTTTGAGGGAAGCGGACCTGAATGGTTGGTGCACAAGAGAACCCTTTGTTTCCGGCAGAGAGCAGGACTTTGAGAGGGAGAGAGAGAATCAACATATTGGTGCATGTCTGCCGCTCTAACTCTCTTATCTTTTTCTTTTCTTCTCTTCTAATATTCCCCTTTCTTATCTTTTTTTCTTTCTACTTTTTTTTCTTAATCATTGTTTTCTATTTCCTAGTTTTCAAATTTCTAATACCGTGGTGCTTATGTCGTCCTCCCCATGTACACAACAAGGGTCTCTTTATAGTGCCTGTCGTGACCGGATTTTACTATTTTAGCCCTTAACTACCTTTGTCTGGTCTGGGTGTACTTGCCGACCACCACTGGTCCGTCTGTGTGCCACTCCCCATCGCCAAACAAAAGAAAACTATTTTATTTGTTTGTTTGTTTACCATGGCACCCTTTCCTGCTATGGTGTGGGTGCCTTCTCTCTCTCTATCCCTCATGGCATACACCTAGTGGTTCCAACTCAGTTTTGCTCCTTTGGGTGGTATGTCATCTCAACAGGATACTTCCCCCAAAAGAGCCCTAGTAGAAACCTCAAAATAGGTTTTTCTCTTCTCCCCACCGCCAAACCATGCCCTCTTACCTCTAACCTATGACCTCACCGTGTTTTGTATTGGCTGGGTATAGGTTAGTGAGGTCTAGGTCTTGTGCGTGCCCCTCTTCCATGTATGTCCAAAATTTGCCTGCTGCTCATGCGTTTGTCGTGGTTAGCCTACACAGTCTGCCGTCCGTTTTTGATTATTTTCTGGTTCCCCTTTCCTTTATGGTTTGGCCCACTTAGGGGCTGGGCCTCACTTGACAATGGGCTTTGCTTTTCTTCAGCCCACCCTTTTTCCTGTTACCATCTCTTATCATACCACTCTATATTCTTGCTGCGAAGTCGTTTGCCTCAATCCTGCTAGGCCTTTTTAGGCCTGTCGTTTATTCTTCTCCCAATGGCCCAATACGGCCATTGGTCCTTTTATTACATCACTGATGGGCTCTTGTGTCCCATTTGTTTTTCCCTTGGGCATCTCGGGCCCATTTGCATTCCTTGGGCTTCCTCGGCCCTTTTCTTTAACTTTGCATTCCCATGGGCTTTTACTGAGTTCTTAGGGTTTCCCCGGCCCAATTACATTATTCCTCATCCTTGGGGTTTATGGGATTGCCATCAACCCCTTACTTTCTTTGCTTTCATATACTGCCCATGGTTTGCTTTTTTTTTTTTCTCTGCTCCTTTAAACCCATTTACCCCTCAAGACCCATTTGTTTATCTCATGGGCTTGTGATCCATTATTCCTGCCGCTTGGGCTTAATGGTTTTTCTATCCATTTGCCAACTCTTTTCTGTCCGTGTTGCTAGGCTTCTCCTTTCCACTTGGGCTTCCAAAATGGACATCAACAATAGGCAACAATCCTTAAATCAAAGTTCAAGCTAAAACCCATCAAACCTTCAATGGCAGTCCTCCTTCAATGGCGGAACCAAATCAAACATCCTTCAGTGGCAGAACCAAATCAAGCTTTTAACCCATTAAACTGAAGCTGAAACCTAGAACCCATTTCAAAATCCAAATCAACCCATCAAACCAAATCCAAATCCATATTTACGCTCCACCAATTTTCAACCTATTGATTTGAAACCTAACCAATTCGAACCCAGTTGACATGATGTGGCGGTGAGATGGTTGGATATGTTTCTGGGTTGGGGACAGATCTAAGAGTGAGAGAGATATTAATTTCTAGGTTTGGGGATAGATCAGAGAAAGAGAAAAAGGGAAAAAAAATATTTTCTGGAACCGAGAGAGAGAGAGAGAGAGAGAAGAATAAAAAAATTGATATACAAAACTACAATAAGTGTGTATATCTATGTGGTTACTGCAGTAATAATGTATTTTTACATAAGTTTGCATGGCTTGGTTGGCTAAAATGTGGTCTTTATGCTACTTTAAACTAGTTGGTGCAAGTGCTCTAACGAAGAGACGTTCATAAAAATATGAGCAATTCTCTTCACAAAAATAATAGAGAGTTGAATTATAGCAATAAAAATCAAGGAGGGTGTTCAAAGCCATTCATATTATTTAGATAAGAAAAAAATCATCTATTTAGATCCCTTTAGCCACTTGAATTAAATTCTTCTAACACAAAGAAAGACTCATGTTTAGACTGTAGAGAGTTATTGGAACAAATTAAGAGTTGCCCATAACCTGACAAACTAGTTTGGACTCCCTATAGCCAAGGTAAATTCACGGTCAAATCTACCTTTTAGACCAAGATCCTAGATTCCAACACTTCACCAACACACCCCCCCCCCCCTCTTTTTCTAAACAAGAGTGGAAACACCTTTGGTCATTAAAGATCCTTGAGAGATTCAAAATGCTTCTTTGGAAAATTATTTGCGATGCTCTCCCCACTAAGGAAGCTTTGAACAAAAGATGGCCTCAAGCTAACCTAAGTTGTGTCTTTTCCAACCACACTACTCAAAATCTCTTGAACGCCTCATCCTCATTGTCCCTTCACAATTTCCATCATATCACACCCTGGCCCAACAAAGTAGCCAAGTTCATCAACAAAGCCTACTTGAGCACCTCAAAGCTTGGACAGCTCTGAAATCCCACTTGACCACCAACATGGCAACCCCCCCCCCCCCCCCCGGCGCCCCGCGCCCCGCGCAACCCTCCCAAATGGATGGATGAAAATAAACTTCCACATAACTATAAGATATGGCTACTGCAATATGTAGAAATGATTTTGGAGATGTACTCTTTGCTAACTCTTTCATGCTATCACCTATGGATCCACAAGTTGTATCTTGTTTAGAAAACATGAGTTAATCAAGCAAACACCATCTTAATAATTGGGGAAATTTTTTTTTTTTGGATACAAGATACAAATTCTACTCTAGTCTAATCTAAGTATATATATGTGTGGAGTTCTCTCCTAAAGACTTGAACCTCGGTTTTTACCCCCCACACCTTACAAGCATTTATACTTGTGGAGTAACCATCATACCAATGATATACGGTGATATTGAAGAAAATTCTTAAATACTGTCAGAGTATAGTGAAATTATGCTCCATTTTTTCACATTTATGGTGGATCCTATTATGAATTTAATAAATAAACTTCACTATAAAGGTGAGATGAATGAGTATTATTTACCATGTTCTAAAAAATACCTAAATATTACTCAGTGAGGCCTACATTTTTCAAGATTTGAAAACGAAAAAACGGGTTTGAAAGCACTTGACCAACCAAGCCCAAACTTTTACTACCTATTATTAGTTTTTTAATTTATTAGTATTTTTGTAAATTGTAACTATTTAAAGTGGAAATGAAACGGCATTTATTAGTATCATATCACACCGTCTCTCTCGCTAACAGAGCCCTCTTTTTGTTGTCTATATTGTCTTCTCTTCCGCAGCTGCACTTCCACAGTTTCACACTTTCACTTTGCCTTTTGCTCTATTCTTTTGCTGACAAGATTTTGTTCTTTTGGACACACACACACATAAGCCAAGCCAGAACCAAGGCCATATATCAAATCAAAGAAGAGTCTTTTTTGTTGAAGCGAGAGAGAGAAAATGGCTCTGAGTTTGAATTCAATGATGAGCTTCCCTTCTCATAAGTTCTCTTCTAAATCCATTAAGCTCGGATCTCCTAGAGTCTTAATGGCCTCCACTTTGCACTCTACCTCCAAGTAAGTCATACTATATGCACTTATTTTATTTTATCAATTTATATGTATTGATTCATTGCATTTTGGAGGTGAACCATGGGTTGTTTTGTTATTTCTTTAAAAATTTGCAAATGGGTATGATTGAAAATGAATTTTTAGTGTTTATTTGCAAGTGGGTGTGATCAAAAATGAATTTTTAGTGATTGTTTGGGGATGGGTGAAATTTTAGAGACTCTTTTTTTTATAAAGAAAATCTGGGTTTTTGGTATTTGATGTTGATTGAGCTATGTATTGCTGGGTTATATCATGTGGAGTGGTTTTGATCTCAAAATGTCTTTCAAATGTTGTTTTCGGATGTGGGTGTTTTGTCTTTTTCTTGAATGCTAATTGAAATTGCATCTCATTTTTGGTCTATTTGGATTCCACTGCTTTTGATTTCTTTTAAAGCTGATTTTACCTGCATGTTGCTTGAAATTAGTATGACACAGTTCTGCTTGAAAACTGTATTTCATGGAATTCTAGTCTGATTTTTTGTTATAATTGTTTCTTGAAAAACTGTATTGCATGATGTACTGCCTGATTGACTTTGTTGGAAATTGAATGAAAATAAGCAAATATTTATATTAGTGGAGATGATTGGTCATTAGTTTACTCCTTACTTTATGCTGTTATTTCTTTTTGAAATTATATATTGTGCACCAGTTTTGGTCTTTTTTATTGATGGAGATGATTTCTTGTACGTTAGTTTGGATCCTTATGGGTTTTATATTGTGATCTTTAACATGCACGGTGGCTTTGACCTTCTCAGGTTGAGGGATTGAGTATGCATGCATTATTTTATAATTTATGTCATTTGTTGAGAGTTAGGTCTGATTTTCTGGGTTAACCTTTTCTTTTAGAACAAGATCATGTTGGTTGGCTGAATTTATATTTTTGGATACGATTTATTTGACTTCTTTCCTATTATTTCTTTTATGTCTTAATTGCTTTTAGTTTTCTTCCTTTCTGTTAATGCATTCTGGTTTATCTTATTAATTGGCCGTTTCTTGTATTTTCTTTTTTACTGGGTTATATATAATTCATGAGTAGTTCTGATTTCTCCAACTCTGCTTTTTCTTTGTTTCCTATAATTTTTTAATAAAAATAAAATAAAATATCATTAATTTTAATTTATTTATTTTTGTTGATTATGATTTGCTTTTGTATTTTTATAATGTGGTTTTCATGTCTTAAAATTTCTTTACCTTTGTTCTATTTCAAAAAATTTTGAACTAATGTGCTACTGTGACATTTGATACGTGTGTATATTTTCTCTCTCCAGTTTTCATCAACTTAGAGTTTGGTAGCTGAATCTTTGACTTCTTTGTTCACCACACGGTGGTGTTTGGTCAAGTTTGGTCATGTTTTTCTTTGATTGGCTTACTTGGATAACCTCTTTCAATCTTGCAAATAATATTCTCTCTCTCTCTCTCTCTCTCTCTGTTGTTGCTTGGTCATCTGTATTCAAAATTCCATATTCTTTGTTGCTTGAGACATCATACAAACAAGTCTAGTATTGTACAATGTAGTTTAGAGATTCTCTCCAAACTTTATGAGTATAATTATAATGCTCTCTTTCTCACTCTTTGCTTTGTCCATTGTTTTCAGCTTTAAGTTGTTATTTTTCAAGTTGCTAAAAACATATTATTTGCGAGACTTGTTTTGCGGTATTATTATTCTAATAACTGAACCTGATTTTAAACTCACCAATGCACTGGAGACAGTTGTCCCAGTTGTATAATCATATCTTGGATGTAGTCTGCACTTTGCTTAATGATCATAGGATTAAGGTATCACACTATTTGCTAGGATATTCGTTATGAATTGATCTTTAGAAATAAGCAATTCTGTGCCTGGGCTGTTTTTTCACACAATCATTCAAGTTCATATTGTGCAACTAAAGTATGTCTGCCCAAATTTGGTGGCGAATTGGAGCTTTTTGTATTTATTTATTTTT
Source organism: Quercus robur (assembly GCF_932294415.1). Taxonomy (NCBI): domain Eukaryota; kingdom Viridiplantae; phylum Streptophyta; class Magnoliopsida; order Fagales; family Fagaceae; genus Quercus; species Quercus robur. The sequence continues at coordinate 41,054,986 of NC_065543.1, forward strand.
CAAGTTCTCTCTGAATACTACTTATTAATGATTATTTGAAGTTGCATACCCATTTGCTCTCCCTGGTGCTGCTCAATGCATGCCATGCATTGTTTGAATATTAAAAAAAAAAATCCAAAATAAGAGATTGCAACTTTATTCTTGCATATTTTCATCTCCCTTGTCATATATGAAACCTCCTACATATGTCACACTTTGACACTTTTACCCATACGTCATGCAATTTGTATGAGCATGAACCTGATATGGGTGGCATTTAATAGTTGCCTGGTAGTCTATAACAGCAGCAACAAAGCTATAGTGTCAAAACTTTGGGGCTATCTAGGAATTCTTAATGTATCTGGGAGTGTATTATAATTTTGTCATCTTAGGATTGAAAGCTTTATTATGGTAGTTTCATAGTTCATCTGAAGTTTTTGTTTCTAATCACTGTTTGTTCTGTTTCTTATAGAGAGGCAGAGAATCTGAAAAAGCCACATTTCGCTCCAAGGGAGGTACATGTTCAGGTGACTCATTCCATGCCACCTCAGAAGGTGGAGATTTTCAAATCATTGGAGGGTTGGGCTGAGGAGAACATCTTGGTGCACCTAAAGCCTGTTGAGAAATGTTGGCAGCCACAAGATTTTCTGCCTGAACCTGAATCGGAAGGATTCTTTGAGCAAGTCAAGGAGTTGAGGGCAAGAGCAATGGAACTTCCTGATGACTATTTTGTTGTGTTAGTTGGAGATATGATCACAGAGGAAGCTCTTCCAACTTACCAGACAATGCTTAATACCCTGGATGGTGTTCGAGATGAGACCGGTGCAAGCCCTACTTCTTGGGCAATATGGACAAGGGCATGGACTGCCGAAGAGAATAGGCATGGTGACCTTCTCAACAAGTATCTTTATCTCTCTGGACGGGTGGACATGAAACAAATTGAAAAGACAATTCAGTATTTGATAGGGTCTGGAATGGTGAGATTCTCGATCCCCCTTGGTCAATTTTGTTGTTAGTATCTTTTTTTTTTTTCTAAAACCAAAACACAGTTTGGAAATAATTTCCAGATGTTGAACTTAGGAAATTTTTCAATGTAAGGAAAACATATCAAAGTTTATAAATCTGAAACTGATATAAACTATCAGAAGTGAGAATATTTTGAGTATAGTTGGTTCTCAATTTCTAGTCTCACTTCAATTCTTTTTAAAATCTTCTCTCATTCACTAGACAGTATGTTAAGCTAGAATTGATGTGATAAATAGCATTTAGAGAAACAGAGCAAAAGTGAGACAAAATTTAAATGGTCTTTTCTTTTTATGTTCCTGCATCACTCTCTTCCTCTCTCTCTCTCTCTCTTGGGGGTGGGGGCCAGTTCCTTTCCATCTATTTCCAAAGCTTTGTTAGTTGACAGATAGTCGCATCTACCCAGCTACTAGACTGGAATTATCATTGGATCGTTAAAGAATCATGATCACTTTAGTTATTATTATTGTTTTGTGGTCATTGTTTATATAAAAGGCAATGTTCCAGAAGTAGATTTGTGTTATTCTCATGATTTTTATTTTATGTGTTCTTGTTAGGATCCTAAAACAGAAAACAGCCCCTACCTTGGCTTCATCTACACTTCATTTCAAGAGAGGGCAACATTCATATCCCACGGGAACACAGCCAGACTAGCAAAGGAGCATGGGGACTTGAAACTGGCACAGATTTGCGGCACCATTGCCTCAGATGAAAAACGCCATGAAACTGCCTACACCAAGATTGTGGAGAAACTCTTTGAGATTGATCCAGATGATACTATTTTGGCTTTGGCTGACATGATGAGGAAAAAGATATCAATGCCAGCTCACTTGATGTATGATGGACAGGATGATAACCTTTTTGAGCACTTCTCATCTGTAGCCCAGCGGCTAGGTGTGTACACTGCTAAGGACTATGCTGATATTTTGGAGTTTCTGGTGGGAAGATGGAATGTAGAGAAGTTGACAGGTCTTTCTGGTGAAGGGCGCAGAGCTCAAGATTTCGTGTGTGGTTTGCCCCCTAGGATTAGGAGGTTGGAGGAGAGAGCTCAGGGAAGGGCCAAACAAGCATCCATCATTCCATTCAGCTGGGTTTTCGGTAGAAATATAATTGTGTAAGTGCAGCATCAGTCAGCAGTCTCCCCCCAAGTCTCATCTCATTAGAGTAATAGATAGAAATTTCCAATTTGCTCTTCATTTTACTGTTCCTTGTGTATTAGGAAATGGGGTGTGAGTTCTATTTCATCTAGGCTTTGTATATTCACGTCTTCTTATGTTTGTCGTGGGAGATCATCAGAAAAAGGATAACCCATATTTGGGTGTGTTGTGTTTCCCCTATCTTATGCCATAAAGAAAGTATTTGTTTCCTTAATTTATGATTATGAGTACTGTTATATCAAGTTTAAGTTGTTACAATATGTTTTTCATAGTGGGAAGAATAAGAGCGACCAGGAAATGTGATGCTCTTGTATTATGGTCATTACCTTTGTTTTGTGTGTCTTTTTTATTTATAGTTTTTTTCCCTTTTGTTGCACCCTCTTTTATTTATTTATTGCTAGTACTTGTGAGGAGGGACGTCCTTCCTCTGCTCATGTTCTCACTTTGTTGCTGATCACCTGTTTACTTGATGTAGCTAATAATAAGCTACGGCTTAGATGAGCTCTAGTTCAAATGGCACTTCCTCTTGTTTATATGGTACTTTCCTCCCACGAAGATGGGAAACTATATGTGTAAATTACCAATAAAAAAATATACTTAAAATAAAACTCCAATACTTTAGCATAAAAACGGAATGAGTATATATATATATATATATATAAACCCCTATACTTTCCCCTGAAAATGGAGGTGTGCATGCGTAAATTACCATTTGATAATTGACAGTAATGATGAAGGTAGAAACGTATAAATATAAAACTCTTCCTATAGTCTACACTCATGATTAAGGATGAAGCCGACAGTTAGCCATGGAATAGTGATGATGAATGTAGAAACGTATAAAGATGAAGGCAACTGTTAGCCATGCAATAGTGATGATGAATGTAGAAACGTATAAAGATGAAGCCAACAGTTGTCAGTTAGCCATGCAATAGTGACGATGAATGTAGAAACGTGTATATAAAAGTAGGTCGGTTCAAGTTATACGTTTTGAAACTTTAAATATTGTTATATCATTTAATATTTTGTTTTATTATATATGAATTTTGACAAATTCATATATTATATTTTTTTCTTATATCTTCCAGCAAAATTTTAAGGTAGGTTGAGATCAATAACTCACATTTATATTATAATTTTAAAATTATGTAGAAATGATGAGTTTATAGATGAGATAGTAAATAACATTTAACAACATAAAGAACATATAATTCAATAGTGAGACTTTCATAATATTAATTTATTAAAAAGTTAGTAAATGGTATAACATTATTTAAAGTTATCTAAGTATAATATGATATTAGCTACATATATGTGAGTGGCAATTTTTTTTATGCCCTAACCACAAAGGTTGAAGATCTACCAGAGGTTAAACATTATATATATCATGACATTTTTGTTGTGATGTTATGTCATGCTTACCATCTACATCTCATTGTATCTTTCAAATTGTGTATTTGTGATAAGTTTTTTTTTTTTTTCCCCAATTATATTACATTAAAAAGGTTTGAGTAAAAATAATAATTATGCCTAAAAAAAAAAGTAAAATATTAACATCTTTTACATAAGTTAACTTAAAAAATAATCCAACTTATCAATGTATAAATAAACAAGTTTGACATCGAAAAAAGAAAAAGTAGGAAGCTCTAGTTAAGGTTTTATTCTCTATTCCATCTTTCCTATGATGGGTAATCGAATGTTTGGTGATTTTAGGACTAAGTTAATGGCTGAAGCTATAAAAATTTTGTAATACTGTATTGAAAAGAAAAGAAAAGAAAGAAAAATTATAGAGATTTTCAAGTGTGGATGAGTACATATGGTGATCAACTTGAATAATAGGGTGTGCGGACGTTTCGAGTTCGAGTGCACTAATTATAGGGGAGAGGTCTCGGCCCACTATTGACATTAGTTTTTTATCTACTACTAACAATTTGCTTTCCTTTACTTTGTCTTTCTTGCACAAAAATACACAATTTTTGTATTTTATTAAAGTTGTCATGACTCATGAGGTTGCCCTCACCGTCCTAGGAAGGGTTCAAAGAGTTGTTTTCATTATGTATCTGACTGGGCAGCTTTCTTGGATGACTTCAAGATTCTCAAATATGGCTCGTCATGGGGAATATGGGAATATAACTTTGATCCAACAATTGGAAAGTATCGAAGACATTTTTATTATTAAAAAAAGAAGAAGTTACACTTGTTTCCTTCTTCTTCTTTTTTTTTTTTTTAATAAATGTATTATATAATATTGCATCGAAGCAACAAGTACAAAAAGATAGAAGGTGCATAAATCGAGGAGATGAGAATAAGCTCCTTCCATTTGGCTCGAGTTTTACAAGTTCAACTTTTAACTTTTATTTTTTATATATAGTTTTTTAAAATCTGATTTTTTTTAAATACAAGTATATTTTAGCATAGCAAAAAATTAAATAAATTGTTCCAAACAGTTGCTTAAGCTTAAAAAATAAAATAAAATAAAATGTGATCTTGTAAATATGGGAGCCACAAGCCAAAAGAGACGGTTGGAGGAGGTTAAAAGGGTGCTTGAGGGGGTTCAAGACATTGGTTGTATCTCCTTCAAGAATAATTTTGAAATATCCAACTTCTGAGGCACATATGATAGCAAAAAGAGCCATCATAGATTCTATTGGGTATAATGTGATAGAAATACTAGAAGATTGTATTGTATTTCTTCATGAGAGAATATACATCAGAGCCTTATATAGGAGGCGTAAGTGTGCGGTACAAGTAAAGTGTAGTACAAGTATAAATGTGCTATACAAGTAAAGTAACTGGGCCTAAAGCCCATAATATACATTAACAGCCCCCCCTCAAACTCAAGGTGGATGTGAGACCAGCTTGAGGTTGTCAACCAAATCACGAGTGCGTCCCTTAGGAAGTGACTTGGTGAAGATATTTGCAAGTTGATCTTTGGAGGAGACAGAGAAGAGCTTAAGAGCACCATGGACAAGATGATAACGAATAAAATGACAATCAATCTCGATGTGTTTAGTCCGTTCATGGAAGACATCATTGTGAGCAATATGAATGGCACTCTGGTTGTCACAATAAAGGGGAGTAGCAGAGGATGTGGACACACCTAAATCCTTAAGAAGCCATCGTAGTCAAAGGAGCTCAGATGTGGTATCAGCAAGGGCACGATATTCTGCTTTAGTACTGGAGCGGGCCACAAAGGTTTGTTTCTTACTTCGCCAAGAAATTAAAGAAGAACCAAGGAGAAAGCAATAACCTGTAGTGGACCTGCGATCAGTGGGATCCCCTGCCCAATCAGCATCAGAGAATGCACGAAGTACAAGAGGAGACTGAGCTGAGTAGAAAAGGCCATGAAAGAGAGTGCCCTTTAGGTATCGAAGAATGCGCAGAACAGCAGCATAGTGAGTAGATCGTGGGGCAGACAGATACTGGCTCACCTGATGAACAGCATAGGAGATGTCTGGACGAGTAACTGTGAGATAAACTAGGCTGCCAACCAATCGTCTGTAAAGAGAAGGATTAGACAATGGTTTCCCCCCCCCCCCCGAGGGTGTCAAATGGGCATTAAGTTCAACCGGAGTGTCAACAGTCTTGCTGTCAGTAAGTCCAGCTCGAGATAAAAAGTCAGAAGCATACTTAGCTTGAGTAATATAAAGACCATCTGTGGAATGAGTAATTTCAAGACCCAAGAAATAACTGAGATGTCCAAGATCTTTCATCTCAAATTGTTGACTAAGAAAATCCTTGAGTTCTTGAATGCCACTGAGGTCATCACCAGTTATGATCATATCATCCACATATAGAAGAAGTAAAATAGTGCCTTTATCAGTACGACGAAGAAATAAGGCAGAATCATACGGACTGGCAGTGTAACCCAAGCGAAAGATAGTGGAGCTAAACTTGGCAAACCAAGCTCGTGGAGCTTGTTTAAGACCATAAAGTGCACGTCGAAGATGACAAACCTTGTTTGAGTCAACAGAGAGACCAGGAGGAGGTTGTATATAGACTGCTTCACTCAAATCCCCATTAAGGAAAGCATTTTTAACATCCATCTGAAAAAGATCCCATTTACTAGCAGCAGCAACAGCTAAAAGGGCACGAACAGATGAGATACGAGCAACTGGAGCAAAGGTCTCTTCATAATCAATCCCATACTCCTGTGTAAAACCTTTTGCAACAAGACGAGCCTTGTAGCGCTCAATGGACCCATCAGAGCGAGTCTTGATCTTATAGATCCACTTACAACCAACCACAGACTGTCCAAGAGGGAGAGTGACCAGATCCCAGGTATGGTTTTTGGTTAATGTATCAAGTTCCTCTTTCATTGCAATCTGCCATAAAGGGTCAGTGGAGGCCTTACGATAGGTTTGAGGCTCGTGAAGTGTAGCAAGGGCAGTGTAACAATGATAGTCAAGTAAATGTGTAGGAATGGATCTTACCCGAGTTGAGTGGCGATGTGGAATGTCTTGTGGAGGATCTTCAGGCGGAGCAGGAGCAGGGGACCCAGGCTCTAGGTGGGGTAGCTCGTCATCAACCTGTTCATCTTCAACCTGTCTAGGAGAAGCATCAAAAATATCTGGAGAAGGGTCTAAAGGAGGATCAAAAGTATTTGTAGAAGGAACAAGAGACTCATCTAGAAAAATTTCTAAAACAGAGGAGGTAGTTAGGGAAGAACGAAAGTGAGAGAGTTCAACAAACAATCGATGTTCCCAAAAGACAACATTACGAGAAACACGAAGACGATGAGAGACAAGATCATAACACCTATACCCTTTTTGAGTTTCGCCATAACCAAGGAAACAACAAAGTCTAGATCGAGGCTCAAGTTTGTTGTGTTCATGAGGCTGAAGAAGAACGAAACAAGCAGATCCAAAGGATCGAAGGTGATGATAATCAGGGGTGACCCAAAGAGACGCTCATACGGAGTCTGGTTATGGATGACAGCACTTGGAATGCGATTAATCGTATGAATAGCATTAAGAGCAGCTTCACCCCAAAATGGGGTAGGAACTTTGGCAGAAAGAAGAAGAGCACGAACAGTGTCAAGAATATGACGAAGTTTTCTTTCGGCTCGACCATTTTGCTGAGAGGTACCTGGACAAGTTAGATGATGCACAGTGCCATAGGAATGTAACAAAGCTTGAAACGCATATTGAGTATATTCAAGAGCATTATCAGAACGAAAAGTTTTGATACGTTTGGAGAATTGGGTTTCAACCATTTTTGCAAAGTTGCTGTATATTGGTAAAATTTCAGAACGAGATTTCATAGGAAAGATCGAACTATAACGAGAATAATCATCAATAAAGACAACAAAATATCGGGATCCACCAATACTAGCAACAGGAGAAGGTCCCCAAACATCAGAATGAATTAACTCAAAAATACTATTAGAAATGGATTCACTGTTATTAAAAGACAAAGCTGGTTGTTTTCCTAACTGACATGAAGTACAATCAAAATTGTCTTTGGACACAGAACCCAACAAACCCCTAGAAACTAACTGTTGTACCCGAGAAGATGATGCATGACCAAGACGATAATGCCAAAGTGCAAGAGATGGTAAGGAAGAAACTGCAGCAGCTGCAGCAGCAACAGAAACAGGAGCAACAGGTGGAAGATGAAGATTGTCCACGGGAAACATACGCCCAACTCTAGGGCCGGTCCCAAGCTCTTGTCCCGTCCTCGGATCCTGCACAATACACCCAGAATAGTAAAAAATAAGGCGATAACCTAGTTCAGCTAATTGGCCAACAGAGCACAAATTATAGGATAGGTCAGGTACATGGAAGACTCCAGGAACAGAGAGGTTGGAGGTTAAAACAAAACCTAGACTATTCCCATGCATGGTGGAACCATCAGCTATATGAATATTTAGAGGGTGTGGTGCAGGGTCAAGTTTGGAGAATAGGGAGGAGTGAGGTGTCATGTGATTGCAACAGGCAGAGTCAAAGAGCCAAGTTTGAAACTTACCGGGTAGAACTGAGAGAGCAGTGGAAAGAGATGCATTACCAGCCATACGAACAGCCTGAGCTATGATCTCCTGTAGTTCAGTGGGAGAGAGGTTGATAGTGGATCCAGAAGACTGGGACTCAGCTGAAATGGAAGCCATCGGCGGAGTAGGCTCAGTATTAGCAATGGCAGCAGTAGATTTGTGGCGACGATAACAAGTCTCAATGGTGTGGCCAGGACGCTTGCAATAGTTGCAGAACTTTTTGTTGGTCTGCTTGCGACGATTGCTAGAGCTAGAGGAATCACCTGATTGTTGAGGTTGCTCTATGGGTGGAGCAGAAGGTGTAATAGCCAAAACATTGAGCTTATTCTGAGCTTGAAGGGTTGCAAGACGAGCTTCTTCTCTAACCAACTCATTCACAGCAGTATCAAGAGAGGGAGCAGGACTGCGATTTAGCAGCTGGCCCCGAATGGGCTCAAAATCCTTGTGAAGGGACATCAGGAATTCATAGAGGCGAAATTCATCTCTGATCGAAGCATATTGTTGAGCATCCTTTGAGCATGCCCAAGTTGGATCAGAAAGGTCAATTTGGTCCCAAATGAAGCGAAGCTGATCATAGTAGTCATTGATGGATTGCCCTGGTTCTTGTCTGAGTTGATGCAATTCAACCACTAACTGATATTTCATGGAGCCATGAGTAGTGGAGTACCTTTTGGCCAACATATCCCACGCTGACTTGGCATCATCATAGCTGCCCAACAGGTTGGAAATAGAGGGAATGGAAGTGTTCCGAATCCATGTGAGGATCATGTGGTTGTGACTATCCCATTCAATCATACGACCAAGGAAGGCAGTATCTTCTTCACTTGCTCCTTTGACAGGAATGGCGACTGCACCAGTACAGTAATGCCAGAGCATGCGACCCTTAAGAAAACTGCGCATAGCTTGAGACCAAGATAAGTAATTCTTGTTCCCCTCCAATACAGTATTGATGGGGCAAGGAAGAAAACCATCCTTTTTATCCATTTAGAGACACAATATGCAAAAACAGAATGCAAAAATGAAATCTACGCTAAAAACTGGGTAAGGAGAACCTGGACTGCAAAAGTCAACCCTGTAGAAAAGTCAACGGTCAAAGTCAACGACCAGTCAAAGTCAACGGTCAACGGCAGGTCAACGGTCAGCAGATGACGTCACAGGATGACGTGGCGCTGACGTCAGCAGATGAGTGGATGCTGACGCAGCTAGGGCTGACGTGGCACTGATGACGTCACAGGTGACGTCAGCTGGAACTGATGACGGCGCGTGTGGCGCGTGGGTCTCTGACGCAGAAACTTCAAGCGGCGCGTGACGGCGCGTTCGGTCTCTAATGACTGCGAGGCTTTCACCGCCGGGTAGATCGGTTGAAGATGAACACAGTGATATCTCCAGAAATTTTATTGGAGCAATATTTGTGGCAGCGATGACACGTGCAGTGTTCTGTGCGGTGTTGGACTCCTCAACGACAGCGGCTGCAGGTCCGAAAACCAAGGACGACGGCTGGAAGACGTCGGAGTTTCAACGGCAAGAGGCTGCGGCGACTGTTGTGATAGCGGAAGCGATGTTGAGAGTGAAGTAACACCAATACAGACAAGACTGCTAAGAAAAGGTCAGAGCAGTGGCTCTGATACCATGATAGAAATACTAGAAGATTGTATTGTATTTCTTCATGAGAGAATATACATCAGAGCCTTATATAGGAGGCGTAAGTGTGCGGTATAAGTAAAGTGTAGTACAAGTATAAATGTGCTATACAAGTAAAGTAACTGGGCCTAAAGCCCATAATATACATTAACATAATGCATAAAATATTTACCACTTGTGATCTTGTAAACAAACAACAAACTAAATAATCCCTCCTCTAATGTGTGATATGAACACGTAGAATTTTTAGATCAGAATAAAACATAATGGAAAATTTGAATCTAAATAACACTAGTGTTTTACATTAAGTTTTTATTTTTTAATACTGGCTATCCCTCGTAGTGATACTTTGAGACTTTTGGACGTCTATATACTAGAATATAATGATTTGCTGGACACACAAAAAACACAACAGTCCGTGTGCCTAAAGAGCAAAAAAAAAAATTGTGTCTCACTTTGGATGATTTTTGCACGAAAAATGAGAATGAAAAGTGACCAGTATGCGCTATTTATTGAAATAATTGAACTAGTTTAGAACAAGTGCAAGATAATAGACACTGTTACAGTAAAAACATGGACATGTGTAGCCCACACACACCCACGCCAGACCAAGTTCAACCTAACCCAGTTCGATGTGGGTAGGTAATGTGCAAATACGTGTGGGTAGAAGCCCAATTGGGTAGTTCCTCTTTCTTAAAAGTTAGGTGTCCATTTGGGGCAAAAATGGCCCATTACCATCAATTTTCAAAATAATTTGCCCAGAAACACTGTTTCCAAACTATATAGCAATATACCACTTTTTTAGGTACTCGAGCTTGGCAAGCTCGAGTACCATGTTTTTTTAATCCACTATCGCCCCATATTCAAGGAGCCCTATAGTGGCGTTTTTAAGCCCTATAGTGACGTTTTCGGGCCAAAAAACGCCACTATAGGGCCCCTTGAACCTGTTATGGGGACTTATAAAAAAATTTTGCAGGAAAACGCCGCTATAGGGCCCAAAAACGTCACTATAGGGCTTAAAAACGCCACTATAGGGCCCCTTGAACCTGTTATGGGGACTTATAAAAAAAAATTTGCAGGAAAACGCCGCTATAGGGCCCGAAAACGTCGCTATAGGGCCCCTTAACCTGGTATTGGGGCTTAAAAACGCCGCTATAGGGCCCGAAAACGTCACTATAGGGCTTAAAAACGCCACTATAGGGCTCCCTGAATATGGGGCGACAGTGGATTAAAAAAACATGGTACTCGAGCTCACCAAGCTCGAGTACCCAAAAAAGTGGTACATTGCTATATAGTTTGGAAACAGTGTTTCTGGGCAAATTATTTTGAAAATTGATGGTAATGGGCCATTTTTGCCGTCCATTTGGTCCCAAACTAATAACCCCCACCGCTGGATATAAACCTACCAAAAGTGACCAAAAGTGAGGTGTCCATTTGGTCCCAAACTAATAACCAACACCGCTGTATATAAACCTACCAAAAGTGAGGTGTCCATTTGGGTAGTTCCTCTTTCTTAAAAGCAATTTTTTGGGTTCACTACCAAAAGTAGGCATTTTTAAGTCAAATTTTCTTTTTCTTTTTTTTGATGAGAAAGTCAATTTTTCATTTACTCTTTTACCGGTTTTGAGCAACTTGAACCCCCCTCAAAAGGTGTGAATCTCACTTATATTTTAGCTAAAAAATAACTAGACAAAGTGTACGTTTGACTCTAAATTAAAAAATCGGTTTATTTTATGAGTCTCATTGTATTATTTCAGCTAATTTTTACCTTTATTTACAGTAGTTTCAATAAAAAGTTTTCAATTTCAGCAAAATAAACGGATTCTAAACATACCCAAAGTCTCACTTTTACTACAATAATAGTCCAAACTTGAATTATCATTTCACTCACCATAACTACCACGACTTTTTGGTTTCTAATAGTTTCATCAAAATTCAACTAAATTATGAAAAAAAAAAAAAAAAAAGTAGCATTTTTATTTCCTTGGTAAGAGCAATGGAGTCAACTTGGCTATTTTGGAACTTCATATTATTCCTCACAAGTTACAACCCATATACTATAAAAAAAAATTAAAAAAAAAAAAAAAAAAACGTTGAGAATAGGATGAATTCATTTGATCAATCCTTCTGATGGAAAATTTTAAATTTCATGGAGAATTTGACAAACTTGAGTCAAGATTGGACATTAAAGAAAATTTTTGAAGGGTCAAATTCACTTGTATCGTGCATATGATTGGGCCAAGTGATGTTGTGAAGGTTAAGGATGCAAGATGGTTTGTGAGTCAAATTATAAACCAGCCACTATAGCCAAAGATTGATCTGAAATAGAGTTTTGGGATTCAAGGATCAAGAGAAAAACAATCTTCTTATGTTATTTTGCTTTTTTAGCAAAAAAAATATTTTGCTTTCTTCTCGCTCCCAACAATGGTTCATGTTATGGACATATTTTTATGTAATTGGTATATCCTTTGACAAAACGCACTTTACTTGTATTTGAGTAAATCTAAGAAGGTTCAAGATGATCATTACAAGCGGATAAATTGAAGACATGAAGATTATTTAAGAACTGCTCAAGAAAAGTGCAATCTGCAGGTCTCGATACCTCCTCAACAGAAGTTCGATCTGTCAAGATTCATTAAAGCTCAACACATGTTTCGATCTATCGAGCTTACGAGATTCAGACTATAGTCAGCAACGTTTTTATTCTAAAAGGCTATTTGTTTATGGGTTTGTATAATTCTTATAGGACTAGGAAAATCCAAGGTTTGTGGGTTTGTATAATCTTTATTGGACTAAGAAAGCCCAAGGTTTGTGTAAACCTATTTGGAATAGGAGAGCCCATTAAGCTCCTATTTAAAGGAGGTGAAAAAAAAAAAAACTAACCCTAGAGAGCTTCGTAAGATTTTCTTTTTCAAACCCTAGCCTCCTCCTACAGAAGAAAGAGTCCTTACTGCATTTCTTGTATGCCTTTGAGTTTTATAACCAAGCAAAGTCTTTTGCACCAACATTGAAGATTTTATTAGTGTTTCTATGTGAAGCTGTTGCAAATCAACTAAAACAATCAAAGGGTTGCTGTGGAGTTAGTCACATACTGGGATCCATGTATCATTGGTTAGTCACGTACTAGAAGCCGTGCATTGAAAGGAGAGATTGCCGCTACATTACAAGTCTGATTGGGTATTGGGGTAAGGGTTCAAATATAGGTTGGTATTAGGTACTAGAATTCTTTTTAATTGTAACTGCTTATTTTGCTAATAATGGATTCTCAGAAGTGATAATCTTAAATTCACTCGGTGAGATTTTGTCTCGGTGATTTTCCTCATTCGTAAACAAATCACCCGTGTCAAACTTATTTTCCACTGCATTTAGTATAATTGGTGATTTGTTTGTATTACCATGCTTATTGCATGTAATTGAATCTAATTAATTCACTCGGCTAATTAATTGATTAATTTACCAAATGGATCAATACATTCTTGGCTTATCAAGTGATATCAGAGCTAGGTCTGTCCAGCGACCCGTGTAATCCGACCCGCCCGACCATATCTGCCCGACCCGAAGGTCCACGGGTGAATCCAAGTGCATATACGGGTCGAATACGGTTGTTGTTTTAAGAGGAACCGAATAATCGGTTCGGGTTTCGGGTTACACAATAAAAAATCCGAATAACCCGACCCGACCGAATATTTGGTAAAATAAAATAATAAACCACTCTCCACCACAGTCCACTCAGTCTAATATAAGTCATGTCATGAGCTGGTTAGTGGGTAACGTGCTGAACTGCTGATCAACCATTTTTGGGCACAACTTCCCAATTTCAAATCCAACCATTTAAATCTTCTTTTTTTTTTTTTTTTTTTTTTTTTAAGAAATAGCTGTTTAAGATCAACAGTTATAATACTACTCAGTCTACTCTACAGCAGTACAACCCCCTAGCACAGCACAGAGAGTCAGAGATATCAAAATCAACGGTTAAAATTAAACTAATATCAAAATCTAACGGTCACAATTAAAGATGAAATATTTGATTAGATATCTCAATCTTAATCTCATATCCTAACACTCTTTCTCACTCTTTAGAGTTCAGTCTTCACCGAATCAAGATCAAGTGATCAACATGTCATCAACGGCCTCAATCTCTCTTCATTCTTCACCTAATCACTCTCTCACCATATCCACGGCCTCAGACCTCACTCACTCTCTCTCTCTAATCGCAATCTCATATTTCTCACTCTCAAAGTAACGTTCTCTGTATCTCTCTCTCTCTCTCTATCTCAATCTCAAATCCTCAAAACTTGGAATCTCTTCACCAAATCCTCTAGTCTCACACGAATGCTCTCTGTCTCTCACTCTCTAATCTCTACAGTCCCTTCACCAATTTCATACGAAATCTCAAATCTTCATCAGTCTTCAATCTTCACTCTTTAAAAGCTTTCATCTTCGGTCTTCTCACCAATGAACAGACCACACTCTCAAACTCTCAGTTCTCACTTTGCCTCTCTCTACTCCAAGGTCCAAACCCTAGCTTCTCACTACAAGTTCTTCACACCTAGCCGCCGCCGCCGCCGCCACCAGCAGCCACTCCTCTCCCTGCCGTCGATCATATGGGTTGAACCTAGGGTATGTGTTCTCCTTTTCTCATCTCTCTTTTTTTCAATCTCTCATTGATTATATATGTTATGAAAATCTACTGTTAAAATCAAATAAACCCTAAGTTTTATAATTTGAAACCCTAACTAGAAATAGTTGAAACCTTAACCATTTACTTTTGTTCTTTGTTCTTTGTTCAGTAACTTCAGTTGTTTGATTAATTTTGTTCCTATTTAAATTTTATTCAGGAATTGAAAGTTGTACATGTGGGGTTTTCAGTCTTCAAACTTGAAATTAACACCCACGGTTTTTTAAGGTATGATTTTTGTTTCCCTTTGTTTTTTGTGTTCAAAGTTGGGATTTTGTTCTTTTTTTGTTAAAGACGTAGAGTTGATGCATGTAACTTAAGTTGTTGTGGATGTGTTCAATGTTTCAGCTTTTATTATTTAGTAAAATTTATACTGTTAAAAATCAAATAAACTCCCAAGTTTTTTGTTCTTTGTTTATTTGTTTGATTAATTATGTTCCTATTTTAATTTTACTCAGGAATTGAAAGTTGTCCAAGTGGGGTTTTCAGTCTTCAAATTCATAACTCCAACACCCCTAGTTTCTTTAAGGTATGATTTTTGTTTCCCTTTGTGTTTTGTGTTAAAAGTTGGGATTTTGTTCTTTTTTTTTGTTAGAGTTTTATGTAGAATGCTGTTATCTAGATTCAAGCATCAAAGATTTTCCTTTTTGGTTTGTTTGATTATTATTATTAATTGTTAGTTTGCTAATTTCTATGTTTGATTTTTTAGGTCATGGATTCCTCCACTAATACTCCCTTTGTTTCTACACAAGCGGATGGTGCTACTACCACCCAAGCGGATGGTGCTACTACCACTGCCACCCAAGAGGCTGCTGCTGCAACCCAAGCTGAAGCTACTGATGGTGAGTTGCCCCTAGTTCCACCTAGTGTAGTGAGTAAGACTGGTACTGGTAGTGGTAGGAAAAAGTCTTTAGCTTGGAATCATTTTGAAAAAGTAAAGGTAGACAAGGGTGTCACTATGGCTGTATGTAATTATTGTAAAAAATCATATCTGGCTGATAGTAAGAGTTGTGGTACTAGTAATTTGTTAGCTCATGTGACAATCTGTCCTAAAAACCCTAATAAAGAAGATAAAGGGCAGAAAACCTTAGCTTTTGAACCCAAAAATGATGGAGATGAAGGGTTCAAACTTGTGTCAACAAATTTTTCTGTTGAGGCTTCTAGAAAGGCACTAGCTGAAATGATAATAATTGATGAGTTGCCTTTTAGGTCTGTTGAGGGTTATGGGTTTAAGAAATATGTAACTACCTTACAACCTAAGTTTCGTCTAAAAGATATTCCATCTCGACAAACTGTGGCTAGAGATGTGATTGGAAATTATAATAGTGAGAGAGAGAAGCTAAGGAAATCCTTGAAGGGTTATAGGGTGTGTCTTACTACGGACACATGGACTTCTCTACAAAATTTGAATTATATGTGTCTCACATGTCACTTTATTGATGATGCTTGGAAGTTGCATAAGAGAATTTAAAATTTTTGTCAAGTTGAAGATCATAAGGGGGAGACTATAGGTAGAAAGATTGAGATGTCTTTGCGTGAGTGGGGTATTGATGGCATATTCACTTTGACAGTGGATAATGCTAGTTCCAATTTAACCACAATTAAATTTTTACAAATGGTAACAAAAGATTGGAATGGGACAGTTTTAGAAAATGAGTTAATGCACATGAGGTGTTGTGCCCATATCCTAAATCTCATTGTTGGGGAGGGTTTGAAAGAAATTAATGCATCTGTTGCTAGGGTGCGTGAAGCTGTGAGGTATGTGAAGTCCTCGCCCAATAGAAATCAAACCTTTAGGAATTTTATGGAGAGGTTAGGTATGGAGTCCAAGAGTCTTCTTTGTTTAGATGTACCTACTAGGTGAAACTCAACTTACATTATGTTAGAAACTGCTGAAAAATTTGAGAAAGTATTCCTTAGGATGGACTTTGAAGATGATGGTTATTTATCATATTTTAGGAGCAAGGAAGATAGTGGTGGTTTGGGATCTCCTTGTATGAGTAATTTCCAAAATTGTAGGGCATTTGTGACTTTTTTGAGGCTTTTTTACAATGCAATAAAGAAGTTCTTTGGCTCTTTGTATGTGACCTCAAATGCCTTTTTTGATGAGATCTTTGTTATTCAGGAGAGTATTTCTTATTTAGTTAAATCCCAAAACACCCTCTTGAAAAACACAACCACAAACATGCAAACTAAATTTGAGAAGTACTGGGAGGAAGGTGATAAAATTAATCCTCTTTTGTATGTGGCTGTTGTTCTTGGTCCACAAAAAAAATTGAGGTTTTTGAAGTTCTCTTTTTCTGAAATTTATGGGAATGAAGTGGGGAATGTGATGGTTGATAAGGTGAAAGCTCTTTTGATGAAGTTGTATACTTTTTTCTATTCTGTTAATTCCCCAAATGTGCAAGAACCAAGTGGGGGTGAGAGGACACCAATGGTAGGTGATGCAAGTGATCCATATGTGATGGTTCACTCTCGATATGAGCTTTTCTTAGAAGCTGAGCAATCTATAGGTTGTAGTAATGAGGTTGACAAGTATTTAGCTGAAAATTGTGATGAGAATTTTGAGGTGTTGGGGTGGTGGAAGGACAATTCTAGTAGGTACCCAATGTTGTCCAAAGTGGCTAAGGATGTGCTGGCTGTACCAGTTTCGACTGTTGCATCTGAGTCAGCATTCAGCACCGGAGGCCGCATTGTTGATCCATTTCGAAGTTCTCTCTCTCCTCTTATGGTTCAAAACCTTGTATGTGCACAAAATTAGCTTCAAGCCACAGTACCAATTTCTCATCGCCAATCAAGGGATGAGGTTGAGGCATTGGAGGAGGAATTTCATGATTTAGGTAATATGTTTAAATTCTAGAACCTATAGCCTATGTCTCATGTTCAAACAAAATTTAATATGTTGTATTTATTTCCTTTTCTTTTCTAGTTTTAAATCAACAGTCATCATCAAGTGCATCAACAAGTACCAGCTCCAAATTGGGTTCTAGCTTAGGCAAACAACCCATAATTAGTGTTGAAGATTGATAATTGACTTGGTATGTTACTGCCTTTGGCCTCTTACTGTTATAAGCTTGCTGGCTTGTTGCCCTTTATATTTGGTCTTGTATTTGGTAGTAATGTATTATTTGTTAAATATTTTTTTGTCTTTTGTAGGTGGAATCACTTATTTTGTAAAGGAGGCAGAACCTTTTGGGAACATTTTGGAAGCTTTTTTGTAAATTGCTTTTCTAACAATACTAGTCTTAATGCTTATAGGAAAGAAATCCTAGGAATCATATAGGTTTTCTTTTCTATTAGTTATAAGCTTGAGAATTTGTCATTTAATGTTTGGGAAAAGCTATTTTTTTTGGAAATACCTGTGATATTTTATAATTTGTAATTAATTATATTGCTGGGAACATTGTATAGCCAGCAAGGTTGCTGCCTTATGATTTACTGTCTTGTGGAAACATTGATTTTACTGTCTTATAATTAATCACTTGTTGTGTGGTTGTTGGAATGGAAATACACGTTTTGTGTATTGTTTTGCTATTTTGTCCAAGTTATTTGTTGTGGTAATTTTTGGGTAGTCAATGTGGCTCTTTAACAAGTCACAGGTGGTGAAAATAGGATTTTGTGTGTTACTTGTGTTGTGCTCTTTGTTTAGGTTTTACAATATATATTGATGAGTTTAGTTTTTCTGGTCCATGTGTGGAGGTTGAACGGATGTTGTAAAAATAGGTTTATTTTGTGTTGTTGTGGGGTATTTTGTTCAGGATATTTAATGCTTAACAGGTGGTAGAAATTGGCTTATTTTGTGACCTTTGGTGAGGTTATTTTTCCAGGAAGTTTTGTTCTGAAGGCCCAATATATTTGGAAGTGAAGTTGCTTAATTTAAGTTTAGTTGAAAGCCCCATTTTTTAAAAAAAATTAGGGAAAATGGAGGCCCAATCTGTTTTATATGGAAAGTTCAAAAATTATGACACCCAAATAATTTTTAAAACTGCCAACTCCTTAATTTGGGCTAAAAGTGGGCTAAAAGGGCTGATAAAATTTTACCAACAAAAATTTCATAGAAGTTCAAAAACTGGGCCCATATTAATGGCCCAACCCACCTAACCGATAACTCCGACCCGCCCATCCGGTGACCCGAAGCACCGGATCCGACCCGACTATTCGGTCGAATATGGGTCTAAGATTCATCCACCCGATTCAAACGAGTCGAGTTCAGTTCAGACCCAAACCCGAACCGACCCGACCCGTGGACAGGCCTAATAAGAGCAGACACACTTTGATTAGGTTTTAATATTTGCTGTGTGATCCATTGACCCCCGTTGTCATGGAAACTCTTAATTGTTTTGATTTGCATGATCTTGTGTTAAATCATGATGATGATATTCAAGATGCCTATTGCAAGCTTTATAATTTTTGTATGAAATCTCTTGAATGTTCAACAAAATTAAAAGCTAATTTTTAAAAAGGTCAAACTTGAAAGAGATGAATTGATTGCAAAATTGGATGAAGCTAAGAATTTGAATGAGTAATTTAAAAATCAAATTTCATCTCAGGTGGACAAAATTAAAACTTTGGAAGAGCAACTAGTTGAATTTAAAACCGAAGTTGAAAAATTAACTAGTGTCAAACTTCTTGTTGAGCCTAACTCAAAAGAAAAGGATTTTTATATTCCTCCATTTAAAAGGAATAATGAAGAGTTGAAGGCTAATTTTGCTAGGATAGACAAAGGTAAAATATATGATGTAAACGCTGAAGTTTCTAAAACTATGTCTAAAACTCCTCCTAGGTTGAATAAAAATTCTGTTTTTGTCCCCACTTGTCATCATTGTCGTATTGTTGGTCATATTAGGCCAAATTGTCCTAAGTTAAGGTCTCTGTCAACCCCCAAGGTTAGACCTCCTTCTAGGAAACCGAGTAGTTCTAAAACTACTCATGTTTGTCACCATTGTGGTGTTTCAGGTCACACTCATCCTAATTGTTTCAAGTTGTTTCCTCATAAGCAAATGTCCAATAGGTCTTATCCTTTGTCTAAAGGCTCTGTACCTATTCTTGGTGAGTTATTAAAAGTTTTGAGCTTTTTAACTCAATTTCAAGGGAATTCTAATTCCTCTATGTCCTTTAGTAGTCATACTAGGACACATGCCTTTTCATCTTCACGGCCAAAGACTCGTGCTATGTGGGTGATAAAAGGAGCCTAAGACTTAATTGTATTTTTGTTTGTCATTTGCTTTAATTCTTTCTATCTGGAGTAGGACTCCCTCTTGCTTGATTTCTTATCTTTTTGGAATCATGCTTTTATGCACATGCATCTTATTTTATACTTTCTTTTTAGTTGTTTGCTTGTTTTTGTTTGTTTGTTTTCAGTTTTATTTTACTTGTTTTTCAAATAAAAAAAAATTGAAAAATCAGAAAAATACAAAAATAGTGTGTGTATGTGTACATTGGTACTTGTGTACCTTGGATGACCATTGAAACAAAAATTTTTAAATTTTGTATCTTTTGTGGCTTAGATGAGCATCTCCATGCATAACTAAGCAAGTGAGTTTTGTGGTTCGTGTTTGTGATGAGTAAGATTAAGCAATCTTTTATACTTAACACTCATATCACTCTTTTTGATAGGAAGGATTAGAAAATTCTAAGAGAAATGCATAAATAACCATCTCATCATTGTTGCCCACCAATCATGAAATGATATCTGTATGCTTCGACATAGTAAAAGTACAATGTCAAAAGCTTAACATAATTGGGTATTTTCTTCTCTCTCTTATATACCCATGCATGATATGTTTAACAAAATAAAAATATGCAAAGAAAAATAAAAGCAAAAAGAATCAAAATGATTTATATATGATTGCAAGCGTGTTTCTAAGAGATGTAAGAGTTATAGGATGTACCTCGAAGGTGATAATCCTCATCAAGCGGTTATGATTTTGTGTAAGTTAAATTGATTTTCTCATATCTCAAATCGTCATAACATGTAGACACTTGTGCAATCTTGCGATGTTTTTTCACACACAACACGCAAAGTTCTTTGCTACTTTTGATACATATGTAGGTACAATTTGGTTTGGCCATTACAAGGAATACATGTGTTATCATATGCTCACTAAACTGTCTTGACTTGTTTTTTAAATATAAAATTGGTTAGACTTGTTTAGTGTGTGTGTATGTGTGTTTTGGATCTAAATGCTTGAATTTTTTCCTTGTTGAGAGATGATTTTGGAAGCTTAAATATGTTGGTTGAATCTTTGGTTGGGTAGCATGCTTGATTGCATTCATGTTTGTGTTTTTATTTTCTTTGAAAAATTGTTTTTGCCCATCTCGATAGCTTCTGGATAGCTATCAACAAATAGCTATCTATCGAGACCCTTGGACTGCTTTTCTCAACAAATCTTATTGCATTTTCGATCCATTGAAGCTTTTTGAATTTCATCTCGATAGCTTCTCGACAGCTTCTCGATTCATCAAGAAACTTTCTATTTAGCCGATAGATTCTCGACAGTTTCTCGATCCATCGAAGTGTTTGGGCTTCTTTTCGACACATCCTCGACAAATGCTTCGATCTATCGAGATCTTTTTGCTATTGATACCTATCTCTTCTCTCTCTCTTCTCTCATGCATTTCATGCATTTAGATCTAGGTTTTCATTCTTTTTAGGGAAAATTTTGGTTTTTTTTGTCTTGCAAAAATTTTTGGGATGGGTGTTGTTTATTTGATTTTATATGTTCATGCATTGCATTCTATGGTCATTATAACATTGCCATGCATTATTCTTTTTTTTCTTTTTTTTTTCTTTATTTCCTGAACCTCTTCCTGCTATGCTTTTGTTTTTCTTTTTACTGTAGGTCAAGTCTTTTGGCTTTTTATGCCCTTTAACAATCGTGTCAAAAAGGAGGAGAAATTTGAGAATTGAATGTCTTTCCTCAGGGGGAGTAATAAATCTAAGGGAAAAACTTCATGTTAAAGGGAAGAATGTTTTTGATGTAACTAACTTAGGGGGAGAGTTAGTTTGATACACATTGATATTGATATATTTTTTGTGTTGTGTATCTTTTGGTTTTGTAACCATTTACATACATTATGTGTTGTTTCTATATTTGATGATGATGTATGTGTTTCTCTCTTTATCTCACACGTGTTGTTTTTTTTTTTTAACTCTTTATACACATGTTTCTTGTTTATTTAACTTGTCATTATTTTCCACATGATACCTTGATGTGTTTTGTTTAGTGCCTTTCAAAAAAGACAAGTTAAAGCCAAATCAAGATTTCGAACCTTCTTCTTGTAGCAACTTCCAAAGTTCACATCTTTTAGACTAGGCTTATTAATTCTGTAATTTTGAGTAGAATGTATTCTAGGACATTCAATGTACTCTTGTGGTTTTGTCACGGATTGCCAAAGGGAGAGATTGTTAAGGACATATTTTTATATAATTGGCATATCATTTGACAAAATGCACTTTACTTGTGTTTGAGTAAATCTAAGAATGTTCAAGATGATCATTACAAGTGGTTAAATTGAAGATATGAAGATTACTCAAGAACTACTCAAGAAAAGTACAATCTGCAGGTATCGATACCTTCTCGACAGAAGCTCGATTTGTCGAGATTCACTAAAGCTTGACACATGTTTCAATCTATCGAACTTATGAGATTCAGACTATAGTCAGTAACGTTTTTATTCTAAAAGATAATTTGTTTATGAGTTTGTATAATCCTTATAGGATTAGGAAAACCCAAGGTTTGTGTAAACCTATTTGGAAGAGGAGAGCCCATTAAACTCTTATTTAAAGGAGGCGGAAAAAGAAAAACTTAACCCTAGAGAGCTTCATAAGGTTTTCTTTTTGAAATCCTAGCCTACTCCTACAGAAGAAAGACTTCTTGTTGCGTTCTTGTACGCCTTTGGGTTCTGTAACCAAGTAAAGTCTCTTACACCAACATTGAAGATTTTATTGGTGTTTCTATGTGAAGCTGCTGCAAATCAACTATAACAATCAAAGGGTTGCTGTGGAGTTAGTCACGTACTGGTAGTTAGTCACGTATTGGGATCTGTGCATTGAAAGGAGAGATTGCAACTACATTACAAGTCCAATTGGGTATTGGGGTAAAGGTTCAATTGTAGGTTGGTATTAGGTACTGAGATTCCTTTTACTTGTAACCGCTTGTTTTGATAATAGTGAATTCTCGGGAGTGGTGACCTTAAATTCACCCGGTGGGGTTTTGTCTCGGTGGTTTTCTCCATTCGTAAACAAATCACCCGTGTCAAACTTATTCTCCGCTGCATTTAGCATAATTGGTGATTTGTTTGTACTACCACACTTATTGTATGTAATTGAATCTAATTAATTCACTTATCTAATTAGTTGATTAATTTACTAAAGGGGTCAATACATTCTTGGCCTATTAGTCCATTAGATAGCCCGTTCAGTTAATTAGAAATAGCATGTTCTATCTCCAATAAATTCATAATAACACACTTGTAATTTCATTTTTCCACTAACAAATTAAAAAGACAATTTTTATAAAAAAAAAAAAAAAAAAAAAAAAAAAAATGAAAAGTGCTTGAAACCCCAATTTACTAACTCACTAACACATGGGCAAAAATGAGCAATGTCCTTTCCTCAATGATTGAGGCAATACTTTTACAGTAGTTAGGGTGAGTGTGGTTCAACTTTTTAATATTGTGCTTTTTGAAAAAGTGGAGGTTTTAAAAAGTGTGGTATGAAACTATGTTTTTTAAAAAAACTAAGTGTTTAGCAAAAGATGTTAAAAAATATTTTTTGAAAAAACTGAGTGTTTAGCTAGCACTTATAAAAGTGGCGATTTGAGTGGCAAATTACCAAAAATGACAATATATATAAAAGAGTTTATTACATACTTAAATCAACTATTTCATAATACTTAAATCAATTTTTCTTCATTCATTTCTAAAAACTACATTCACAATATTTTTACAACACTTTCACAAAAAATTATTTGTAATAAATTGATATTGATTTTAATTTGAACATATTATTAAAATTATTTTTCTTCTCTTTATAAAAAAAAAATATTTTTTTCTCACCAATATTAGCTAATAATAACCTACTATTTAAGATTTATTATGAAAATATTATAATAGCATTTCTCAATTTTAATTTCTTATTATTTATTTTATTTTTCCGTCCATATTTTATTCTTCTTCTTTTTTTCCTCTTTTTTTCTCCTCCACACACGTGCCCTTACTCTTTTCTTTTTTTCCTTCTTTCCTCTTTTTTCCCTACCACTTCCTCCAAACTCCAGAACATTCCACAGAGCTCTCTCTCTTTCTCTTTCTTTTTTTATTTTCTTTCTTCCTTTCTCTCTTTTCTCTTACCACTTCGTCTGCAAGTTTCTTTCCCTCTATCCCATCAAAACACACAAACTTAAATGTCACACACAAACTTAAATGTCACACACAACCACACCATTTGATTCTCATCAAATGAACATAGAGAGAGGGGGAAATCACCAAGGGAGGAAAATCACCTCCGTCGTTTGCTGATCTGCTCTGCCTTCATCACCACCTGTCTTCCTCCCTACTGCTGCTTGATCTCTTCCCCACTGCCAACAACATGCGGTAGAAATTGGTCAGATCATTTTTTTTTTTAATTTATTGGGATTCTTTGTAAAATTGTGTTATAAGCAAAGGGATAAAATTGGGTTTTTAAGAATAACTAGTGGGCAATTTGGGAAATTTGCGTAACTTCCAACGGTAATTTGAAACACGCTTTAGCACTTTTTTGCAATGGAGCTCCTTCTCCTTTCGCGATTTGGGCTTTTCATTCACAAATGAAAATGCAGCTTTTTAGAAAAAGTAACTTTTAAAACTTTACCAAACGCACATTTTATTTTTTTAGTTTCAAAAAGTGCGTTTCAACTTCTAAAAGCTGAAACAAACAGGAGCTTAAAGTTTTTGGTTTCACAATTTACTGAGGTGTGTAGTCGTTAAGCATTATTAATTGCAAAACACAAAATATTATGTAACAGTAGTAGGCCTGAGCCATGTAGAAGAAACCCACTCCAGATTCTTTGCAAAACTTAGCCACATAGCCCAGGAAAACAACAAAGACCCATCAATGTAACAAGAACAATACGAAATACAGGCAAATCCCACGTGTATATATATATATACACACTAGCCTCTCTGAGCACGCTCAAACATGTTCAGAGGGTTTTCAAAACAAAAAATAATAATAATAATAATAATAATTCTTCTAAAGATTACTAATTTTCAACCTGCAAAGTAATCATATATATATATACAAAGTGAATATACAAATAAGTAAATTGCAAAAATGTGCTAAAAGAAGACTTAAAAATCCCCGGGGAAGGAAGTCTGAAAAGACTTTGAAGATAAATTTTTACTACATCAATATTGCAAAAACACACATACACACAAATATATATATAAACACATTATCATAATCACTCCAATGAATCAACAATAATGAAATATTATGCCGCAAAGTAGAGATGGCACACAGTGGTGGCACGACAATTCCATAGCCAAAGTATCAATATTTAGACTTGGAAAGGCCATGGCCAATCCTTCAAGTCCTCCTCTTGTCCCACCTTGGCACTCTTCCTCATAGCATGGCTATTAGCCCCAACATTATCACCTTCAACATAAGCATAGTACTTCAAGAAAAATGCAAGTGTCAAGACCACCCATTCCAAGCAAAATATCAACACACACAGCCCACCAGCCAACTTTAGTATCACAGCACCATCCTCTTCCCTCACATAGGACTTCAACTGGCCGAGGAAATCCCCGGTTCTCGTGAAGATCAGCACGGAAACCGACCCTTGGAAAATCGCTGTGAGCACTGTTGCCACCATGTGAGCTGCATACCAGCTGCTATTCCCCGATGAGCCGGCCACTGCACAGCCGGAGACTGCTCCGGATATGGTGAAAATGTGGAGGAG
The DNA here is from genome assembly GCF_932294415.1 of Quercus robur. Lineage (NCBI taxonomy): Eukaryota > Viridiplantae > Streptophyta > Magnoliopsida > Fagales > Fagaceae > Quercus > Quercus robur. The sequence continues at coordinate 41,080,396 of NC_065543.1, forward strand.
GATTAGGAAGAAGCCGCATATAGACGGGAAGAGCCGGAGAGAGAGAGTGAGGAAGATGCAACTGGAGGCTGCACCAAGGAGAATGTAGTTGCAGAAGAGGAAGACCTTATGGGTGTGGTAATGGGATTGAGTCACTGAGCCCATGGTAATGGTGTTCATGCCCATTTGAGGATTTTTGAAAAAAAATAATCAGCTGAATTCAATAAATTGATGGTGATTTGGAGATGTTTTGAAGCTCAGAAATGGGGGGGATTTTTTTTTTCTTTTCAAAATTCAGCAGAATTCAATAAATTGAAAGTGTTTGGAGAGGTTTTAGGGAAATGGGTAGGTGAGGAATTGAATTTTGGAAGCTCAGAAATGGTGGATTTGTTTGGAGAAAAATGAGGAGTGGAAAGGGTGAAGATATAGAGTGAGAGAGCTGAGAGGTACAAAGTCAAAGGACCCCACAAGACAAATTGTAACGGCTAGCTTTGCTTTTATTATTATTGTTATTCGTTTTTTTGGAGCTTTTGTATGTGTTGTGATACTGATATATAGATAACATTCATTTGATTCGGATTGTTGGATTTTGAATTGTACGTTTGATGCCAATGTATTAGGTAAAATGAAGATTGAAGTAAGCAGATCAGACGGTTCAGATTCCTTGATGAAGAACTGGGGATTTTAGATTTTTTTTTTTTGGAGAATCAACTGGGGACTGTAGATGAGTCACATGAATGAATACTGTTTTTTTTTTTTTTTTTGAAAGAATGTGTCACATGAATGCTGGTTTTGATTTCACGTCAATATTCCAAACTTATTTAGGTTTCCAAATTATTCCAGATGGCCTTGACATTGCAGCGAAAAAAAGAAAAAAAAGGTTATAAATTATTGGCAATTTTAGATAGGTACAAACTCAAAATTTCAAGTTAGAGAAGCCAAAGCATAAGAAAAAAAAATTAAAGATTAAAAAAGGTTGAAACTCTAAAAATAAAAAAATAAAATAAGCATTCATATAATATTAAAATAATTTGGATTAGGCTATTTAGGTTGGGTTGGGTTAGGTTACGTTGGGCTAACTAACATGGGCTAAAGTTTTGGAATGGAGGGAATTCAACTAAAGAAAAATACAAAATATAGCTATTTTTTTTTTTTGGGGGGGCCAGAAGGGCCCAGGCCCCTCCTAACTCCATCCCTCATCTCAGATTGTTGTTTATCTTATTAAAAAAAAAAAGTTACTTTCTCTGTCCCACTTTGTTTGTCCTTTTTAAAAAGTCAAACATTTTAAGGGAACATCATTTATTATCTTATCTGTCTTATAAAAATGTATAAGTTTACAAAACTACCCTTAAATAAATTTATCAACTTTTTTTAAAAGGAGTTATTCTTAATAAGGCTTAGGGGTATAATAGGAATATTAGTAAACTAATGACTTTTATTTTTAGAAACAGGACAATATTTTGGGACATCCCAAAATGGAATAGAGGACAAACAAAGTGGGACGAAGGGAGTAGATATTAATAGGTCTTAAAGAAGAGCTTATGACAGTTGTTGATATGCTTGACTTTTCAAAAATAAAATGAGTATGATGGTTATCATAATTGTAAACAATTAAAAAAAATGATAAATCCTCTATCACTTTAGTTAGAGGCCTAGAATTTTACAAGTTTGTTATTCTTTATGAAAAGAATTAGGATTCATAATTTCAAATCCCTGTCATTTATTGTTATTACAATTTCAAATTATTAAGAGAAAAAAACAGTATAGTTATAGAATTTTTCAAGAAAGTGAAATGATTCTTTTGAAGTGAAAAAAAAATTATAATTTGAATTATTTCCTTAAGCAACATTTGTTCTAATTTTCATTTCTTATTATGTTTAAAAAAAATCATTTTAGCTCCATAATAATCAATAAATTGAATTAAATATTAAGGAAATTCAATTATCTTTTGAATTATTAGGTTTTTTTTTTTTTAATATGTTTCAAAAAAATTCAGGCTAAAAATCCATTCACTTTTACCGTACCGTAACTGTCAAATTAGTCCATGAAGTTTCACTATCGTTTGTGCTACTGTTTACATTATATATATGTTTATCAATTATTATGCGTTAAAAATGTGCTCTTTAGTTTATCCCAAAAAAAAAAAAATAAATAAAAAGTGTTCTTTAGATTTTTTTTTTTTTTTTTTTTTTTTTTTTTTTTTTTTGAGAAACAAGACCAAGATTCTAATAAATCAACAGAAACACCTGTCAGCAACTACAAGATTATGGACGTCCCTGGGAAAGCCATCAGCCCAAAAGCTAGGACAAAGGGAATATTTAGCTAACTTTGCCAATCTATCAGCAACAGTATTCCCCTGTCTTTTTACATGAGAAAAACAAATAGAAGCAAAATTTAGAGCTAGAACTCTAATGTTTTCAATAATATGGTCGAAAGAGTTGGCACAGATTGAGTCTGCGTTGAGAGCCTGAATAATAATATCAGAATCACCTTCAAGAACTACTTTCTCAACGCCAAGCTCCAAAGCAAAGGAAATTGCTTTTCTGCAGGCTAGAGCCTCAACGTCGTCCACTGTTGCAGGGAGGAAAATCCTGTCTGAAAGTGCACCAATGACATGGCCACCAGAATTCCTTATCACCACTCCAATACCCGCTGTTTTTTGGTCCTAGAACAAAGCACCATCAAAGTTAATTTTGCAAAAAGGGCTCCGAGGTGGCTTCCAAAGAATGGGTTCAGAGTTTGTGGGTTGAACCATTGAATCTTGGCTCACTAACTTTGTTGAGATTTTGGCTGAATGAAACTCCTTGAATCGATCTTGCATGTCAGCATAGATTTTTTTATTTGGAATGCATGAAATCTTCAATCTAAGAGCATTACGATTGTGCCATATACTCCATGAAACATATGCAAACTGTTCTGCCAAGGAATGATCATTGTTGCTTATAATCCCAAGCCATAAGTCCCTGAAATCCACGAATTGCGCAGCCAACTGATTCCTGAGATATGGTTCTTCCCACCAAACTTCTTTTAGGACTTGACAGCCCTACAACGCGTGAATCACATCCTCAACACCAACATGGCAAAGATCACAGACAGCGTTTCGAGTAACTTTCTTGATGAACAGATTTTTCTTTGTGGGGAGAGATTCACAGCATGCTCACCAAATAAAATGTTTAATTTTATTTGGAACTTCCAAATCCCAAATATGGTTCCAGGAACTACTGTGAGCTGAGGGGTTTGATGGTCCAACAGTCAGAGTCCTAGAGAGCAATTTATATGCACTCTTTGTCGTGTACTTCCTAGATGTAGAACTTGCCCAAATAAGTGTGTCAGGGACTTGGCGAGAGCTGAGGAGAATCCCCAAAATGGTTTGAGCTTCTTAGGGGGAGAATTCGGCACATACACGATCTTCATCCCAGCAATGGCCATCTTCGTCAATGATTGCACAAACCCGAGCATTGATGGGCAAATTTTTCTAAGGAGATAGCACTCTGCTTGCACACTTGTCAAGCAGCCACTTGTCACCACGAATACGAACCTGCCTCCCATCGCCAATACGCCAAATTGAACCACTTTTGACAATTTCCCTTGCTTTAAGGATGCTTTGCCAAGCAAAGGACCCAGAAAGCTTCACATCAGTGTCTAATATGGAGCAGTTAGGGAAGAATTTAGCTTTGAAGACTTTATAAACCAAAGAGTCGGTGTTATAAAGGAGGCGCCAAACTTGTTTGCCCAATAAAGCCAGGTTGAAATTTTCAATGTCTCTAAACCCCAAACCTCCTTGAGATTTTGGTAAGCAAAGCTTGTTCCAAGCTACCCAGTGGATTTTTCTGGCCTCCCCCGTATAACCCCACCAAAACTTTCGGATCAATGATTCAATATCCTTACAAAGGCTCTTGGGAAGCTTGAAACACCCCATAGTGAATGTTGGCATTGCTTGAAGGACAGATTTGATGAGGACTTCACGACTGGCTTGGGACAAAAGTTTTTCTTTCCACCCTTTGATTTTACTCCAAACTCTCTCCCTGATGTAACTAAAACTTTTCTTTTTTGCTCTCCCAACAAAGGATGGAAGATCCAAATATTTTTCATATTGGGAAACCGCCGGAACACCAAACAAATCTGAAATTTTGTTGCGGGTGGGCTGCTTTGTGTTTGAGCTAAAAAACAATTGAGTTTTACCACGGTTGATCTGTTGTCCCGAAGCTTGTTCATATGTGCGATGATTGTGTATATCAATTCTTACTTCTTACCACTATGTTATTCATGTCTTCTCACTTGTCCTACTGTGAATTAGAAATTGAAAATTGAAAATCATAAAAAATAAAAAAACTATTCTCTACTATTAATTTATCACCTTGGTTTTAAAATGGAACTGGCTTTTTTTTTTTTTTTTTTTTTTTAAACAACAAAAGGGGAACATCTTACTTATGCCTAAAAATCGAAAATATCTATATTATCTAAAAAGAATTTCCGTCTTTAGAAGGTATTTTATGTGGTTTAGAAATACCTTAAACTTTAGTTTAGTAAGGAAAAATTTTTAGGACAACCCAGTAAAAATATATCTTCAACTCCACTTCAAATGCCTACAAAATATGACATTCTCCTACTAATTAATGTCTTTAAAATAAACATATCCAAAAATTAGTCTATTTTAGATATACACCATTGTAAATCTCTTTAAAAAAAAAAATTTCCCCTCTCTTCTTGTGTGTGTTAAAAATACTTAATATTCTTAAAAAAAAAAAAAAAAACATATCCAAGTTTTTTTTAAAAGAAAAATTATGATACTAGAAAAAAAAATATTTTTGAATGCACGAAGCGCATGTAACAAGACTAATATATTATAAATATTAAAAAAAATAGTGACAGGGACATGCCGGTTTAAATGGAAAAATCAAACCCTTTTGGATATACACAACCATAAATTTTTTTTTAAAAAAAACCTTCTTCCCTCTATTTGTGTATTTTAATACTTAGGGTGCGTTTGAATCGGCTTCAAACCAATTCCAGAAATCAATTTCCGGAAAATTGATGCGTTTAGCTGTCACGGAAAATATTATTTTCCGGAAAATGATTTCTGTTGACCGAAATTTTCACCCTTGACCACGGAAATGAATTTCTGCCTTCATTTTCACTTCAATTCATTTCCGTGGCTTGCAAAACGCAGAGAGAGAGAGAAAAAACAGAGAACACAACACGAGAGCGAGAGAGAAAGAACAAAAAAAAAAACAATCGAAGAACACAACGATCCAACGAGCGAGATCGAAGCCAACGAGCGAGATCGAAGCCAACGATCCAACGAACGAGATCGAAGCCAACGATCCAACGATCCAAGTGCGGAATAGATCGAAGCCAACGATCCAACGATCCAACGAACGAGATCGAAGCCAACGAGCGAGATCGAAGCCAACGAAGTGCGAGAGCTCCGATCGATCCAGCCACCCAGAGCTCCGATCCGGCCAACCAAACACAGAAAGAACGAGAGCCAACGATCCACGAACCGACACCGATCTACCTCACACCGGTCACGCCGAGCTCTGCCAGACGACCACCGTGCCAAACGCCGCAGACCCACGGTGAGAAAATGACCTGCTCAAACTCACACCGATCCGCCACACACTCACCTCACCTCCGACCCACACGTCCGATCCACACACTCACTCACCTCCGATCCACTCACCTCACCGGTCCAGCCCATCCTCCTGATCCGATCTCTGAAATATATATATATATATATATATATTTATTTAGTTGTTTATTTATATAAATATTTATATAATTATTTACATGTTTTTATTTATTAATTTTTGTATTATACATTGTTTATAACTGTGTATTTGTCGGTAATGTATATCAAAATTTTGGGACTTTTCTGATTGCAGGTTATTTATTAATTTTTTCAATTATTCATTGTCGATTAAACTGTGTATTTGTGGATTATGCATATGAAATTTTGGGGCTTTTCTGATTGCAGGTTATTTATCAATTTTTTTAATTATCCATTGTTTATGAAACTGTGTATTTATGGGTGATGCATATATCAATTTTGGGGCTTTTCTGATTGCAGGTTATTCCCAATTGGTTTGTGGTCTGAATTTTTTTTTTAGAATTTTGGGGCTTGACTGGTTATGCATGATTGGTTTTTGCTGTGATTTTTATTAGAATTTGGTTAGTTGGGTTATGTGTAGAAATTTTGGGGCTTCACCCATGCTTGGTGTTATTATGTTCTTGCAGACCAATATGTGTGTGTTTAAACCTTCATTGAAGGTGCTTTGGGTATATAGGTGATTATAAATAGAATGTAATGTGATGGTATTGTGCTATATCAATGTGCAGTTATCAATGTGATGGTATTGTTATAGTGTAAATAGAATGCAATGTGATGGTTTGGATGTTATATGTTTGTGGCTGATTTTATTTATGGTGTAATCAATAGCATACTTGTTTGCATATGGTATGGCTTCCAACTATATTTTCTTAATATAGATAATAATATATGTTTTTGCCTTTTATATGAAATTTATAGTGTCATTCTTTTTAGGATTCCATTGCTTTTATAAGGTTTTCCAAACATAACTTTCATGTCACCTTACCTATGAATTATATCTATACATATCTATGCGTTTTCATCTATCTATATGTGTATATGTGTCTGAGCTACAATTTTATTTGGTTCTCGGTTTGGTTGCTAATAAAATGTTGGGAAAGTAAAGAAAAGATTGATACTTTCTTTTTAAGGTGATTCTTTTAATGGGTTTTTTTTCAGCTATGACTTGGGAATAATAGGAAATTAAGGATCCACTGTTTTCTTTGATCTTTCTATTTGGTTGCTAGGAAGAAGTGAATGAAAGAAAACAAAGTTTTTAACCAAAAGATTTGTGCTTGCTGTTCTAATTTTTTTTTCTTTTTTTTTTTAATTGGGCTCTCTTAGCAGTGAAGTGTGCATAATAGTAGCATAATGTATTGACTTGTTTCATCCTTATTTGAGAGTTTTTTTGCATTACTTGTTTGATTACTGAGAAAATGTAGGAAAAAGTATGAAGTATTTGCTTTAATTGTTATTGCATAGTATTTTATATTGAATTTATGAGTGAAGTTATTATTGCATTATTATATACGTTATTTTCTCCCTTACAGGCACATCGGAAGCATGCCGAGTATCTGAACAAAAAAATTGAGTTTTACGATGAATTAGCGATTGTGGTGGGGAAGGACACAGCCACAAGTGCCTTTGCTAAGTCCGGAGTGGATATCGAAAATGAGCCAGATAATGGGGATAATGGGGATAGTGCAGAGTTTGTTACAGATAATGTGGATGAATGTGTGGTTGAAAAGGGGAAGAACGAAAATGAATCATCCACCACTGGGTCGGAAATTTCCAAGTCCCGCAAAAGAGGGCGTGCAGCTTCTAATGCTGATGATAGTGTGCTGACTGATCTGTCTGATCAGCTGAAGGAAATAGCTGTCGCTCTGAAAGAAATTAATCGAGGCCCGGTAGATTACACAACTTTGTATAATGAGGTAATGGCTATGATGGCGGATGGATATAGCGAAGATATGCTCGCTACTGCCTTCGACCATCTTTGTGAGAATGAGAAGACGACACGTGGATTTTTAGCCAAGAATGCTAGGTTGAGGAAGCTGTGGTTAGATGGTTATTTTTTCTCACAAATTTGATTTGCTTATTTCATGCTGACTGTGATGGTAGATTTAGGAATTAACTTTTGTTGTAGTATTAATATTGACCTATCAATGTATTATATATGTACTCTTTTGTATTATTGGGACGATACAATTGCCCAAATTATGTATTTGTACTGTTCAGATACCACAAATAGGTATCATTTTTGTATGCCATTGAGGTGTAATGCCAATGGTGAACGATTGATGTGGCTGTTTTTATATAAATATTATGGGTATATTCGAATGATTATGTTTGATGTTGAACCAAATGACCATAATTTTTGTATTGTTACAGATATGTATAGGGAATGCAGGTTCTTGAATTTTATCTATAAGAGCAAAATATAGCATTGATCTTCTCCAATTCCTCCAAAACTTCATTCAAGGATGGACGATTTTTTAGGGCCAGATTCTAGATCATTTTCCGTAAAATGATCCAAATTATTTTCCGTAAAGTATTTTCCGAACCAAACATGGGAAAACGTTTTCCGTAAAGTATTTTCCGTAAAATATTTGGACGAACCAAACACCGGAATTAATTTTCCGTAAAACGATTTCCGTAAAATATTTGGACGAATCAAACACCGGAATTGATTTTCCGTAAAACGATTTCCGAGACAACCAAACACCCGAATACATTTTCTTTTTCCGGAAATTAGCATTTCCGGAAAATATGTATTTTCCGGAAAACGTTTTCCAGCAACCAAACACAGCCTTAGTGAAAAAAGAAAAAAAAAAAAGAAAAAAAAAAGGGGAAATCGAAAACCGGCCCCAAAACAACGCCGTTTTGGACCTTTTGCCCAACCTAGCCCTTGAAAGTAAATCCTCTCTTCTTCTCTGTTCGGTGGGCTCCTTTTCTTCTTCTTCTTCTCTCTCTCGGTCTCTCGCCCCCTCTTCATCTTCTTTTCTCCCTGTTCGGTAAACTCTCTCTCTCTCTCTCTGACTAGGACTCTCTTACTGAAGGTTCTTGTTTCGACCCTTTGGTTCTCTGCTTTCAATCAGTCAACTGGGTAACTTCTATCTTCAATTATTCTTTTCAATAATCACTAATTAATTAATCAATTAATTATACATTCAAATGTTTGTGACATGTAGCTGAGTTTAGTTTAGCTTACATACCATTATAAATTTATTATCTAGGAAGCACGGACACTTCATTTAGGCTGCCATATCCATGTCGTATTCGTGTCAAATTATAATTTTTCTGAAATTGCTTGTGTCACAGTGTCGTATATATACAATTGAAATGTATGTGACAAAGCTGTGTTCGTAGTTGTAATACACTTGTATTATTATTTTTATTTGTTAATAAAAAATGGTTTGCTGCTGCTGCCAGTCTGAAATTGTTGATTGAGCGGAATGGAGTCTGCCTCCGCCGCACCGTCTAATGAACACGCTTCTACAACCGGGTCTAATGCTAATAATTCATCACATGATCCGGCACGGGATCATGTAACTGAAGAGGTGAAAGATGGGAAAAAACAAAAACAATAACAAAAAAAAAAAAACTAGTTATAGATATGTAATAAATATAGTGAACCTCTTCTTCTAACTCTTTCTAAATTTTCCACAGAACAGAAGGATACCTGATACACAACCAAACCAACACCTTTCAGAGAATTCACCGCCAAAAACAATGTCGTCTCATAACGACCTTGAGACTCAACAGCAACAACAACAACCACCTGGTACATGCTCTTATTCTCTGCAATCTGATTTGTCAAAGATTTAATTATTTTTATATATTTGATTTCAGTGGTTCTTAATCTAAAGGTGGGAATAGGGTTAGTGTTGGAACTTTAGTGTTTTAGAGGAAAAATAAATTTATACCCATTTTGTGTTTATATTGCTTGCTTCATATAATTGAAATAAAGAAAAAAAGAAGATGAAAGTGAATATTAGCAAGTGGGTTGGTGAGTAATTTTATGAATTTTCATGTTTTAGAGAAATGATAAAGTACATGGTTTGGTTCGATATTGTTTCCTTTATGTAATGGTGAGTGTAATTTGGCTAGGGTTGAGCTTGGTTTAGTTCATGTGAATATAAAGAGAAGAAGATAGAACTTAGAAGTGAGTCAGGATATGGGTTGGTAAGTAATTTTATTGATTTAAGTGTTTTGGGGAATTTTTTGGGTACCCATTTTGGTTAAATATTGCTTTCATTGTATACTGGTAAGTGTGATTGTCCTTGGTTTTTTTTTTTTTTTTTTTGGATGACATGGAACCTCACCAAGGCGGGGGGCCCTTTGGACCCACCCCTAGGGAGAAAATCACAGATACACAACCCTACCCGCCAAAACCGTGTATCAGGCAGTCCAGGGGAACTCCTAGTGGTGATCAAACCCAGGATGTTTGGGTCTAGAGCTCATCCCGAGCCTCCATCCAACCACTAGGCTGCACCCTAACAGGTTGTGTTGGGGTTTTGGGTTTGGTTCATTACACAAGGGGGAGAAAAGAAAGATAAAAATAAATGGGAAATGTGTTTGTGAGTGATCTTATGAATTTCCATGGTTTAGGAGATTTTTTTGGGTTCACATTTTGGCTCTATATTGTGTGCTTTACCATGATAGCAATTATTTTAATACTCTTTTTACTTTGAATCATGTCTCCACTCTTTGCATTGGCTGCAATAGAGTAAAAGAGGGGCCTTTTGGGCAGACAAGCAAGAATAATAAGATTTTTTTTCCTTGGATTTTGAAAACAGATGTGGAACACAATGATGGGGACTATGAGACTATTACTGAAGTTGGATGGTATATTCTTGGTGATAATCAACAAAATGTTGGCCCTTATGCCTTTTCAGAGTTGCGTGGTGAGTGTTGTATTAGTAGATAATTTTATTGTTCTTGTTAAAAATGGCCAACTAGGTGAAATATGGATCAGTTGTCTTAAAACTAGTGCAAACATGAATTGGATTGGCTTACTGTCTAAAATAAAGGGTCTCCGGTTCATTTTGTAAACAATTTATCTTTAGTGTTTTAATTTTATTTATCTTCTCTCTTGAATTTCAGTTCTACCAGTAAAAAATTGCACGGTTTCAGGAAAATTGTTCCATCTCTATCATGTTGAATTGGTATAACGAGCTATTGAAACATCTATTGACAGAGCATTTCGTAAACGGGTACCTCTCCGAAAGTACACTTGTCTGGGCAGACGGAAGAAGTGAATGGCAACCATTGTCTTCAATCCCTGGGTTGCTGACTGGAATTTCTCAGCAGGGAGCTGGTTATTCAACGACATGTGAAGTCTTCTTTCTATTTTATGTTTCAGTACTTCATCTCCTGAATTAGAGATCTTACCATATTATGTATTGTGCAGTGCATTCCAACGATGATGAGTATGAGAAATGGCAGGAGGTGGTTAGAGAGGCAGAAGCAGCAGCAGAGGCGGATGAGTTAAAGAGCGAATTTCTTTCTGGCAATGTTGGTGGTGACTCAGGGGAATTTGATCTTGATAGACCTTCGACGCCACCAGAGGGTGAGGAAGAGTTCACTGATGATGATGGGACCGTGTACAAGTGGGATCGGGGTCTTAGAGCATGGGTTCCTCAGGTTGGTGCTTTTGGCATAAGCATTACCTTCTATGTTAAAACTTGTAATTACCAGCCTGTTAATTCACTTAATAATACCTTATTAATATTCGGTTGGATAACCTAGCATGGGAATATTGTGAATACCCTGAGAATCATAATGATTTTACCTTGCATCGTATGGCTTCATGTGACATTGGCCTTTGGAGCTCAAGCACGCTTCAAGTTCCTTATTTTGGTGTAATTTGCATATCTTCACTTTGTTTTTGTTGATGATTTGATGCCCTAAGTATCATAATGATTTTACCCTGCATCATACAGCTTCATGTGACATTGGCCTTTTGAGCTCAAGCACACTTCAAGTTCCTTATTTTGGTTTAATTTTCATATCTTCACTTTTTTTTTTTTTTTTTTGTTATTATCATCAAAGAGAAACACCTAGGAAGAAAATTTAGCCTTTATAATTTAACAGAATTCAAATTTATGTTGTTATTATATAAATGCTTTGCATTGTCATTTATGATGTCTTCTTATTTGTTACATGCCTTCTATTAATTGTAAGTGCATCTTTTTTTCTGTTTTAATGCTTGATAGGATGACACACTCAGCAGAAGCGAGCTATATGGACCAGAAGAGATGACCTTTTTGCAAGAAGAGGAAGTCTTTCCAAATTTTAGTGTTTCTGATGCCCCGGTGAAAGAAGTTAATGAAACAGTAATCACTTCTGATGCCCCTGGAAAGGAAGAAGTTGATGATGCCAGTGAGATATTGGGAACAATGCAAAATGGCAAGAGAAAATTACCAGACAAGGAAGCAGAGAAAAAGGTTTTTCATCTTAAATTTTCCAGCATCTCTCTCTCGATTTCTAAATTTAATTATTCTAGCTACTTTTTTACTAGTCCTGATTGGAATTATATTGAAACTGAACATGTTGCCTAATATTTCCTTTCGTATCGTTATAACCATCCAGGAAGCTAATAAACCTCCCGATAGCTGGTTTGAATTAAAAGTGAATACACATGTTTATGTGACTGGGCTTCCTGAAGATGTTACCATTGATGAAGTAAGTCATGGTCATTTTGTTTATCTTGTCTAAGAATTTCTCATTGCAGGAAACTAATTTGGAATCCATTGCAGGTAGTGGAGGTATTTTCCAAGTGTGGGATAATAAAGGAGGTAGCATTTCAGTCCTTCATAATTTAATTATGTGATATAATTTCATAAGATCTGAGAATGAGTCAGGGCCCCAATTAATGTTACTTGTTTTAAATCATCTTATAATTAAAGCTCTGCTTTTATATGGAGGCAAGAAACTTGACACCATTAAAATCATACTCTACAGAATGTAAAAAATTAGCATTTTAGCTGACTTTTTGTTGCCTCCCAAGTAAACTGCCTGTGTACAATGGGACCCCACTCTTTGTTATTTCAATAAAAGTTTTATTACTTATCCCCCCCCAAAAAAAAAAGAAAAGAAAAGAAAAGAAAAAAAGTATTTAGCATTACGGTTAATTGCTCAAGATTTCTAGTTTCTTCAGATTATCGTTTTGATCTATTCTTTAAGTTGTAATTTTACAGTTAATTGTTTCAAGATTTATAGTTTCTTCTGATTATGATATCATTTTGATCTATTATTTAAGTCGTATAAATATAATAAGGGGGACCGTTGCAGGTGAACACCCTGTATAGAATTCCTGAAAAAATGAGGTATAACAAAATAAAAAACTGTAGTGTATCAAGGCTTTTCTCTTGATTCTATAATAACCCAAATTTTAAAAGGTTAAACCTATACTTGTAGTATGTTTATTATTTTTTTGGATAAGTAATTCTTATTGAAATAAAAAAACAGAATCACCCAAGTATATAGAAAGTAACAGCTGGGAACCATACAATCAATCAAGCAAATTACATGAATCTACTAAATCAGTAACAGAATATAAAGAACAGTTATGCAAAACTGACATCCAATCCAACAAGGTTTTAAATCTTTATACATGTAGTATGCTTATTATTAGCCAGATCATTAGAATTTTACCTTAAAATGCTGTGAAAAAAGATCTTAGGTTTGGTAAGTTGGATTTGAACCTGAAGTTATGACTTTTTTGGAAAATTGTGGCATGGATTTTCCCCATCTCCTGCACACTTTTATGCCTTCTTACACATTTTTTATTATTTGTGTGGACAAATTTTGGCCAAATACTGAGCATAATTACTTAGATCAGAGTTATTGTAGCAGGTGCTTTTTATGATAAAATTGCATACTACAATTGAAAGTGAACTGCTAATTGTGAAACCACTACATTTGCATGAACAGTACGATTATTTCATTATTTATGCATTAATAACTTGCTGCTCCTGCATCACTAGGGATGTCAATTCGGGTCAATGTGTCAGGTTTGTGTCGTGTCAAGGTAAAGGCATTCGATTAAATGACACAACCTGAACCTAATCCATTTAGTAATCGTGTCATGATCCTTCAACTCTAACCCGACTTGTTAATAAGACGGGTGACCTGACCCAACTCACTTGACACTAGGTTGATGCGAATGTGACACAATCCACTTCAACTTGCTTAATATTAAATATAACATCCATTTATAAATAATTTTTTTTTTTTAAATCCCAAAAGTAGTGCATACACTTAAAGTCCTCAACCCATTTCAATTTCCAATTATATCCCTTGTAAGTTTTTGTAATTACTCTCTTTTCTTTTTAAGTTTAAAATATAGGTTGTATATAAAAGTTATTTAACAAGTCTAAAATAAAAGGAATATATATTTGTTATATGAGTTAAAATTGGTTATGTTAAATGTGTCATTTTGGATTGACACGAATAAATTGGCGTGTCAAACATGTTTATTGTGGGTCACGCAGGTTGACCTGCTTATAACACGTTTCTTATCGTGTTGCGTTTGGGTCGACCCGTTTATGACCCAAACCTGTTAAGGCCCAGCCTTAACCCACAAAAACCTGTGTCGGGTTTGTGTCGTGTTCGTGGGTTGGTTCGAACATTGACAGCCCTATGCATCACCATTTATTTGTGTCTTGGTATCCATAGTGGACAAATTTGATGAGTTTGAATATGCTTTTGTCATGCTTGCATATATTTTACGATCTTTTTAGTCTATAAGAAGGGCCACTGTTTTTGCTACAATCCTCATCATGAAATATGATTTAAATACTTAATCGGTCTGTTGGGTAAGCTCATATTGGTGTATGGAATTACTCTCATGTTTTTTTTTAATCTCATTTATTTCTATAACTTGGTCTTAAATACTATGTGATATTTATAAATCATGGTACCTACCGTAAACCTTGTAAAGATTCTAACTTTATGTTATGTTTATTGTAGATCAGACACATACACATAGATAATGTATCCATGGATATTAAATAATATCTTGTTTTCTAGCATTTCATATTGCATGTATCATGACGACTTCCACTAATTGCTTCTCTTTTTTCAATTTGTTGGAATTTATGGATCTTCTATAAGTTTTTTTTTTTTCAGTCGCTTTACTGTATTCATCTCATGTATTAGGTTGCATCCCTTTATGCACTCTTTTAATTTTATTAATTATCTAAAAATAAAAATTGTAGGATCCTGAAACAAAAAGACCACGTGTGAAGCTATATGTTGACAAGGAGACAGGAAGGAAAAAGGGAGACGCACTAGTTACGTATCTGAAGGTAATGTTCTCCATGTTGCTGTGCTTGTGACGTGACATTTTCAGTCCTTGTATTTGGGCATTTATATTTGTATGTTTACTCTAGGAACCATCTGTTGCTCTAGCTGTCCAAATTTTGGATGGAGCGCCTCTACGTCCTGATGGCAAGGTCCCTATGTCAGTCACCCTGGCTAAGTTTGAGCAGAAAGGTATTATGTGTATCGGTGATAATATATACTTTTAGTTGTTATTGATTTCACTAAGAAAGATTAATTTATGAGCTTTTGTGTTGCTTCATTCAGGGGATAAATTTCGTGCCAAACAAGTTGACAACAAGAAGAAGAAGAAGCTGAAGAAGGCAGAAGAGAGGATGCTTGGCTGGGGTGGGTTCTTATCTCGCATCTTGAACTCCTTAGTACATCAATAATATACGATATAAATCCTTTTAATTGAGTGCTGATTGGTTCTTAGTAGTATCAGTATCTCACATTATTAATCTAAATTTTTTAATTTAATTTTGTTGATTTTCTTTTTCTGTTTTTTGCTATTGCTTTTTTCCCCCTGAGCTTGTGTCTTGTATTATTGATTAATTAATTGTTGTGTTTTGATGCATTATACCTAGTTTGCTAGATCTAGTAGGTGTGGGTACTGAACACTGTATCTTTTTCGCCTTTTGAAATGATGTCTAAGTATATGTCATGATTCTGCCATGACATTTAGCTTTGTGATTATTGCTGCAGCACTTGTTGATGTTTTGATTGTGGACTATGCAACCTAGAATCTTCTTATCTTTTCACATATTTGGGTCCATATACTGGGAATTAGAATATGGAGAAGTGCTTGGTGTGCTGATCTTGATGATCACTTTCGAATTAAAACTATCCAAAGAAATTAAGCACCTTTTATTTATGGCTGGAGAGATGAACCATTCAAATGTTACAGTTTCCACATAAAAGAAAGTCACTCTGGTTTATAATCCTCGTTTTTAGAGGTGCCAATAACCTCCTTTTCAGTATTTTATAATCTTATAACTGGTTTTTTTCCCCCATATTTTTTTTCCTTTTTTTTTTGTTGGTAAATTTAAGAAATTATGGTTTAGAGACAATTCTCTTATGAGTAGAATGAATTAGTGGATGACTCTTCTTGAATGATGTTTAGTTTTATTGACCTTTTCTTGTTTTTCCCTTCCTGTTTTGTTTGATCATTGTAATTTGGTTTCTTGATGTTGATGCCCCTATAGTACATTTCCTGCATACTTGGGCTGTTTTATTTTTCTAATAAAAGTTTTTACATTACCTATCCAAAAAAAAGATTAGTGGATGGAGTTTTTTCATCTTTCAAGAAATCGATGAAGTTTATTGCCAGTGACCTCTAGCTTAAATGATACCTCCTCCCCCCACAAGAAAGGGTGGAGCATAAGGGTGTAGGTTCAAAACCCACTGCTTTTGTGTGTAAACTTCTAATAAAAAAAAGGATGAAGTTTATTTATAAGTGGAAGAAGTTTATGAAGAAAAGATTGTTTTTATGACCTACTGGCCTTATACTCTCCATTCCTAAGTAATTAACCACTTTGAAAAACCCAAGAAGGATGGAGTCCACAATTCTCCCCCCCCCCCCCCCCCTCTCTCTCTCTCTCTCTCTCAACTTACTGCGTGTGGACTGTTTTTATCTTCCTAAAATTGAAAATGAAATGCTGTTGATTCTGTATATGCATGATAAATCATTTTCTTCGTATTTTCAGATCTATATGTAAGATTTTCTTGGTTAAGTGAACATATAGCTGATCTCTTTGTGAATCTAATGAGGATGAAATCAAGAAATTACATGTCATACTCTTACAATAAATTCTAAAGCTCATTTTTATCTGTTGGAGGAATTGATCTGAAATCTCAGCTTTGATAATTGTTTGTTCTGTGTATCCTGACAATAACATGATCTTTCTTTTATGTGGCACAGCTGGTCGTGATGATGCAAAGGTCTCAATTCCTGCTACTGTTATTCTTCGTTACATGTTCACTCCTGCTGAAATGAGGGTAAGTTTTGAACCTCCCATGGTTTGTAGGACACTTCTCCCTGTGATTATCGTGATGGGAACTTGTTACAACATCTGTGGCCTTGCCTGTCCTGCCCCTATCTGGATAATGACATTGGAATCCAATTTTATAAATCACAGATTGTGAATTTAATGTTACTGTTATTGACCTGTGTTTTAAAAACCAGACCAGACAGATTGGTTGGATTGATCTGACCATGAACTGGTCTCTGTAATGGTCCAATTAATACTTCAAATTTGTACTTAGTAGAATCCACCTAAAACCATCAAACTGCCAGTCTAAGCATAACAACTGGTGAACTGTAAGCAGGTCTGATGGTTCCTACAGTTTGTTTCAGCTCTCTCTAATTTTCTCAAACTCATGCCATTTAGGTCTTGAAACCCATACACTAGCTTTCCCTGAACACCTTAGGCCATTTAACCAAATTGCGGTTGTCCTTTACTTCTCTCCTCCCCTCATCACTTGTTCTACCTCAACCTTTCCTATTCCTCTCATTTTTGTCCTGCTTCCACCCATACCCTCTCATTCTAAACTACATGCCATTGTCATTACTAGAAACAATATGCCATTCTAATAAGTCCAGGTGTTGGTTCTTGGGTTCGTATCATTCTCTCATGCTTGCACCCTTGGGTATATTTTTCTGTTTTAACAGCTTAGTGCTGATTCCGAACAAACCCTAGGTGCTGATTTATAGGTTCTTATCTTTGGTTCCCAAACACTGAATCCCAATTTTTTTAGAGTTCATTGTCCTGCATCAGCTTTATTATTCAATTATGGTTTTTTTCTTTAAACATGAACGTTCCAACTTAAAATTTTAGAACAATAGGACAGTTGTTTCTGATTTCCATCTATAAATAGTTGATATTACAATGCATGCTCCTCTCTGATAGGATATATGCTATTACTAGCAAGTAGTAACAAATTAGACTTGTGGATTCTCTGAGTTTGACTTTTTCCAAATGTTCACAGGCTGATGAAAATTTGCATTTAGATTTAGAGACAGATGTTAAGGAGGAATGCACAAAGCTTGGTCCATTGGACTTGGTCAAGGTAATCTAACTCTCATAATCAGGGGTTTTCACTCTCTTTCCTCTTTATAAATATGCTCTTTCTTGAGACATATGTTGAATTAGCTATTTAATTGACAATTCCACCAGCTTATTTCCAGTGCTGACTGCTCAGGTCTGTAAGATGATTAGTTATTAAAAGACTTTTATTTTTTATTTTTTGATAATTAAGTGATGCAATTTTATTAATCATATAAAAAATGAATCTTTTGAGTTCATTATAATGAACACAAAGGAATAGAGAATTCAAAAAATCATATGGGAAGTCTAAGAGAAGCTAGAAAATCAAAAGTGGATGGACAATCCGTGAAACCCCAACATCTGGACCAATCAAAAAGAGTGCAATGTAACACAATTTTTAACTGATTCAAGTAACTCTTTCAATTCTCAAACGAGCGAACGATTCTGTTCCTTCCAAACAATCCACATCAAACACCCCATAATTAAATTCCAAATATTCAAACAATGCTTCCCTAGCCCATTCCTCCAGCAAAGTAGTAAGCACTTAATTGACTCGGGCATGACCCAAGAAATTCCAAATAACTGAAGCACAGCTCCCCACAAAGCATGGGCAACATCACAATGCAGTAAGAGATGATCTACTGATTCTCTCGTCCTACGACACGTACAACCCCAATTCACTAAAAGTAAACCCATCCCCATAAGGTTATCCAGCGTAAGAATCCAACTCCAAGCTACTGTCCACAAAAAGAATACAACCCTTCTAGGAATCTTAGAAGTCCAAATACCCTTCCAAGGAAATGAGAAGTTGTTAACACCCGTAATCACTTGATAATAAGTTTGGGTATCAAACTTACCACTTCCTTTAAGATACCAAGGCATCCTGTCATTGCCCTCACCCCTTGGAACCTGAGAGTAAATATGATCAAGAAAAGAGACTGCTGTCTCTGTTTCCCAATCGTGAAGATTTCTGTGAAACCTCAAATTCCAACTCCTACCAAACCTCCAAAGCCGTTTCCCCAACAAAGCTTGATTAAAACAAATAACCCTCCTAATCCCCAATCCACCCACCTCAATAGGTGAACAAATTTTATCCCATGCCACCAAAGGATATTTGAACCCCTCATCCGAAGCCCCCCTCAAGAAATTCCTTTGAATTCTTTCCAATCTATCAGCCACAGATTTAGGGCTGGTAAACAAGGATAAATGGTATGTAGGAAGACTAGACAGAGTGCTCTTCAACAAAGTGAGTCTGCCTCCCTTTGAAAGGTAAAGACATTTCCAACCCAAAAGTTTCTGTTCCATCTTCTCTAATATGGGATTCCAAATAGAAGATTTCTTGAAAGGGGAACCCAGAGGCATGCCCAAGTATTTCATAGCCAAACAATCCACCCTACATTGAAGAACGTCAGCTAAACTCTCCAAAATTACTCACATCCCCAATAGAACAATTTCACTTTTCCCCACATTAACCTTCAAACCAGTATCAAAACATGACAAAGCCAGCCTGATGCAAAGTAACTGCTCCGTAGAAGCATTGCAAAATAAATAGTATTGTCTGCAAAAAGGAGGTGTGAAATTCTCACCCTAGAGTTGTTGAGCCCCACATGAAAGCCACAAATTAAGTCACTCTCCTCAGTTTTTCTTTAAAATTCAGCTCAAGACTTCCATGGTCAAAAGAAACAGAATGGGTGACAAAGAATCACCTTGTGTTTTTATGTTTATAAGTTTTTATTGGCTAAATCCTCTATTCCTTCTCCATTTTACTAATTTGTGACCATAGGATTTCTTTATGCCCTTCTTAGTGTTCACTTAACCATGTCTAGATTTCAGTTTCTTTCCTCTGTACTTTCTGCTTTGGCATTTGTGAAGAATAAGATAAAAATAAATTTATTGAAAATGGATTTTCTTATGTTAGTATTTTTATATTCTTTTGTCATTTTTCTAATTTTTTTTTAAAAAAATTTATTGTCATTTTTCACATTTTTTAATCACAACGAGCCAAGCTTCTCTTTACTCTTTTTTTTTTTTTTGGCTTTATAGCTTTGGATTTTTATCTTGAGTGATGGTTTGGTTTTGTCCATTTTCATTTCTTTGAA
This sequence comes from Quercus robur, assembly GCF_932294415.1. NCBI lineage: Eukaryota > Viridiplantae > Streptophyta > Magnoliopsida > Fagales > Fagaceae > Quercus > Quercus robur. The sequence continues at coordinate 41,100,438 of NC_065543.1, forward strand.
ATTCTTTCTTATTTATTTTTTCTCATGCTCATTTTGGATTTTGCTTGCAGGTTTGCGAGAATCATCCACAAGGTGTTGTTTTGGTAAAATTCAAGGATAGGAAGGACGCTCAAAAGTGCATTGAAACAATGAATGGAAGATGGTAATTGATAAGAACCTACTCACCCAAATAAATAAATAAAACCCCTTCAAAAATTTTATGATGTGAGTGCAGTTACTGTGCTCCTTGCCTCACTTAAAGTCTGGTAGCTAACTGCATCTTTCTATATCACAAAATGGAATGACATGGATTTTTTTTTCATGCTAAGATAGTTTTTGGCCCCATGCATGGGTGGGGGCCCCCAGGGTGGTGGGGGGAAGATCCTTTTATTTGGTTTATGATATTAAGTTTTTTCCTCGCAGTAACTGTTGTCCAATCTATATGGGTCTTGCTGGTGTGTCACCATAGGATTCTTTAGATGTAATGGCATCAACTTGTGTCAGTATATATCCTCCTATCTGATATGGCGTTGAAGGTCTTTTTCACACTCCCAATGTCTAGAATGGGTTCATTAGGTTTGTGGGTATATTACCTTGAGCGTGATAGAACTTCCTTGGGAAAGGATCAACTGCCATATTATTTGCTGCTGTTATACTTGAAATTGGGTCATTTTTTTAGCTGGCATGGAAAATATCATCAAGTAAACTTGGGACATTGTATTAGCTAACACAGAAGATATCATAAAGTAAACCATGTGCTCCCTGAGATACTGAGAAGCTTTGCTTCCCTGCATCTGTTCCTGAAATCCCTGTAGCTTGGCTTGAAATTTAAAGATGTATGTTGGCTGGCATTTTTTGCTAATAGTGTTATTATTTCAACTTGTTTTCGTTTTCCTTTTCTTTTCTATTTTTTCATTTTGTATAGGGCTCTTTTTTCTCTTCAGGTTTGGTGGTAGACAGATACATGCCAGTGAGGATGATGGTTTGGTCAACCATGCTCTGGTGCGGAATTTGGATGAGGATGCTGTACGGCTGGAGCAGTTTGGTGCTGAGCTTGAAGCTGAATAAGTTGGTATCAGTGCTGCAAATTTACTATGTATTCGCGAAGGACTAATTCTTGTTGTGTAGAAATCTATAACTTGAGGATGATAATGGTGCTTTAAGATCCACATTATCCTATGACCTCTGTTAATATAGGTTTTACGATAAAAAAAATGACCATCTGTAAAGAAAGTGTTGATATTTGGCACTTTTTTAGTGAGCTATGAAATGTTGAAGTTTGATAGTTACCCTTTCTTTCTTTTCTTTTCTTCTTTTTTTTTTTTTTTGGTTGTGCTGAATGATAGTTATCGTTTATTTGGGAACCAAAGCTGTTCACTGATGAATTTTAGTAAGCTACTTAGAACTATTATTTATCCCACTGTGCCATCTTTTCCTAGACCTTGATACACCAACATTGGCAAATTTTCATGATCCTTTTGTTTGTCAATTACCGACATACCTCTTTGCATTTGAATTTTGATCATTTCACAGATGAGGAATCTTAGTAAGCTTTGTTGTTCAATGGAAGTTATTTGGTAATAATCTGGATAATATTGTTGAAAATTTAGCAGGTATGACAGTTGGTGATCAGTTACATTCATAACCTTTTTATTTTTTTGGCCACACCAAAAACACTTTTTTTGGTGTCTTATCACCATAAAAAAATTGGCGCTTTGGTTCTACAGTTAGTTGCTTCGTTCTTGTTGTTGTTGTGTTTATATTTTTATGGTTTTATTTTTTGTTGTACTAACAAGCACAACCCAAGACCCTGTTGAAAATCAAATTTGCAGGTCATCCCTTTTATTTTCTTTTTAATGGAAATCATTCTGTGTTTCAACTTTCAAGACAAATATGGTTGTTCCATTTAATAGTAATTGTTCATCCTCTATGATGAGAAAAAAAAAATTCTCTTTTGCTATTTACACCAAGTAAAATCTGAAAAGTAGACATTATTACTAATTGCTATTGTTCTAGTTCAAATATTGAGGGGGGGGGGGGGGGGAGGGGGAATAGCATTTAATACAAATTACAATTATGATTTTTTTTTTTTTAATTATCAGATCTACAATGATAATGTTTGTTCTAGGTAAATAAATACATCATCTTAACCATAATTGTTTTGTTGTTGTTGAGAATCTCATATTTAACAATGGTCAGTCACATGACATGGAAATTTTAGCATTAAAAGAAATGATGAAATTTGGATTTGGATTGTGTCGGATCCAAACACTAAACACATGTCTGTATCTTAACATATCTAATACACTAATGCATTGAACACAAGTCGTATTCGAAAATTATATAACGAGGAAACATCTTCAACATAATAGTGCATGATTTTTAAATTGAGCAATTTTCGTGTGCCTTGGATTTGATTAAGAATAGGTTAAAAGATAAATTATACAAAAAGTGAATTTGGTCTCTAAAGTTTCCTTTTTTTTTTTTTTTTTTCAATTAATGTTTATGTTTATTGTCAATGTTGATCATTCTGTACAAGTACTCAATTAACTGTTTAAAACTATTTTCTTATAACTAAAAAATTAATAAATATAATCTAAAGTAAAAAAAATCTTTGAAGAAATAAAAACGAATCTCCTTATTGACTGAGGTAACAATGGAAAACTCCAAAAGTCCACTTAACACGCCCATTTCCCCTATTATTTATTTATTTAAAGGGAATGCTAGTAGTGTAAGTGCAATCGGCTATGTAAGGAGGTCTCCTAAAATATAATATATTATATCTAATTGTCTAAAAGTATTGCAAAATAATAATAAAAAAAGAAAAAAGGTAAGGCCTCTCACCTAGCCAAAAAGAAAAAAGAAAAAAGAGAAGAGACAAATTTAATAAATAAAAAATATTTTTAAAAATATTATATTCTTTTCGAATGTTGTTCATTCTTTTAATACATTTTACTATGTTTGCAATAATTTAAGGAATTTACTCCACAATATTTTGTAATTTTTGGCTTTATGTCTTATGGTTTTTTTTCTTTTTTCTTTTTTTAATGAAAGAAACTAAGTATTATTATTCAATCAGAAAGAAAATCAACAACAACATAATGAGAAATGTATGGTGGAATATCCTCCATCCAAATTAACAAAGGATAAGAAAACTTAGCTCTCCTAGTTAAGGCATAGGCTACAGAGTTACCTTATCTCTTAATATAAGAGAATGAATGAGTTTTAAAAGAACTCGCAATAGACAATGTGTGTTTAACAATATGACCGATAACTAAGCGGGGAGAGGGACCATCTGTGAGAGCCTTGTGAACCAACTCTGAATCTCCTTAAAAAACCGAGTGATGTAAGCCTAATTCAACAACAAACTGAGTTGCCCTTCGCGCTGTTAAAGCCTCCAAAACCTCTACTGAAGAAGGTAATGGAGTTTATTCATAATGGGCAGCTAAAATTTCTCCACTGTCAAGCCAAACTACCACTACAATCCATGCTTCACTTGTATCTTCAAAGGTTGCCCCATCATAACTAGTTTTAATCTCGTCGCTGGCTAGAGGCTTCCATTTGATTTCCTTCTGTCTTGTCTTTGCTATAGATACCTGAGGTCTTTGCTGAAATTCATAAAGATAATTGCTCGTTGTGTATAGCATGAAATGTGGACTCTTGAGTTGTTGAACACAAGCTGCAATCTGCATTCTCCAGGATTTTCCTATTCTTCAGATTTCCTTTGTTGGTAAAGCCTCAGAGCAAGCTCTCCAAAGAAAAATCATGACTTATGTCTTATGTTTTTTTTTGAGAAAATGACTTATGTCTTATATGATTACTAATTAGTGAATAAAAAATGCTTTATGCCACATGTTGTATTTTATGCTTTATTAATCATAATTTGTTACATGGTTTTTTGCCTTACACTTACAAATGCAGTTTAAAAATTGAAAGAGTCATCATGCAACCTACATTATAGGTTGAAATCCTCCGGTATATATCACTTCTTTTTTCTTGTTGAAAAAAATCATATTAGTAACATACTAGTAAAGGCATAAACCATAAATTGGAAGGACAACACTTCAAAGTTTATAACAAAGTTGTTTCTCAAAAAAAAAATTTATAACGAAGTTTATTTTGTTTTTTTTATTATAAGAAAATGGTGTCTGTTTTACTCTTTACTAAAACATTTAGAAAATCTCATCAACCGCTGACGAGGTGGATTGTATTAGAGATTTATAGGGTTTATATCTAGCCCAATGACCCCAAAATTTATTTATTTTTTCTTTCAAAATTATGCCGTTGATTCATGATAATTACTTTTTATTTTCAAATCAAAACATCAATTAATTTTTTTGATATAAACGGAAACCTTATTCCACGCAAAAGACTTTACCGAAGATTTTCATTCATGGGAAGATTAGGAACCTTCTAAAAGAAACATTAATACGGACCGAAGATTTTTTCATTCGACGATCACTGATAGTCAGTCTGATACTTCAAAAAAAGCAACATTAATCTGGACCGTTGGTGCGTTGATCCCCTACATCGAATCCAACCTTAGTCCTTGGTTGTCGACTTGTCGTTCAACACTTTGGTAAAGAACATTGTACTGAATCCCCAAACTACCCACAATATGAAATACAAAAAGACTAAAATACCCCTAATACTGACACTTGTACATCACCTATTGGTCTAGCTACTAAACCCTAAATCCAGATTCTTAGAGGAGATATAAACTCCCAAAACCCTAACCCTTTTGTTCTATCACACACACCTACAAAAGCGAGAGAGCAAGAGACAAAGAGACCCACTAGGGTTTTAGGCAAAATATCAAAAGCAAGAGCTTTAGAGAGAGAGAGAGAGAGAGAGAGAGAGAGAGAGCGCTAGGGTTTTGGTAATAAGCTAAAGAGAGAGAGAGAGAGAGAGAAGAGAGAGCGACAATGGTGGCCGACAAAGGGAAGAAGCTAAAGACAACAGAGAAAGGCGAAGAGGAAAACAACTCTGAGACCATCGATGAGAAGCTCGTCCTCTCCATCGAAAAGCTCCAGGAGATCCAAGACGAGCTCGAAAAGGTTTTTTACTCAATTGGGTTTTTACTCTTTTTTTGTTTGTGTTTCCGTGTTTTTCGCATTTCTAAATTTTCTCGGAAACCAAACAGGATTGTGTAATTGAGTACTGACTATCTGGGTTTTTTTTTTTTGCCCTGGTAATGTTTTAATTAATTGCAGTGGATTCCTAATTGTAATGACTAATTTGGTTCTAGTAAGTGCATGAGTGAAGTGCACAAACTTAAAGGTTTGATTTTTGTTAATCTGGGTGAAGGTAATTAAGCTAATTCAGGAATTAATTTGCTAGTTGGATTCCTAGCAAAATGAATAGTGTTGATTTTTATGTGTTTTGTATGTTGTGGGTTTCTACACTAACAATTTGCACATTGGAATATCTGGGTGTGTTGAGTTTTTCGTGGATGGTGGATGCTTAAATTTTGCTTGGATTCACGCAATTCACGCCAATCCAAATCGATTTCTATCACCAAGAGCCTTGTAGCTCAACTGAAACTTTCTGGTGTTTCCAAGGGAGACATCCAGCGTTCAAATCCCCCCTTCCCAAACATTGAAAACAAATCAATTTCGTTCATTTTGCACGAGATGGCAATTGAATTTGGATAGGACCGAGGGGCAGCCCATGGATATGCTCTATATTGCACATGATTTGTTTTTTGTTTTTGTTTTTTTTTTTTTTTATTTCAATTGGTTCTTGTTTGAGTTGTTTTTGATTCGTTGTTCATCACTTGAATCTAAAATGTTCTAACATGGGTTATAAAATGTTCTAGATCAATGAAGAGGCCAGTGATAAGGTCCTAGAAGTGGAGCAGAAGTATAATGAAATACGCGGGCCTGTTTATGATAAGCGGAATGAGATTATTAAATCCATTCCAGACTTCTGGTTAACTGCTGTTAGTAATCTGTCTTTCTCTCTATTTTAATGAAAAACGCAATATGTTTGCTGTTATATATTTTATTTAATTTTTCTGTTTCCAACTTCATGCAGTTTTTGAGTCATCCTGCTCTAAGTGAACTATTGACAGAAGATGATCAAAAGGTTTGGGCATTGTACCTGCATTAATAATAATTTTCAATCTTAATCAATGATAAAAATTTTCAATCTTAATCAATGAGCAATGCCACAAGGATTCTTCTTAAGTATCTTATTATTTAGCTGGTGTTTCTCAATGTGCCTACATTGTGATTTTGCTTTATTTTATTTCCTATGTTGTTGATAGATATTCAAGCATCTAAGCTCCTTGGAAGTGGAGGATTTCAAAGATGTCAAATCGGGTTACTCTATCACATTTGTGAGTTTAATTCTTTTCTAAATGCTTACTCTTATAGAAAAATATGGAAAATTAGTTCCTTTAACTCTTCATTTTGATGTAGTTGTCAATTTTATGCAATGTTTCAACTAATGAAAGCAATAAATTGTAATGGATTTGTTTCTGTGATTTGCAGCACTTTAACCCAAACCCTTATTTTGAAGATACAAAGCTTACAAAGACTTTCACTTATGCTGATGATGAAGGAGCAACAAAAATTACAGCCACATCAATAAAGTGGAAAGAGGGCATGGTAAGGCCTACTTATATTACTACTAGCCATATTATACTTGTCTCTTTTGTTGTGGTTTGGTGATTAATTGCATTAATGGTATGTGAAGGGCATACAAAACGGAGTTAACCATGAGAAGAAAGGGAACAAGCGGCCTGCCACTGAAGATAGGTTGGTTTTCCACAGCCTGTGAACTGGATTTCAGCCAATCCATTGGCATAATAATCCATTTTGTGCAACCAAAAAAAAAAAAAAAATGTAACTGTAACAATAATGCAAACAAGGATGTAATAACAATTTAGCTTTAGTCACTTCTGAAATTCTAGTCGAATGGGCTTTGGGGGTCACGATGTGCTAAGATTAACCTGATTATTGAAACTTGTTCTGTTTGTTGCGGTTGGCTCCTGGTCAATCTTTTTGGTTGGTATCCCTCATGTAGGGTGTATTTTTTTTTTTTTTAAATTTTTTTTATGGGAATGTAAGGTGTATTTGATTTTTGCAGTAACATGCTCCACAATATTGCATTGGTAATTTGCTATTGCAAGGTGGAAAAAGCATGTGGCATGCCCTCCCTTATAGTTGCTTACATGATTTGATTCCTTTATGCCTTGTGTCAGTACTCTGATTTTTGATGATTGTTACCGTCAAGTTTTTTTAAAAAATGTCAAATATTTCCTCATTGTTATTGTTCTTTTACCTTGTTTGAGCTCTAGATTGAGAGGAGAAGAATACTAGTGGTTGCCAGAGTCATGTATTAAGTGTTACTAACGCTTATTCCTTCTATCTCCAACTTTCAATCTATGGATAAGATTAATACCTTGACATTCTTTAGATCAATTGAACATCTTCACTTTCACTATTACTTCATGCTTTGCCATGTTGGATGCAGCTTCTTTAGCTGGTTTTCAGAGACTCCAGAGAAAGATGACTTAGATGACATTCATGATGAGGTAAGTTCTATTTTAGTCTACAAAAATTCTAGCAAGAGTTTTTTTTTTTTTTTTTTTTTTTTTCCAATGCTGGGAGGTACTGGAGATGTCTATTATTATTACTATTACTACTACTACTCTCATTGCACTGCTGTACTAAGCTTTCACTTCCAAAAAATTTCAGATTGCAGAGATCATCAAGGAGGATTTATGGCCGAATCCACTCACCTACTTCAATAATGTAACTTCTTTTTCCCTGGTTTTTTTTCCCTTTAATCCCATATCTCATGAATGGGTTTTTTATTAAGTACTTGGCCTTTTTACTTACATAATATTATATTCTAATAATAATTGATGACCTCTCTGACATAGGAAGCTGATGAAGAAGACTTCGATGAGGAAGAGCCTGGTGAAGAGGTAAATGAAGATATGGATCTTGATGTGAATAATTTGAGGGCATAATTTCTGTAATTCTGGTGCTGTTGTCTATTGCAGGGTTTCATGTTCATTAATATTTGTTTAAGAGCTATTGTTTTGTCTTTTATGTGCTTTGTCAATCCTAGTTTGTTATTGCTTGCAGATTCAATTGATACCTTTTCAGGTAATATATCATCTAGTTCAGAGAAGATGTGGGTGCTTATCATTAGGAAACATGCTTAATGAAAAGAGATTAGGAGTCTGATAGGATATTAAGACCTATCCAAAAAAACGAGTCTGATAATATATTAAAGCTGACATTTGAGTTTCATGTAGTATGTTAGGTGCCCCCACCTGGGGTGCCTCAGCACCAGCGGTAAGGGAGAGTGTCTGGACAGACTATAATTCTATAAGTCTCTAGTTTGACTCCTAGCTGAGGCATTTCGCGATTTACCCGATGCTTGCTCGGTGGGGGGGTGTAGGCATCCGGGATTTGCCACTTAGGGGCAGTCCCACTGGCCCATACCTTGAGGGGGTTCCTCGTAAAAAAAAATGTAGTTATTTAAGTGATCTAGAACAGTTTTAGCAGTGAATTCAAGGTTCATGAACTTCCTAAATACTTCTAGGCTTTTCTTTATTAGCCTTAAATGAATAAATATATCAAGATGGCAAGAGGAGGTGTGGATGTAGATGAATTGACTAAAACTACTCTAGTAATTTTATAAAATCCACTATCATTTGAACCGGATTTATGGGGTTCTGGTTTAGCTTCATATATTTCCTTGAAAAAGAGGGTCTGTGATCTAGGTTCCATTGTATGTTTGTGGGATCTTGGCTTTTTCCTCTCTCTCTTGAAGGGGTATATGGCTGAGGAAATCAAGGTGAGTTGACTCCATTTAATGAACAGTTTATATGGCAACAAGATTTTCATAATGGCTTACCCAAACAAAAAAAATTGGATAGTATGAATTTATCATAATTTAGTGATTTGTTATTCTTCTATGATAGAGATTGGAGTAGGTAAAACAGATTCTTTTGTCAATCTGAGAGATTTCTTATCATGCAAACTTTCAAGCTTAAACATTTTTATAGTGCCTTTTCAAATCACACGAGCTTTATTAAAGGAATGACTGTTCCTACCACTTTTTGGAGGAATGTTTAGGAGGGAATGGAAGGGCATTTCCCTCGTAGCCATTCCATTCATGCCCACCAAACTCCCAAATAATGTAATAGTTGGAATATCCCTTAAAGATCCTTTTTATCCAGTTCCTTTCCACTTTTGGCATTCCTTTCCCTTGTTTCAAATGGGATGTAAGCATTGTCACCCAACCCTAAGGGGTTGGTCTAGTAGTTCCCAAGGCTTCATGACCATGAGATCTTGGATTCAAAATTCCTAGCCAACATCTTTGGGCCACCACCAAGGGATTTCTTGCTTTAATTACTTGGTATGTGGCACAAAACTCTACACACTAAGGGGGGATTAGTCAGGTGCTTGAAAAACTTTGGACACCCATGTTAGCAAAAAAAGGTGTCATCTCCTAATCAATTTTGTTAGGTAGGACAACAAGCAGAATATGCTTAGGTTTCTAGCACACAATACACTTTTTTATGACAATGGTGATACAAAATTAAAGTACTTGCTGGTCGTGGATTATAAAAGGTCAACTTTAGAAGTATATTGAATAGCTGTGGAGGAAAGTTTTGGGCTCACCGGTGGGAATACAGTAAAGTTATCATTAAGAGGCTTTTAGATAGATGTTCAATTCAGCCTCTCTTCATCAGTTAGGTAATGAGCAATATCTTGATGAATTGTTATACTGAGAGTAAGCTTTAAGTCAAAGAATACTTGCCTCATTGATGGCTTGCAACTATTTTTGGAGCATAGTTATTATTCATTGTAGACAAAAAACCAAGGTGAATCAGTTTCTCTGGTTCTCTTGATGGAAATGAACGAATAGATGGTGATCAAATGGAAGCAATTGCTGCACATGGAGTATAGTTAGTCTTTTCCATGAATTTAAGATGAAAATTTGTCATTAAGAGTTGCATCTTGAGTGGTTTTGTTTGTTTCGGTCATTGAAAGCAGGCATTTTACTTATCAAAGACAGTTTTCACCATGACTTCCTCCAATTTGGTTCTTTAGTTCATCAAATTTATTTGTTGAAATAAAATATTTTTTGATTGATAAGTTATACATGCACCTAGTGGGTTTTGAACCCACAACCTAACCCTCCAATCAATTACTATTGGATAAGGAAGTACTAGTTAAGCTACACTCATTGGCAGTTGGTATAGAGTATTAATTGTAGTAGATTTGAGGCTTGTGTTATGAGGAGGTCAAATAACACTCTGGGTTTTAGTTGGTTAATGAAAAATTTAGTTTTCAAAGATATGTCAAAGCTGGAATCAGTACTTGCAACATGCTTGGATGATGTAGGTTGAAAGAGTTTACCTGTGGGGTTGACACTAGAATATTTATTTCCATGCCTGAAACCATAATCTATCTTTTTATTATTTTTTAAAAGAAAAAGGAAGGCTATTTTTTGGATGTTAATAGATGATATAAGATTATATCTGGAGTAGTATCTACTGAGATAAATTTCTGTTTGAAATGGATAGAGAGGGACTATGTAATCCCTCTTGCTATATATTGTTCTCAATTATGTAATGTGTTTCTCTATAAAGGTTTATTATATTGTACCTACTCAATTCGTCATGTGAGGATGTTTGTTTAAAACTTTGCAATGAAATGTCTGATAAGTCCTCTAATTCCAAAATTGATTTTACTTCACAATGCAGATATTTAGTTCTGAATATTTGCAAACTCTTAATTTACCAGCAAGGAATTCTGTTGATTATAATAGTAATTATCCCATCAGTAATTTTGACTGTTGAAATTGTAGGTATAAAATTAAAAATTGACTGTTGAAATATTTAACAATACATACAATCACACAGTGCTTGCCTTTATCTCTTTTCCATCACTTTTCTATTTTCCAGACCTGTTTGGAAGCTATATTTTTGTATTTGAGTCCTATGCTTTCTGAAGTTATATTTGATGTTGAATGCTTTTTGGACTTTCTGTATTGCCTATAACCATGTTAATGTGAATATTGGACTGTTATATTTCAAGGCTGAATCAATGCCAATGAACTATTGTCTTCCCTATGGCAGGGAAAGGAAGGCGACGACTCTGAAGATGATGAGGATGACCAAGAAGATGATGAGGATGATGATGACGATGGTGGTGAGGACGATGGCAAGTGATCTCGCTTCATTAGTGCATTCACTTGTGGCTTTCACTGCTTTGGTAACAGCTTTGTGTAAAGTGGTCTCTACTAGTTGCTGAAGTATCCTGTGATGGTGAGGATGACACCATCTTCACTCCTTTATGATAGCTCTCTATCGTGTAGGCAACTGACTGCCACCGCGGCCAGTCCGTAATTTTCTGACTTTGTTCTTTTTGTACTTTTTAAGGCCATATTATGCTATTTTATGGGGTTATTTTTGTGGGTTCCTTCCCTAATATCCAGTCTCTTAAGACAAAAAATGGTATATGAGCTTTATATGTTACATTTTATCATAACTTATGTGGGGAGTAAATCATGGTACTTGGTGTAAAGCTGTTCGAGTATCCTATATATGCCAGATTATCCACAAATTGTGCTATTTTTTAGCATGTTATAGATAGTTATTGCGATCTTTTTTTTTTTTTTTTTTTTTTTTTTAGCTCAGACCCGGTGCAATAAGGGATGGTGTAATAGGTCTGCGTATCGGCTAGCCACCTGATTATTAATATTAATTGTAATGAAATAATTGTCATGGTGAGAAAATGAGTAATTCTATTTTCACAACATTACCACCATAAATTGTAGATGTCAAGTTGTTATTGATTTTTATTATTTTTTTGGCTCCCTACACTATCATCACTTTTTTAACCATCAATAACAACTTATAACTTTGAATTTGTTATGAAAATGTTTTAGATTTAGCATTTCTTGTATGAGAAAAATAGTAATAATACATATTTACCATTTTATCATAACTTCTGTTTTTAATTGTTTTTATTTTCAAAATTCCAAAACTTTTAAAAATATCATTTAAAAAAAAAAATCAGTGGATTTTGAAATATTTCAATAGACCAAATTAAAGTGGGGCCGTTGTCTCCTTATAAATCAGAGAAAAAAATTATTAATTTTCTTTTAAATGGATTCATTTTAAGGTTTGGATTAAAGGTTATAAATCCAGAAATTGTATTGGGTGTTTGAAATTTGAAATTTGAAATTAAACTATTTGATGATATAAGAATACGAAAAATAAAAATATTCCCTACTCGAGATACTCAAAGGAAACTGAAAGTTTTGGGCTTCTGCTAGTAAATCCAGGTTCCCAAGAAACAACGCTGGACAAGTATCACAAATTAAGGGGCTGTTCGGGTGAAGAAAAAAAATGCTCATTCATTACTGAAATATTATCGTTCATCACTCCATAAGAAGCTAAAAAAATTAGGACCCACATATTGTGCACCTGAACCCCTATCCGGCCCCTATTAACTCCACTCACCCCAAATTTCACTTTACCAACAACACCAACAATTTCCTCTCGCAGCCTCAACACCAACGAGCGTCACCCACTTGCCGCCGATGATGGTCAAGGTCTCGCCGTGGTCGTTGTCGGTCTGGGTTGTGGCTGCCTTTGGGGTTGGATGATCTCGTCGGCTCGGTAGGCATGACTGGAGTCTGGAGGTGAAGGATGAAGAAGGAAGAAGGTAGAAGGTAGATGGAGAAGAAAGGTGAGAGAGATGTTTGGGTGATTTTGGTCTGTTGCTTTTTCGTGTGAAGGGGGAGGGTATTGTGCTTAGCCGTTGGGTGGAGTGTTGGTGTGGGAGTGGGAAAAGGTCTGAATTGGATTTGACAAGTCTCTGCCGTGAGCCCCTGTGGTGGGATGAAAATTACCAAAATGCCACCGTTACTCCGTTTTTATAACTCATAAAACACTTAAAACTTGTGCCTTTCTAATTTGCATAACTCTCATTATTCAATTTGGTGAGAATTGTGTGATGAAAACAAAATCTGAAAACAAATCCAAACAAGTAATTGTTCTGTGGAACCCATCATTTTTTGAGTGATGGATAATCAAAACTTAATGATTAGTGATGAGTGATGAAAACACCAAAATCCAAACTTGTCATGTTGACATATGGTTTTACTCGTGTATCAATTATTCTGCTGGTAAATCCAGGTTCCCAAGAAACAACACTGCACAAGTATGACAATTGTCATGTTGACATGTTGTGTTACTCGTGTATCAATTGTTCTCTTGGCTCCTTAAAAACAAAAAAAAAAAAAAAAAAAAAAAAACCTCTCTTGGCTAGATGCTGCTCAATTAGCTTTAGCATTATAGGCGTAAAACCCCCGGTTGCTATTTTACCAACCATCATTTCAAATCTCTTTTATTCGGGAATGTATTGCTATATGTTTTTAGGATCATGGGTTGTAAACATAAATATATATATATATATATATATTATTGGAGAGAGAGACACAGAGGAAGAGAGATGGGAGAGAAGAGGGAAACAAATTTTTATATATCATTTGATTGTATAGTTTATATTATTTTTTTTGGTTGTATGTAAAAATAAAAACTAAGATATTGGGTGTATTATTTCTCAAAAAAAAAAAAGATATTGGGTGTATTGTTAAATGCGTTGATAAAATAGATAAAGTGGTGTTTGAGAATATAATATATATATATATATATTTAAATTTTTTTTTTTTCAACGGTATGAGATAACAAGTTGTTGTTGATGATGGATCAATAATAACTTGTCAATAGCAGTGGCAATTCGTTTTCGTGTGTCGGGTTTATGTCGTGTCGACTTATGAGTATTCGACTATATGGGTCAACACTAACTTGACATGTTTATTAAATAGGTCAAAATTCCTTAACCCTAATACAATTTGTTTATAAAATAGGTCAGTTTTGTTGACCCATTTATCAAATTTTATCAAAGCGAAAAGGAAAAAAAAAAGTTTTAACCTGATTGATTTGAACTATGAAAAACCAAACAAATAAAATTTGTTAATATTAATTGCATTACAAATAATCATTTAAAACTAAAACATATCTCAATATCACAAATAATCAATTACAATATTTTTATCTACCACAACAACTAATAAGTTTATATACTTAAGGTTTTGAAGGGTATATTGGTAAAATGAGAGTTAAACGGGTAAAACGAGTTTTGTGAGTTGGACACAAACATGACATATTTGTTAAACAGACCAGTTGTGTCAACTCATATATGAAACACTTGTTAAGTCTAACCCATAACCTGCTAACTTTGGATAGTGTCATGTTTTCAGGTCATGTCAGATTTTGCTGCTCCTACTTGTCAACTCAATAATTGTAAAATTTATTATGAAAAATCTTGTGTTCGTAGCATTACTCTTACCCAGTATGTTTGGTGACAAACGGACATTCGGTGAAGGCAAAATGATTTGACTGCTAGTGTGCTAGCTAGGAAAATTATCAACTTTATAAAAGTGATGGTGGTGCAAGAGTCGCAAAACATAGTTATCTAGTAAAACAGAATTTGCAGAAATGGTTAGCTCAGTCATTCCCACCGTTGATTTATCTCCTTTCTTTAGAGATGGGGATCATCAGGGTGACAAGAACAAGGCCATGGAGGCAATAGGTCAAGCCTGTTCTGAGTATGGCTTCTTCCAGATTGTGAACCATGGTGTGCCCCATGATCTAATGAGCCAAGCCCTTCACCTCTCGAAGACATTCTTTGAGTACCCTGGTGAGGAAAAGCTCAAGTCTAGTCCTGGGTCTGAAGCACCACTTCCTGCAGGTTACAGTAGGCAGCCTAAACACTCGCAGGACAAGAATGAGTACTTGCTACTGTTTCCACCCCAGTCCAACTTCAATGTGTACCCCAAAAACCCACCTGAATTCAGGTATGTCTAAGACTATTTGCATCACCGACAAACTAAATCACACACCAAGAATAAATTTTTTGATAATGTTGATTACTGACTGTTATCACTTATCAGTATAAAAATTTTTGGATTAGGTTTTATCCTTATAGTGAAATTTTCTCATTTATTTATTTATTCTTAATAATACTTATCATTAAGTAGAAAAAGGAACTACATAGAAAGGAAACTAGTGCCATCTAAATTTATTTCCCTAGGAAAAGATTAGGGATGGAGAAGATGAGAATATTTCCCTCAATAATACACAAAAAGCTGATTTAGCAATGTTATAGGCGAGCTTGTCATTTGAACTAGATTGAGGATATATAATAAATGATTCTTACTTATTAAAAAAAAAAAAAGTTTATATAATAATCTCTTATTGTTATTCTTATTTGTTAATGGTGGTGTCCAGAACTCTTCTAGCAACTGATTATTTCGCGGGTGTGTAATTTCCCATCCCACATACACTAGGAAATGATAGGGATACCAGAGATACTGGTTAGAAGGTTTGGACCTAAGACCTCATTAGGCTTTGGAAACCACTAGATCAAATAATTCGTTATTTGTTTATATGTTCAGGAAACTATTTCAATTTGTTAACTAAAAATATAGATAAAATGCATGAGAAATGATAACATGATGGAATTGTTCATTGCTTATTAAATATATTGATTTTGACAGGGAAGTATTTGAAGAGATTTTCTCCCACTTAACCAGAACTGGTGTGCTTGTGGAGAGCATCTTAAATGAGTGCTTGGGTCTCCCTCCCCACTTCCTCAAGGAATACAATCATGATAGGAGCTGGGATTTCATGACGGCTTTGCATTACTTCCCGGCAACTAAAATTGAGAATAATGGTCTCTCCGAACATGAAGACGGGAATTTGATCACTTTTGTGTTTCAAGATGAAGCAGGAGGCCTAGAAGTTTGCAAAAATGGAGAATGGATTCCGGTAACGCCTGCAGAGGCCACAATCGTTGTCAATGTAGGCGATGTCATTCAGGTATAGTCCAATATTCACATTTTCATTAATTCTCAGTCGTCATAAAATAGGTTTCAAATCCTATCGTATCTATATATTATATAATAAGGACATGACTTCAATTATAAGGTAATTAGAATTTATTTGTACTTCTATAATATTCCCACTAACAACATGTTGAAATAAATTTAAAAAATAATATGTTTTGTTTTTTTTGAAACTTTTGGAGGTGTTGAGCAACAACAGATTTAAGAGTGCAACTCATAGAGTAGTGAGAACTGAAGGAAGAAGCCGATACTCGTATGCCTTTTTCTATAACCTGCAAGGAGACAAGTACGTTGAACCATTATCACAGTTCACCAAAGATATTGGAGAGCCACCCAAGTACAGAGGATTCCTTTACAAGGAGTACCAGCAGTTGAGGATGAGAAACAAGACCCATCCACCTTCCAGACCTGAAGACGTAGTTCACATTACTCACTATGCAATATCCACCACCTAGAACCTAATGCATTAGGATTCTCTCCATTTCAAATGGATGTATTTTATGCTTCAAATTAAAGTATGCTTGTGTTGTGTGGTTGTGGAATGATCTAGGTTTGGTTAATGTGAGCAAGGTGCATTAATATTTTTTTTTCCTGTCTTGATTGTGTCTTGTTAACCAAGCAAAGTGGACGATACTTTTCCTTTCCCAATATCTGAGAGTCTTGAACCAAAGTATATCTTAATGCATTTTGCTTGATAAATAAAAAAAGTTATCTACTCGTTGATGAACTATAAATAAAAAAGTTACATCCTTGATGAGGATAAAGTTTTCTATCATATTAAATAAATAAATAAACTAAACCAAGCCAAAACAATTAGGAATTTGAGGCACTTTCTAAGAGTTGGTAAATTGTTAACACGACCCAGTATTTATTATACACATCCTATTACACAATTTTATATATGCTTAAAAATCACAACTTCAGCATTTCAAATGTGTGTAATACTCCAGTATTTTCTCCTAGTTAGTTATCCCTAATTCCATATAACTGAATTCAAATTTGTGAAGCATTTCGTTTTTGAAAGAGATGACAACATGAAACGAGGAACATGCTTGTCCAAGTTTCTGAACAGAGCATGATTCGTATACCAATTCCCAATACCCAAAATTACATATCCCTAGTCACACACACCCTTACGCTTGTACAAGTTTGGTGATAGCCTAATACGAGGAACAGCTTGCAACGGTGTCCTCATGTAAGTGACCAATCCTGGGCTCTCAAACATGTCAATTTCCTCTAATTGGACCCCTCCAGGAGGGTCCCAGTGGAAATGATGCAATAAGTGACCCAATATGGACATGACCAAATTGATGCTAAGTTGTGCAGCAGGACACATACGCCTCCCAGCACCAAAGGGTAGCAACCTAAAATCATGACCCTTTATATCAACATCTTCTTCAAGGAACCTTTCAGGCCTAAACTCTAATGGGTCTTTCCAAACCTCTGGGTCACGACCTATGGCCCAAACGTTGACTTGAACATGAGAACCCTTTGGAATGTCATAGCCACCAATCTTGACATCGGCATCAGCCAAATGGGGTAGCATCAATGGTGTTGGAGGGTGCAACCTTAGGGCCTCCTTCGCAATACATTGCAAGTAAGTGAGACTTGACAAGTCCGATTCGGTCATCACACGGTTGGGCCCAATTACGCGGTCTAGCTCGTCTTGGGCCTTTTGTTGGACCCTCGGGTTCTTGATCAACTCGGCCATGGCCCATTCAGCAACTATAGCAATGGTGTCCATGCCTGCTGTGATCATGTCTCCAAGTAGTCCCATTATGGTATCCTCACTAAGTTCATCTCTTTCTCTAAGAGTAAGCAATGTATCCACAAAATGTTTACCACCTTTATTGCATGATTGTATGTGCTTTTCCATGATAGTCCTAGTGAATGCATCTTTGTGTGCCAAATGCTTGGCAATTTCTCCTTTTTTAAGCCATGAAATCCATCCTAGCAACTTTATCGAATGAGCTATAATAAGTGATTGACCAACCTTCCTTTCCTGCTCCACAATTGCCTTAAATTCCAATCCATGCTGGTCCATGACACCCTCATTCTCAAACCTCTCTCCAAATACTAGTCTTGTAATATTGTTGAATGCCACTGACCCCAAATACTTCCTAACCATTAGACTTTTCCCATAACCTTCAGGATTGGTGCAATCCTTAAAAATTGATTCAACCATAGCTCTAACTTCATCTTCTCTAATGGGCCTAAGAGCTTCAATGCTCTTAGGAGAGAAGAGCTCCATGGTACAAACTTTCCTTACCTTTACATAGTGGGGGCCATAATCAGCCCAAATAAGATCCTTACCATCTTTGACAACCTTAGCAGTTAGACTTCTCCTGGGCCTACTTGCTAATTGGTGATCATTATCTTTGAGTACTTCTTTTGCTAATTTTGAGTTTAACACAACTATGCTCAAATCTGAACCATACCACACAGACATGATTGGACCATAAATTTGTGACCATTCATTGAAATTGCGGCACCCAACTGGCTTGATGTGAGCAAGGTTTCCTAGGATGGGCCATGGATATGGACCTGGTGGGAGCTTGAACCTTATCCCTTTATAGAGTTTGAAAACAAGGAAGATCAAGGTGATTGATACAAGTAGAAGAGGGAGAGACATTATGAAAACAAAAAAAATGGTGAAAAGCTTAGTTTTATGATGGTTGAAGAAATGGTCATAAGGGGATTTATATAGATAGTGATATCAATATTTTGTTTATGTTTTTCTTGCACAAGCATACAATTCATGACAAACTCAAGACCCTGGATTGAGGAATAAACGCATGAAAATAATGCATTCATGTTGTTTACATGTTTAATATTTTAAAAGACATGAATATGTGAAGGCTTCCATTGCCCAACCGTTTTCTCAAAATTCTCTTAGTAGAGGCAACAAGGTTTTGGTAAAATAGTATTATTTAAGAAATTTTTTTGACTCTTTACTTCCTTTTGTAACAATTTGAGAAATATGGAGTGGTAAAAACGTTTTAGAAATTGACTATGCATCACAATTTAAAAAAAAAAAAAAAAAAAAAAAAAAAAATTCATGCAATTGTTCTCATACTGAAATGTTTAATATTTTTGCAAGATTCTTATTTTATTTATTTATTTTTTTTTTGAAGAGAAGATTCTTATTTGTTTAGAAGCCCAAAAGAAGTCATGGGAATTTGAAAAACCCTAGCCAAGGTGGACTGTTGATCTGAGATAGTTCCATCTAATTGGCAGTCCAAGCCTTGTAATTTGACACTTTGTGGATTCCTTACCAATAAGCATGCCAAACTCATTTCCAAAAAAAATAAATAAATAAATAAAAATAAAAACCTCATTCCAAATTTATGTCCAAGGCATGAATCGAGTACAAGTCCAAAACTTATTAGACTAAAACAGATTATTAATTTATTAGGAAATAGAAACCGAAGGAACTTTGCGATATTTCAAATGATAAGTTTTAAGGACACAATTTTTGCCAAAATTTGTTTAAGCGCTTGATTATGAGTGACTAACAATTACTCTTACACGAATTATACATTTATTTTCTACCAACCGCTGAAATTACTTCAACTAATTATTTGGAAAAAGTTGTAACAAAAAATTTGTCCTGACTTATGGTACTTTTCCGAATGACTAGGTTTCTTTGTCACCAATTTAATTTACTTAGAAAAGATTGGAGATTTCTGTAGAGCCAAGTCAAGGAAATATAGCTGGATTTTGCTGTTGAGACCCAATGAAGCCACATTCATCTAAATACTGAAAATTAAAAACAAGGAAATGTGTTTGATTGATCAAGATTTTTTGTTGCATTAAATGCTGAAAATTACAAGCCAAAATGATTTTTTCTGAAAATATTTTTCACTGAATCAACTGGAACTTTAATCCATGACTAATCAGGGTTAGGGCAAGGATGTAAAAATGAGGGAAAATAATAATAATAATAGTAGTAATAATAATAATAATAACCAAAAAACAAAACGTGTTTTGCAACGAGCCCATCACGTTCTAATCCAAACAATGAGGAGGGAATCTTCCACATTATTACGTGCTTTACGACGTCAGCCCACTGACCAAAAACCAAAAATGACGCAAGCCCTGACATTTTTATTATTTTTAGCCAAAATTCAAAAAAATACAAAAAATACAAAAAAAAAATTACAGAGCGTGATGCACACACAGAAGAAAGGAGCGTGGGATCATATAAATGTCCTTTCATCCAATTGAGTCACAGCAGGGATCTAGTGGGGCCCACCTTGGTGAATGAATGAAAATGACAATGGGAAAGAAGTGATATGATATGATCAAACCCTATCTCCTTTTAGACTCCTTGGACCTAAAAGATTCCAGCTGTCTTCTTTTCTCTTCTCTTCTCTTCCCCACTATTATTATTATTATTTTTTTTTATTATAGGACAAATTAATTAACCAATCCTATCAAACAAAGCAAATTAGCAAAATGTGATCTACTTCGAAATTGGGTATTTCTTGTTTGAGCCCAAATTCAACTTTCAAGATCTATAAAATTTGCATATCCAATTAATTTAGTATATATGAATATGATTGGTTATTTAAGGTCGGTGGTATACTAAAAACTAGCATGAAGTAGATTTTTATTTTAGTTTTTGATGGAATATAATATTAATCAATTGTGAGTCTGGCCTATTCTAAACTTTGTTTAAATGATATATATTTTCAATCAGCACAAAAAGAAGAAAAATATTAGGAACACAAATTAATCCACAATTTTTACCACGTGAAAAGTTATAAGTGGTGGATATAAAATGGTGAGTCAACACCTTCACCAGTAATAACTCACTTTGTGAGTAATTATAGTAAAAATTGTGAATTTTTTTATGTCTCTAATATTGCTGTAAAAAGAAAGACGGCCCTAAGCTAAATGAATATTGACTAGGTTGGGTTTAGGTTCGAGGTTGAGTAATTAGGCCAGGTCTAGACCCAAATTGACACTAAATATTCCTTATGAAGGTTGGGTAATCCAAGCCCAAACCTATTTCACTAGTTGCTGGGTGCACCACCCACTGACTGACACATCAACCAATCCACATTATAGTAATTGTATTTGACAACCAAGTGGATTGGCCAGAATTGGGAAAACCCGGATCGCCTTCTTCCACTATCGGATCTTTTTTTCCAGATATTGCTGCTTCGATATATCTCTGTCCTCAATAATGCAAGATTTTTATTTTTTTCTCCTAAAAGTCAAGGTATTCGAGACAATAATCTTGATGGATGCATTAATTGACCTACAACCCCAAGTGGAACATATAATTGACATGCAAATTACATGCATTGTATCTCATCCTATAAACCACGAAAAGTCTTATATTGACATTCACAATAAGCGTTTCAAGTTCAAATTAAATCTCATCTTCCCTAATTATCGAAACGTTCTATCAACAACTCAATTTCCATGTGGGATTTTAGGTGCAGGTCAAGCATCAATATTAGTCATATTTTTAACTTGGGAGTGTCTCCATGGCTGTGTATTGCGCCTAGAAATCATATTCACATTTGTCTATTTGCAGGACTGTTCCAACCAAATTTCTCCAACAAATTGAAGCACCCTGCTCATGGTAGTGCCAACTGCCAAGCAATATTAAAGCTGGAAGCTTTGAAGCCGAAGATAACTTCTCACTGTGATTGAGAAACCATTAACATGGCCCAGAAGTACTGATGATTGAAAGTGATTAATAAGAGTTGCTTGACTTACCCATATATATATCATAGGGCATGCAAAAACATGTTAGACCATTTTGGATTGGTCTAGAAGTCAAATTCTTTATACTTCTTTAGGAAAAACACCCAACTTTTAACTCTCTTAATATGATCTTTGTACATGAAAATAGAACCAGATCTCTGGGTGCACAATATATAATCATGGATCTTCTATATTATTAGGTGAGCTAGGGCCATAAATTTTCCCAGGATAATCTCTGGGTCCCATTAAAAAATTAAAAATAAATTAAAAAAAAACTGGCAATTTAGCAGCTACTATAGATTTCAGCAAAAACTCTCTAAATATGTAAGATGTCTTCTTCAGTGGTATACAGAAGTGGCAAGTATGTGTGGTCTCACAAAAGGCAGCAATGGTTAATATGTGGTCCATGTTTCTCGGCAACACAGGTCCACAACCCACAAGCGTCATGTACAGATCGAAGAATGCAACATGAAATATTAACTCATCGTCGTACCAATCCAAACCATCAGAGACCTAGCAAGCCCACATGTGAATATGCTTCACTTTGATCCTCTAAAAAAAATAGATTGATACTTGTTACACGCTTTGAAAATGAGTCATGGAATAATATATTTTATGATTTGAGTTTCCAAACCAATTTTTCTATATTTTATTCCTTGAGGAAAAAGATAAAAAAGATATGTGCAGGTTAGGACATATATTATGATCTGAGAAAGATGGAAAATCCAAATTGATCATAAATCTTTTTTTTTTTAAGGAAAATCATAAATCTTTTTAAAATTCGAATATGCCATGGAAAAAATATTCGAAAAGGTATTTAAAAAAAAAAGGCACCATTACAGAAAGTTTTTGCTTTTTTTTTTTTTTTTTTTTTGAGGAAAGAAAGTTTTTGCTTTCAACTTAAGTTTGGTTGAAAAAATCCATTGGGCTAGCTGGACAAAAGAATAGTTATGAAAATTATAGACCTCAAAATGATAGTATATAATTCATGAGGTACAGTTCATTAACTATTGTAATTTAATTAATAAATTCAAATACATGGTTGTGATGATCAATATACACTACAAAAAAAAGAAAAAAAAAGTTGTTATTTTTAATCACCAGGCACCCTTAGTGTAGTAGTCACTTCACAAGTATAAGTACTTGTTGGGTGTGGAGGGTAAAGGTCGAGATTCAAGTTTCTAAGAGAGAGTTTCACACACATATACACTTAAATTAGGTTAGAGTAGAATTTCTATCTTGTATTAAAAAAAAAAAAAAAATTGCTTTTTGTAACGGAACTTTTCCATTGTATAAGAAAATCCATAGGAAAAAAATTACTTTTTTGACAACAAACCTCTTACATCGTTGATTGTTCGTTAAATATTGAAATATTTGCAACGGAAAAAAGTGTTTTGTTGGAAATACTTATAATTTTTATCCGAAATCTAATTTATTTTGGAGGGAAGTGATGTTCTCGCTATACTTTCTACAATTGACTCCTAAATGTTAGGAAGCACGAGTATTTCACTTGAGATACTGTATTTGTATCAAATATAAGATATGTCGATAACACTTTTGCACAACTATTTCAACTATTTCTTTTTAAAATAATAATAATAATAATGGTAGGATATGACAAAGTACACGAAAGGTGCACTTGTTTTTTAATCTTTTTTAATTTTACTCTTGAGTACTTATTTAATAATCTTTTATTTAATATTTTAGATTTTATTGTTACTTTGTATTTTAATTTTTAAACATTATTTATCAGTCATAAATTCACTTTATTATAAATTATTACTCTTAAATTGATATATGTCTAACATGGTATGTAAAAATAAATATTTAATAATATAAGTAAAAATATATTTAATAATTAGTTAATATGTGTATTTTTCACCGGTATCTTATTTTTAAAAAATGACAGTATTATTAAGCTTGTGTTTGGGTCCATATCCGTACTTCTTTATTTACCATGACAGAAAAACGACCGAAATGTAAGAATTTGCAGACCCTTGATATTATAAAATTGACTTTTATTGATTGATTGATTTGCAGATCCTTGGAATCATAAGTATTTTGCAGACCCCTGATTTTTATTGATTGATTTTCAACGACAATAGTTCGAGAATAATTTGAAGCCCTTTAAGTTTTAACTCAAAGCTTTACTGTTAATATGACTGTCAGCTCAGATTATCTAAAGCTAATTTTAGGCTAGTAAAAAGTAAAAACTAAATTAAAATAGACGCACCAAGAACTCTATTGACTAGGGACATATAAATGATCCTCTTCTTTGACACATAGAAATTATTTAAAATTTTCATATATAACAAAAAAAAAAAAATAGATTGACAATTTAGAGTCCCATCTTTGAGCTAATCATATTAAAGGAAGTTGTTGTACTAATTGATTGGAAAAGAATTACTTAAACCATGGAAAGCATTGTGTAATTTAAAAGGAATGAAAAAATAGTACTTGATAAAATTCATGTGTGAACAGTAGTTAGTTAAAGAATATACAATTTTAGATTATATAATAATAAAAAGAATAAGTACTTAATATAATATAATTGGATTCATAATTTTTTTTTTTTTAGGAGAAACATAAATTTATTAACTTTTTTTTTTTTTTAGAGAGAATTTCAACTTATGGAGTCTGCTCTTAATGATAACTTTTTATCATTAGACTAAGACACCGATCAGTTTTTGATATAGGCGGGGATTAAATCCTAAATCTCTTATACAACTAATAGAGATTTTACCAGTTGAACTAACTAAAACCCACATAAATATCATCACTATATGTTATATTAACTACGAGAATATAGATGTAGATTTTTACTAGAAGTTTATTTATTAAAAATTAGTTAAAGTAATATAATCTTAGCAAGAAAAAGTGAGGCTTAAAAAAAAAGCCTAAACGAATAATTTAAAAAGTTAGAAGAAACACTTTTTGCCAAACAAACACTTTGTTTTCTTTTATATCCTCAACTTCAAGGCTACCATTTGGTCGTTATTCTTTCATATCCATAATGTAAAATGATTGACTTGAATATCTAAGTAAGGGTTGGTTTGTTTTGGTTTAAAATGTAAGTTTATTTTCACCAATAACTCAGGAACAATTTTTTAAAAATAAATATCATCCTTGGAGTTTTAATGTGTGTGTCAATTTAGTTTTTTAGGACTTTTGATTTGTATACAATTAACCTTCTACACTTTAGTTTTGTTATAATTAAATATTTTACAATTTTTTCCATTAAAGACTAACGCATTTTAATCACATGACGTATTCATAGTTTTTTTCCACAACATTGATAATAATAATAAAAAATCATTATTATCATGAAGCATTATGTGATGAAATTTGTTACTTTTAGAAAATACTAACTTACAAACCTAATGTGAATTGTTTGTATTAAAATAAAAAATAATACAGAAAGAACAAAGTGGAAAGGTTCAATAATCTTTGTATTTATGTGTATCAATGGTGTCATGCAAGGTGAATACACACACAAGTTGATCTATTGGGAATCCTTCATTACACTAAAATCAAGAACAATTCTTTGACTTTAGTAATAATATCAATGGCTGACTATGATGTACAACATGTGCTAGATATGTGAAATATATTAACATTCCCCTCAAACTTGAGGTGATCGAGGAAGTTCACTTGAGTTTGAAGATGAGATCATGAAGATGGCCTGGCCGGTAAAACTTAGTAAACATATTAGCAAGTTGGTCTTTAAAGGAAACCGAGTACAAATACAAGCTACTGTAGTGAAGATGATGATCGATGAAATGACAATCAATCTTAATGGGCTTAGTGTACTCATGGAACACAATGTTGTAAGTATTATGGATAACATTTTAATTGTCGACATGGGTATAAGTACACGTATTCTACAGAACACTCATATCCACTAAAAGTCATCGAAGCCACATAAGCTCTAATTTTTAAATAAAATAAGATATATTTAAGATATATCCAAATCATAAATAAACTCTTAGAAAAAGGCAAGGGGGTAAAAAAGAGATGTCCCTTAGAAACTTTACTGCTCAAATGTGTAAAAGTAAATGAAAGATTAATGTCACAATTGTACAAATAAACCTTAAATGAGACCTAACAAATTAACATGCATGATAAGAATGGCTTGCACCATATATGATCAATCCCTATTCCCTACTTACTGTAAGGTCATGATTGTATGTTTTATGATTGTCATGAAAAAAATTTGGAGACTATTGAAGCCATTAGTCGTCTTTTTTCTTGATTGTCCTCAAGGGCGACCCAGCTACGTGCAGTAAGTAGCATCTACTTAAAGCACCAATCGTACGAGACTTCGTTCCCGTTGGTCATTTTTATACTTTTCATTGGACCATTAGAATCACATGCATTTCCTCTCATCGTGTGTCTACAATGGATCCAAAGTTTTAACAGTTAAACCAATGATTTCCCACTTGAGCTTTGCATAAATTAATTTAACAAGTCATGTCAAATCACAATCAGTCAATCACAAACACTCATTCTAATTTAAACTCTTCAATGCGATAAGAAAAGCAAATAGAGGATAAGCCTTAGACGTCTTGTAATTAATAGCAATCTCATCTGCAAATAAACAAGCCAAGGGGTTTTTTTTTTTTTTTTTTTTTTTTGTGTGTGTGGAGATTTTGAACGTGTTAAATTTGACTGGAAAATAAAAGTAAAAAATGTTTAAGCTTAAGCTCAAGCTTGAACCAAGCATAAAAAATAATGTTTGAACTTAACATCGTCAAAAAGTTAAAAAGTTTGAGCTTGACTTGATTTATTATCAAGTTCGAGTAATATATCAAGTTTTTGAGTTCAAGATCTAATATAAATATATTATCAAGCTCATATGAGCATATTATCAAGCTTATTTAATTTGGACAAATGGTCCCAACTCTCCCTACTCTCAATTAAGTAAAGGATTAGTAAAATATGATTTTATTTTTCAAGCTCATATCAAGCTTATTACTAAGCACATAACTAGGCTTAACTTGTTTTTTATCAAGCCTTATTGTTCACAATTCTGTTCATGAATATTTTGCTTGAGCTCGGCTTATTTAATATACAAATCTAAAACTTAGACTTAAGCTTGGCTTGTTTATAAACAAACAAGCATGAACGAACTTTTTATTAAGTCAAGCTCAAATTGTTTATGAATGACTTGGTTTGTTGCTTGAGTTTGAATCATAACCCTACGTCCAAGAGTTTAGAGCTGCAAACAAGTTAAATAGTTGAGTAAGCATTATACTTTCTTAGGCTTTGTTTGTTAAAAATTAAATGAGCTTGAGCTCGGATCAAGCTTATGTTGAACTTTTAAACCTAAGTTTGATTTCTACTTAATATAAGTCTGTTAAGCTAGCTTGACAAGTTTACAAATTTTATAAAACGCACCACTTGAGCACCAAGTAACCAAACATTTCTTCTCCAAAAAAAAAAAAAAAAGAAAAAGAAAAGAAAAGAAAAAGAAACCAAACATTCTGGACACAATGATAAGTAATGGCCCAAAGGGGTATGCAATTATGCAAACTGCGCATAATTAAAAGCCAAATTAAACATAAAAATTGAATTAAGAAAACCAAACTATTATAGTTGAAGTTTAACAAGAATATATCAATACTTTTTAGATATATTTTTGTAATATCAAGTTGCTTATGAGCCTAGATGATCACCACCCTTGTTTATAAATTAGTTTACAAAATTTATTTTTGTAAGCCTGAACAACACACTGTTTGCCTTGTTCAAGCTTGACTCATTTAGCCTTAAAATCCAGTCTGAGTCTGTTTGATTGGTAATTAAATAAAGAGCAAGACTTAGGTACAATATTTAGGTGTTGTTCTTTAGGTTCACTTTTTAAAATCCTGCCATGTAGATTTTTTCTTATGCGATGGAATTGTATTTTTTAGTTAAATAGTCACATGGCTAAATCTTAAGAAGGGAACCTAAGGAACAGCACCTAAAGTACTGTACCTAAGTTTTGTCCTTAAATAAATAAACATATATAAACAAGTGTTTAGAACTTCCCTTCATATCTCTATCACACAATATTTCATGTTCCTTATTTTATTTATGAATTATGAGCCTTGTTGATGAACTAGCACACATGTTTACTTAAACCTAAGAGAGGTGAGCAGTGTCTTGCTCGAGCTTAAGTCATTAAAATTAAACAAACCTTAAAATCAAGCATAAGCTTGTTTATTTAATAAACTAACAAAATAAACTAGTTTTTATCGAGTTGAACTTCAATTACTTATAAACAATTTGGTTCATATATTTGTAGGTATAAAAGAGTTCTTGGCTTCCACTACTTTTCCTTACCACATTATTAACTTTTCCTTCTCTATCTCACAATCTCACAAATTCCTTGATATGATGTATTGTCAAAATCAAAGAGTAAAGAGCCATTTAAATTATTTTTCGTGAGTGGTATTTTATTTTCTAAATATTTATTTTGGGAAGAATATATTGTACAGAATATTGCAAATATTGTTAGAATTGAATTTTGTTTTTCCCTACTATTTTGACCATACCAAATTGCCAATTGGGTCGATTCAAAATTCATCGAACTGTGCTTTTATGGAACGGAGTAATTATTGTAATTATCACGTGAACCATCATGAATTCATGATATTTAGCAAAGACCGTTTATAGGAACACAACTGTATTAGGCTGAACCATGAATAATAGTTTGGAGAGAGAGAGAGAGAGACATATTTACAAAAGGGTTGTGCATATTTTAATGGAAGAAACCTCTCCATCTTTGTGAAATCTTTTTGGGTTTTTAATTAGCTGGGAAATCTAGCATTCTTAACTCTTACTTCTTTGTTTCTTTCCCATCAAATTGACAGTTTTCTCTCATTTCAATTTTAACTCTTTATTTTTTGTTTTTTGAATAGATTAAGAAGGACTATATTTCCTCTTTAAAAAAGAACTTTTTTTGTTTTGTTTTGTTTTTGAGACTCAGTAAACTGGATCCATGGGATGGGGTGAAAGATAATTGCATGTTTTTTGAGTCAAGTCACACACTTTAATTGAGTCATGTCACACACACACAATATTGATTGTGTCATGGGCCAATCAATTATTCAATATAGCCTCTATACTGCCCCAAAAGGCAGGTGATTGTTCTGTTCATTTCATTCTAGTGTCTTCCATACATTTTTTTTTTTTTTTTTTTTTTTTTATATTCCCAAGCATGCATGTCCAATTCCAAAAACTCCAAAACCCATTCATGCTCATGCATATAGCAAAGCAAATTAGCCTATATAAACATAATAATAAACCCATCCCAAACACAAAGAAAGAGAGAGATAGACTTTGAATTAAGGTTTTGAAAAATAAAAAATGCCCTATAATCAAGTTGAAGACCAAAGTGCAAAGCCAAGTTGAGGAATCCCAAAGTCCCCCAGCAAAGGTGCAGCACAAAAGGCAAAGGCCAAAGGCAGAACGAAATGATTACTTGAATGAGGTTGGGACCCACCCGATAATCTTTCCTTTCCAAGTCTCTCAATTTTTTGACTTGGGATTGGGTCCCACCTTGGCCACCATTGTCTTTATGGATTGAATGATAAAAAGAGCACCTCACGTGGAGTCTGAACCAAAGGGCCTGTCCAACCACAAATTAAAAAAGGAACCCTCTTCTCTCTTCTTCATTCACAAATATATAATAAAAATCCCAGATTTTTTTTTTTTTCAAAATTCAATTTTTTTAAAAAAAATAATTCAAAAGTTCATCCCAACAACAACAAAGCAATTTCTTTTTATTTTATTATTATTATTATTATTATTATTATTATTATTGCTTTTTAAAGCTCACCCATATAATTCCCACTCATTATCTTTGTTGCTTAAAGCTTTGCTTGCTCTTCTTCCTTCCTTATCTTCACTCTTTCTCTATAGAGCTACTATACCCTAGTCCTACATCAATTCTTCAAAACAAAAATTCCAGCCCATCCCACAAACCCTAAAAAGAAAAACAAAACCCAACCAAAAAAAAAAAAACAATCTTTATAGTTTTATAGAGAGCGTGAGAGAGACCCACCAAAAGATTAAATAAGGGTCACTCACAGTCTCTCATAAAAAAGCATTTTAGAGTCTCTCTCTCTCTCTCTCACACTTACCCTATTATTTCCATGCGATCATGGATGGAGGTGATGAACAACTCCACCGTCCAAATTTCCCATTCCAATTGCTAGAAAAGAAAGAAGACGAACCTTGTTCCACTTCTCCTTACCCTTCTTTAGCTATATCCCAAGACCCCAACAATAACAACAACAACACTTGTACAACTGCTCTCACCACCACTCTTCAACCCACAAATTCTACTACTTCTTCAGCTATTGCTGCTGCTGCTGCTGAAGCTTCAAAAAAGCCACCACCGAAGCGAACCTCCACCAAGGACCGCCACACAAAAGTTGATGGCCGCGGCCGCCGTATCCGAATGCCGGCACTCTGTGCCGCCAGGGTTTTTCAGCTCACACGTGAACTGGGTCACAAGTCCGATGGTGAAACCATTGAATGGCTACTTCAACAAGCTGAGCCTGCTGTGATCGCTGCCACTGGTACCGGTACTATCCCAGCTAATTTCACTTCTCTAAATATCTCTCTAAGAAGCTCTGGTTCAAGCATGTCTGTACCTTCTCAACTAAGATCCTCGTACTTCAATCCAAGCTTCAATATCCAACAACATCATCAGCAACAACAGCAAAGGAGATCATCAAGCTTGTTTCCAGGTATTGGGCTATCATCAGAAAGCACTTCCACGCTTCTTAATTTCCAAACAAATAGTAACCTCAACACCATGTTACAAGCTAAGCAAGAATTGAGGGACGCCCCGTCATCCTTGGACTTGTCGGAGACAACAGAGGAGAGTATAGGAGGGAGGAAGAGAAGACAGGAACAGGACTTGTCTCCACAGTCGCAGCAGCAACAAATGGGGAGCTATTTGTTGCAGTCTAGCGCCGGAGCAATTCCGGCCAGCCACGGTCAGATTCCGGCGAATTTTTGGATGGTTGCTAATTCTAATAACCAAGTTATGAGTGGTGACCCTATTTGGACATTTCCTTCGGTTAATAATAGTGCTGCTTTGTATAGGGGAAATATGTCTAGTGGGTTACATTTTATGAATTTTCCTGCCCCAATGGCCCTATTGCCTAGTCAACAATTGGGGTCGGGAATAGGTGGTGGTGGTGGTGGTGGCGGTGGCAGTGGGGGTAATAATATGAGTGATGGACACTTGAATATGCTTGCGGGACTCAATCCTTATCGGCCTAGTGTTTCAGAGGCGAGTGGGTCTCACTCACATCATGGTGGTGGTGGTGGTAGCGATGATCGGCACGACACAACTAGTCACCATTCATAAATCATCATCATCAAGCTCATCCCCACATGTGTAGTAGTTTGATGTGTAACACACGTGAGGACTGATTGATTGCTCTTAAAAATTTGAGTTTTTATTTATTTTCCCAATTTTTTTTTCCCTTTTGTGTGATTAATATTGAGGTTTTTAGGGTTTGGGAAGACACTATTTAACATGGGTATTGGCTGGTTTTTGCTGAAAGTCTCATTTGGGTTTTTTTTTTAATATTTTATTTTTATTTTTACTACACAATATCTTATCATCATTGTTTGTGCAATCTTTTTCTTTTTCTCTTTTCTTATTTTATTTTTTCCCCCCAAAGCTGTAACTTTGTAATTTACGCTTTTTTATGTTGATGAAAATGACTTCTTTGCATGAAATGGTAAAGACTCCTACCTAACTAGCAATTGTGTTTTGCATATATATTTATTTCTTTTCTCTCATCTCTCCCTATCTCAAACAAGCCAGAAAGTTTGTGTAGTGAAAGGGATAAAACAGTGTTACTGCAATGTACTAACAACAACAACAACAACAACAAAAAACTACTGATGCATATTGAAAAAATTTTACCTAAAATTTACACTGCTTTATGATCATTCTGATTCTAAAAAATCTCTGCCATGAATCTCTCAATTGTTTTACTGCATCAATGATTAAGATTTTTCAGAGAGAGAGAGAGAGAGAGAGAGAGAGAGAGAGAGAGAGAGAGGGTAATAGAGAGAGGTGGGGCCCAGACCTTATCAGTTCCAGGTGTTGGCTCAGGTGGGTGGGACCCAGCTGCTGGTCATTGCCCAAACCAATGTACAATGTCACTGACAAACAGGTGGATCATTCTCCATCTTTTTTTTTTATGGTGCAGTTGCTGGCACCATAGAGAGAGAGAGAGAGATCAGTGGTGGGTGTTAATGACCCCACTCAGAAAATGGCCCCACCCCATCAGCTCATTAATCTAGACCGTTCATTCGTTTTTGTGGGGCCATTCCCTTTTGATGGGCACATTGAATGATTGGGTCTTGCTGAGGAGAAAGATATGGAATCTCTAGTTCCACGGTCCAAGTTGTTACTGTCTCCCCCCTTCAACATGTTTTATTACTTTCTAGTTGGCATTGCTATTGAGGCTATACAACTTTTTATACTTCTGTATATTGTTTATTTTTGGGTAAATTACATTAACATTTTTTGAGGTTGGGATTAATGCCATTTAGGTTCAAGATATTTTAAAATTGGCTAATTTAGTTTTAAAGACAACTTAATCCCTAAATCATTACACCTCCGTTATTCATTTATCTTTTCCTCATTTAGACTTATCTCTTCTCTTTGTCTCTACTCTCTACTCTCTCATTCCTCTCATTCTTTCTCAGACATCTCTTCTCTCTCTAGTCCCTTTGTTTCTCTCTGAGGCCCCTCTTCTCTCTCTCTTGCCAACCTGATCATCAACTCTTATTATTTGACGACAAGAGACTTTCCAATAAAATTAAAAGTATTTATATCAAAATATGCAATAATTACTGTTAATTTTAGAATAAAAACTTACTTTTTTCTATTTTAGCTAACTATTTTTCAAAACACACATATCTAATTATCTATTATTTACTTTATTTCATTAAAATATCAAAAAAATTTTATTTGTTTATTCATTTTTTTCTCTCTTTACACACAATAACTACCATCGACTTTTTTTCTTTATCCTTGAAAAATGCAAAAAAATAACAAAAAAATTGTTTGGCATAAGCTACAATGACTTGTATATTTGCATAAGTACCATAGCAAAACCCTAATTTGCATAACTAGATCATAATCTGATGATTTTTGGGCTTAATTGACTATATTTTGGGTTTTATGCTATTTTAGATGACTTGGTGAGAATGCTTTTGACTAGAAGCCACAATTATGTAAATGGTTATATACTTGATTTTTTTTAGTCAATATACTTGTATTTTTAAATCTCAATTCTCAATTCTCAAACAATACACGAGTTTGAATTTATCATGATTAGAGCTCTGATATAATTATAATGGCATGGTTGAGAGAGTTTCTGGTTTATACTTTATAGTGGCAATCACTACTCCTCATTAATTGTTTCGATGGTTACTGACCCCTGGACCAGATTGCATCCATCAAATGCATAAAGTGAAAGGTAAGTAGGGATTTAAAGTAGCACAAGGTATGTTCTAAAATTCTAACCAACTTGCCTTAAAACGTGAACATTAATTCTTGATGCACAGGCAATTCAAATCATTTTTGGTCACAACTACTCACTAGTGGAAATGTGGGACGTAATACTTTTTTTTGGGTGGTGAAAATAGAAAAGAAATCAAGTACTTATTCTATCATTTCTATGTTTGGATGGAGGGTGGAGAGCAAAGAAGAGAGGAGAGAAGAGAAACGAAGGTAATGAATGTATTAAATATTAATATATTTCGCTCATCTTTCCCTCCAGTATTTTTTTCTCCCTTTTTCATCTCTTTCATTAGAATATATGCCTATAATACTTTAGGTCTATTGTATCATACATACTCTCGTTACTTGTATAACTCTCATATTTTGCATACATAAATGCAATCCCTTATACAGTATTTTACACAACTTAATACAATAAGACTTTCTTTAACATTTTCATTTCAAACATATATACAAACCCTTAATTTTTCTTGTCATTTTGTCTCTCTCTTTTTTGTATTGTGATTTGATTTCAGTGTAATAATGTGCTGGTGTGGTGTTAATACGCAGAACATGTCTGTGGCCATCAAGTATGAGTTAAATTCAAGTTATGGGTGGGTCGTCCATTGTTTTTTTTTTTTTTTTTTTTTTTTTCAACAAACTATGAAAATGAACCATAAAAGTGGCTAAGTCCTGTGGGTTTCTTAATGATGATACTGCACGTAAAAGAGCCTGAGAGATGTTTTGAAGTGCACTTAAGAGGTATAACAAAATTTCAAAAAAAAAAGGGTTTACAAATTTTCTGAAAAAGTGTACTTATG
The DNA here is from genome assembly GCF_932294415.1 of Quercus robur. NCBI lineage: Eukaryota > Viridiplantae > Streptophyta > Magnoliopsida > Fagales > Fagaceae > Quercus > Quercus robur. The sequence goes on from NC_065543.1 coordinate 41,134,431, forward strand.
GGTAAAAAAAAAAAAAAAGTTTGTCATTAAATAATAAATACATCAGGTGCGTCAGTTACGTGACGCTGGTGACCGTAAATTTTTTGGGAGGACAAATCTGAACAAACTTTTCCCAAAAAAAAAAAAAAACAAAAGCATTTTTTTAATTTTGAAGAAAGAAACTTTAATAAAATGGTATGAATGAAACATTAAAGAATTATTGAAGTTTAGGCTAATGTCAGTCAAGTTTAAAATTGACGAATTTGATTCTTAATCACCACAAGAATGAGGAGAAAAATGAGTAATGGTTTAGAGTTCAAGTTTGAATTTACCGGTTTACACACTAAATTAATCAATTTTGAAAAATTTTGAACCCGATTAATATTAGTCCAAATACTATATTTTATCCATTAAAAAAAAATGAGAAACATTCTTCAGCACTATCAATAATCAACTATTTTTATATATGTGAGTTGTGATATGACAATACGTCATTCTTATCTTCTTTAACAACCGTTGCTTTCCATTCTTATAATTATTCTTGGATTTATCTGATAATATTTTAATATTTTGCCTCCCATAATGCAGAGATTTCAATCATCAATTCATCCCCACTGTCCACTGATTCCCTAATCTGTACATGTCCCTCTATTTCAGCCAAATCAACCAATTGAAACCTTTTCCCATTTGTAACTAAACCATTGACTACCTTTCACCAATAAACATTTAAATAAATAAAAAAATGTGAGTGATATAGCTAGGCACAGAGTTGTTGAGTTGTTTATTTTTTTTTAAAAAAAAATAGAGAGAAACTCAGACGCATCTAATGCACAAAGAAGTCATTCAGCATAGTTCATAAATTAATATTATATAAATTAGTATCACTTTAAAGTTATTTGAGAATCTAATCTTTTTTTTTTCATAAAAAAAAAAAAAAAACATGTTTTTAAGGCACGATTTTAAGTATTATTTAACATCTTTAATAAAATCATGTTTTGAAATCATATTTGCAAAACATAATTATAAGAAAAATTTTAGATTTTGAAATAGTTTCCAAACTTATTAATTTAAATAATTAGTATTAAAATGTGGGTTAGAGTTAGCTCAACTGGTAAAGTCTCTGATGGTTGTATAAGAGATTTGGGGTTTGATCTCTGCCTACACCAAAAACTGATTAATGTCTTGGTTTGATGATAAAGAGCTATCATCAGAAGTAGACGCCATAAGTTGAAACTCTCTCTAAAAAAAAATTATTATTATTAAAATGATATTATTTTTCAAATCCAGTCTAAATCTTTTTTTATTTTATTTTTATGGAACTCTAATAAGTCATTTGGTCTAGTATTTGAAGCTTATCAACATTGACTATAGCAAGTTTTTTTATAGTATTATTTTATCAGGATTGCCTATTCTAATAAAATTTTCTAAACCTTTCTCTAAAATAAAAATTGTGATTAATATTAGGGTTTTCTTGGCTTGTCTTACTAATTATTATTGTTGGTAATATTAATAGGATGTTAAGACATGCATTGTGTTGTAAGAAATTGTTTATATAGTTCTGATATAGTTGAATCTCCTTCTAATAGTTAGGAATCACGTTGCATGATTTACTAACTTAGTCTTGATATCATTTGTTATAACTCAAGGAAATTCAAGCTTACATCAAAGTTAAACTAAAAAAAGACTAGCGAATCATAATTGAAACTCCTTCTCCTTCTAATCATTTATATAACACAAATTGATGTAATAACATCCAATATGAGGCTCAACATTCGTTCGTGTAAAACACTGATCCAATTCCATAAACATGCATGTACAAATTGGGGCGTCACAGTAAAAGCAGCAAAATATATATAATTATACACATATACCAATTACCAATTGTTATGTCAAACTGATATATATTAATCTCATTGCTATGAAATGTCTTTGTAATACTTCAGCAACACGTACACCCTTAATGGTCTATTATGACAAGCACAGGTTTGGAATTTATAGTCTTTCTTGTATTTGTCTGGGAAAATGGTGTCAGACTCTCAGCACAAAATAAAATTATATCATGGTTGTACATATGTTGCACATGGATATGAAGCCATAACCACAGAACCAAATGGTCCCTGCAAGAAAATCCTGTAGCCCAAAAATAGCATGATTAGACTATCTAAAAACCATGTATTCTTAATTTGTAGCCATGGTCGGCAATGATATTTAGGATATAAAAAAGGTAAAGCTTAATACATCATAGACGCTAAAGAATCAGGAGATTCTATTAATTTGGCCCATAAAATCTCCTAATTCCCTTTTGATTTGTTGGGTTCTGGGCCCAGAAAATCTATTAATTCCACTGTTCTTTTTGGATGATAGATGTATATAGTTACACACCAGCACATGTTTGCCTACTGCAATTTTAGCCTACAAGTTGGTTGTTGGCATGAAAGTTAGTTTGGTCAAGACCCACCAGCACATTACACATCAACATCCATTTCCACCAAGTATTTTGTGTGTGTGAACGTGTGTGTGTGCGCTTGTAATTGGTGCATGGTGGCCATGTTGGGAAACTTGGGATGGGATGTGTAACATGTGTTTGTCTGTGGACAGATTTACATTACTGATTTTGGTACATTGAAGCATTTATAGCAACTTGTCAGTTCCATAACTGGTTATTCATGATCTTCAGCCTTAGTTTGAAGCACTACTCCCTTCATTTACTGGTTGATTATCAGAGCAAACAGAACCAGCTTGGCCCAAAGTCCATCCTAGTACCAATTGAAAGAATTCAAAATCTGTAGTTGAGGGCCCAGTTAAAAAAGAAACAAAGGGCGGTAAATAGGAATGGCAGTCTGCTAGGTGAAAGAGGTTCTGAAGGGTTTCTTTATTTCTTAAGTTGGCAGTTGGCACTGGCCAATTGGGGTATCCACAGTTCAACACAATCACAATTAATTGGTATCTCCTTTTCTTTTTTCTTTTTAAAAAAATTTGAAGTTTTGTTTTTTGCTAAATAAAAAAGGATCTTTGGTGTGGACTTATCAATCCTATATTGGTAAGGGTAATATTATGTGTACCACTAAAGCCTTGATGGCAGTAGCGTAGCCACTTGAAGATTGACCCAAAATTTTTGAAAAAAATATTAAAAAAAATTGAAAATATCCTAAATAATTTGAAAATTTTTAAATAACTTTATTATTTTTAAAAAAGTCTAAAAATAAACATAATTTTCATTTAAATAAAATACAATCCATAAATACATATGTCAACAAAATACAATAATTAAACATTCAGCATCTTTAAAATAAACATATAGGTATTTTAACACTTACCTCGACAAAAAAATGAAAAAATTTATAATTTTCATCCCAACACTTTTATGGCTTACTTATATATAGCAGTAGAAAGTTTAAAAAGCCATCAATACTTGATGACTTTAGATATCTTAAAGAGCTTGGGTTACATTTTTGAAAAAAGATGTTTAACTTTTATGTTATTTTATGTTTTGCGACTTTGCCCATTTCATAGTTGATTAAAGATATTAAATCGTTTTGTCAATCTTGTATCATGATTGTTTAAATTTAATTAATACACTTTTGTTTATAGCATATATTGAGCTATGAAGTATTATACATTACTATTTTACATTTCATACACACACACACAAAAAAAATATTATATATCGCCCCCCCAAAGATATATTTTTGGCTTCGCCATTGCTTGATGGGGCTATCGTTGTGGGCACAACATATCTGTTGAAGTATCGTGTAAAGTAATACGAAAACTTCTATCACCAAACCGCTCCCACGGTTTTTAATTGGTATCTAATTAGTTTCATATATTAGCTTCTCAAATTATCCAATGAAATTAAAAACAGTATCTTTGTTCAAATGAAGAAATTTTGTGTCACGTATAATAAGCTATGTTGTGATATGACATTATGGATGTTTAAATGTCAATGGCCTTTTTTTTTTCTTTTTCTTCTTCTTCTTCCTTTGTTTTACTCCTATTTTTAATAATTCAATAGTTATGAAAAGATTTAAATCCTTGACATCTTCCTTGTAAACTTCATTTCAATACAAATTAGAGAACAAAGAAATAAAAGTTTGAAAACCCTGAAAGATAAAACTTAACAAATGCATAAATTCTTAAGTTTAAAGTTGACACACGGTTCACTTGTCTAATCATTTCACAGAAAATAAAATAAAAATCAAATTATTGTGCGTAACATACACTTTATACTTTTAGAACATAATCACCATATTTTTCGTATCTAATCTTTTATATATACCAAGAGTCCTGTAACTCAATTGGCACCTCCTATTATTCCAATAAGGATATTTATGGTTTAAATTATTAAAAGAAAACGATCGAGGAATGAAGAGAATGGTCTATTTCTTTGTAAGAAAATGACCGAGACTAAAATAAATGCTAAAAGATGAGTTTTCCCTCCCCAAAAAAAGGGTAGAGTCGTGCAACCCAATGTTTTAACATGCAAAGTATGGATCAATCTAAATTTGTTAAACTAAAGCAAACTTTTACCCCTAACTATGAAGTTGTTTTCATTTTGGTCAACGTTTTAAAATTTTACTTTGGCTATTCATATTTGACCATATTTTCATATTGGTGACTAAGGTTGTTTACAAGTTTGGCCGATTCGAGTTTATACCCAACTCGAGCTCAAACCCAATCACTTCAAGCCGAAAATCCTATTGGATTTTGGTGAGAACTCACATGATCTAGTTCATACTGACAAAAAGAGGCAAGAATAGGCGAAGAACAACAAAATTTAGTGGGTGGAGATCAGTCAGGTCGGTTGAAATTGAGTTTTCATGTAAGAACTCGCCAACCGACCGTCTGTGATTGGTTTTTGGAGGGCAAAGACTTGTTGTCAATCGTCATAGGCGGCTAGTCAATCGATTTTAGGGTCGAACCAATTATTTTGGGCAAATGGGTCGGTTCCACAAGTTGGTTGAATAGCCCTATAGGTGACGTTGTCTATATCGGTAACACCTAGCATTATATGGGTGACACATGCTAATGAACCAATGTCATTTATCTATCACTTAATGGTTAGATAGATTATTAACATAAATGGATGACAAAAACAATATAAAAACAAGTTAGATTTTTATATAGATGGATTTTTATAGCTTCATATTCCATTAAAAAAAAATTATAGTTTCATAACTTCAAAATAAATATATCTACTTAATAAAAATTATGACAAAGTTTAGTTACAAAATTGGTTGTAACCTGAAAGTACAATCTTACTCAATAAAATAAACATTATTACATATTTTCAAAATCTAACTATTGAATTGAATGTTCTTTATGCTCTTAATACACATGTCAAATTTTGTGTCAATCGGATATTTTTTACTATATGATCTATAAACTTATATTTTATGCATAATTTTAAACTACAAAAATTTACAATTTAAACAATTTATTAATGACATAGCTATTGATATTTAATTTTTAAGAAATTTTACAAGTATGGAAAATATAAAAAGAAGATGTAATCCAATAGTAAATTTGTTAAAATTCACCTCCAATAAAAAAATACTGAGTTAGACTACAACTAATTTTATAACTAAATTTTGTCCTAAAAATTAATAAAATAGACAAGGAAGTCTTTTTAACTCTAGTCTTATTTTTTTTAGGGTAAGAAATCACAAAGAAATTAAAAGAAGTAAAGCCTTTATATGGCAATCAATTATCAGAAAATTAAATCAACAGTAACGAATTTATGAAAAAAAAAAAAAAAAAAAAAAAGAACATGCTTCCAGCTGGAAAAAAAAAAATCAAAAATCAAAAACCGTCCATGTGAGACTGTTGAACTTCTTCTTCACGGTTAGTTCAGCGGCCCCTCACATACGTTACCATCCAAAATTCCATACAGATTTACATTGTTCACACTGAACGAATATTTCCACCCTTTACTCTCCAATGGGTGTATATAGCAGTACATCATGATCAGAGGACACAGATCAATAGTGAATAAGAATCACTCTAAAACTGTAGCTCTCATCTTTGTCCCCTCTGCTTTCCTCTTCTACTCTCTCTTCAACATGGCTTTCCACAACCAACCTTCATCTTCAGGTCAATTTTTTTTTTTTTTTTTTTTTGGCAGTATTCTCTTTATCAATCTAATCAAAACCCATATTTGCAAATTTAATGATGTTTGGTTCCATTCCAGTTTGTGCTATTTTGGAAATTACCCACTTGCATTAAAACCCAGATTTATTCATTCATTGTTGTTGTTGTTGATTCTCTGCGTGATTGGTGGGCTAAGATTTTTTTGTGCAAATTTCTGTTACTAGAAACTGATACTTATATATGCGCTATTGAATTAGTTTGTTTTTTCATCAATCTAATCAAAACCCACGATTGCTTATTTAATGATGCTCGGTCGGTTTCATTCTACTTTATGCTTTTTTAGGAAATTACCCACTTGCATTAAAACCCAGACCATCTTTTATTTTTCTCATTTGTTTATTGTTATTGATTTTCTGTGTGATTTGTGGACTAAGATTTTTATACAGACTTGAACTTTTTACCGGCTAATATTCCTTTTTGCCCAAAAAAAAGATCACTAGAAGCTGACATTTATCTATGCACTATTGAATTAGTATTTTATTAATCAATCTAATCAAAACCCAGAATGACTTATTTAATGATGCTCGGTTTAATTCTACTTTATGCTATTTAGGAAATCACCCTCATGCACTAAAACCCAGACTATGTTTTATTTATTTATTCATTATTATTATTGATTTTCTGCGTGATTTGTGGACTGAGATTTTTGTACAGACTTGAATTTTTATACAAATTTGAGTTACTAGAAGCTGATATCCATATATGCATTATTGAATTTGTATTCTAGTAATCAATCAAATCGAACCCTTAATTACTTATTTAATTTGAGTTACTAGAAGCTGATATATATATGCACTATTAGACTAGTGGTGGGTTTATGTTTAACTTGGGAGAAACTTGCATCAGATTCTGTAATTTCGAATGACGAGCAGAGGTCGAGATTGTATGATAAGATGGAGAGGGATTTGGATGAGAACGGGCCTGCTTTTCTTAAACAAGGTGAAACATCTCAGTCGTTGTCACTTTCGGATATTTTCACTTTGAAGGATGGATATGTAACACCCATACTTAAGGTATGAATCGAACAAATCAGCTTTTTTTTTGGATTACATGGTACTACATTGTTAATTCTTGTTTCAATTGAGTGAGCAAATGATGGATTGCCTCTTTTGTTTGTGTGTGTAGGCAGCAAACCCTCCTGTACGGGCTAATGTTTTGTATCTGAGCACCGAATACTCAGTGCGCATCTCGTAAGCATTTCCTTTTCTCATAATTCATGTTGTTACAGTTTGTTGTATATTGTTATATGTTTGATCCATGTATTATGATTTATTTTTAATGAATCTGTGTATTGCTTTTATTGTGATTTATTGCTAAGAAAATTTAGGAAGTTTTTAGTTTTAGAAATGATTGAAACTTAGGCGATTTAGTGAGAGTGAAAACAATGGGAAATGATGCAGTCATATAAAGTTCAAGTCCCTATTCTTAGGACTTCTCTGATATTCTTAGAAGTTGAGGTGGCCAAACTAATTCAAACATGTTAATTTTTATTAGAAGGTGGCCACTGTTATATGGCTTTCTATCCTCTGATTAATTGAATTCACATGCTTCTTGGGTGGAGGAATGCTGTTTATCAACAGCTTTCTTTTTGTCAGCAGCCTTGTGATTGCAATGGGCAGTCACTTGTCATCCTTTGTGGGTTACATAGAGAAAGGGTTCCATCCAGCTTCCAATCTTTGCTCGGAAAAATCAACATAACTGAATGGATTTATTATGTAATTGCATACATTATGGCCTGATAATGATGGATGCCATTGATGGGATTAATTATGCAAACAATTAGCATTATTTTAAGATTTTTGTGCTTTTGATTTACATTTTTTTTTTCATCTATAAGATTATATAAAACAAATGCGAATTAGATCGTTAAAACCCATTAATCATGATGACGTTTTACATACTGATCCCAAACTCATCAGATAATGAACCTAAGTCTTCAGAATACAAAATGAATAGTGGAAATATGGGTTTAAATTGTTTAATGAGATTAATGTTTGCAGTCCTGAAAAAATATAAATTTGAGCATCTTAATAATAACATAATTATTAAGATAGTAAAAAAACTGTGGGGAAAAGGATGAAATTTCAGTTTTATATATTTTTTTATCACAGTGCCATAATTTTTACATTAGCATCTTAATCTCACAGGAAGTTTTATATAGTTTTTTTTTTCTCTTTCCTTTTCAAATTAATACATGCTTGCTGCAGGGAGCAATTATATAGTAGTTTATTTTTTAATTTCACACATGCTTTGATTGCCACAGGGAGGCTGTGAAACATATTTTTAATCCGTACTTTGATAAAGGTAAGCTTTTAAATTGCTTACTTTTTCACTTGTGTTATTTGAATTTGAGTTGTGGTTACATTTTTAAATAAAATTATATTTTGTGCATTTTTTTTTTTTTTTGGCATTCTTATTTGTATTTTGTTTAGCAATCTGGTTTCAGAACTCCAGCATGTACCATTTTAGCATGTTTCATGCTTCACATCATATTACACCTGTTCCTGCTTCTGAAGATGAGGTAAACTTCCTTTTAGAGGGATCTTATGTGTCTATTTAATTCTTGTTGGAGTATCATTTGATTCTTGGACCTTTTTTGGTTTTTCAGATAGAAGTGGAAGCAAGTGCTGTTCATGCTGTTGCAGATGATCTCTGTCCTTTAAAAATTGTTTTAGACAGGGTGGTTTTAACCTCAACTGGTGTGCTTTTGGGTTGCTGGCAGGTTACTTTCTGAACTTTTCGACACTCTTTGGGCTTTCCCCTAACTTTTGATGTAGCTATAGATGACGTACACACTATAAAAATTTGAGAAAATTACCCCTTGTGGTTTGGCTTTATCACACCATAAACTTCCAATTGTTACATTTAACTAATATAAAATTGTGCCTCCTGGGCATGAGGATAAACTGCTTAGCCCGTCAGGGGTGAAAAGCCCCTGGATTACCCGGTAACTGGTTCTGGCGGGTGGGGTCAGTTGCCCGTAGGAGTTTGATTAACAGTGAGGATTGTTGTACAGTATGCTCTGCGACGTGCAACTAATCTGAGTGAAGTTCTCCTATGTCATCAAAAAAAAAAAAACTAATATAAAATTGTTAGGGTTTCATTTAAATAAACAGAGTTTACAATTTGTGGAAATATTATTCACCTCTCTGTGATTTGGCACAATTTAGTACCATAAACTTTTCAATTGCTATAATGGTATATTGTCACCCCTTAAAGTTTGGATTTTTGAAATCCGAAACCCTATTTTTGATGGAAACATAATGATTTCATTTAATTCCTAAGTCCAAACCTTAGTTGGTTAAATATAGCTATTGAAAATTTGCAGTCTTAATTGTGACAGGACCAAATCAGATTAGGGAAATTGGTTTTACCCTAAAATTTTTATACGTCTCAATATGAGTTGCAACTTTGCTCTTTGGAATGGTTTTGTTAATTTTTTAGTTGACAACCATATACTACACTGCAGTACGGAATCATGAGAATTCTCCCATGTGATTGTAATAGCTGCAATTATATTGCAACTTCTTGGAGTGTCCTCCTTAGTTTGAGTAATATGAATTCCTCCATGAGGAGCGGCAGAGTGGGGTTGAGGGCAGAGTTAAAACAGCAACCAGTCCAACATAGGAGGTGGTGTATGATCTGCCCTTACAGTGATTAAGCTCTTGAAATTTCTTAACCCACAAAATGCAAAAGAACCTATAGAATGATTTTTTAAACTTCTTTTTCACAATTCTATTTATTTTCATTTGTGGGTTTCTGAGCCAGAAATTATGATTTAAAATTGTTGTTGTCCCTTTTTATTTTTTTAATAATAAATTTCACCACTCAATGCTCAAGCTGAGCTATTACTTGGTGACAAAAGAAAAGTCAGCTATAACTTTGGCCTTCTTATATTTACCTCAGGGAGAAATATATCAATGTTTTTGCCAAAGCTTTATCTATAGTTAAAGGTTTTAAAACTTAAGCGTTGAATTTTCATCTTACAAATCTTTTGTTTCCATTAGTGGATGAATGTTACCATCAGATTGGTTAATAGCTAGGGAGATCAACCAGGTAAAGAAAGTCCTTTTATGTGGGAACCACTCTGTGTGTGACTGAAATTTTTAAATAGTATAGTTTTTGGAGAATTTCACTGTGAATCTAATGACTGAAGGATTTTTGTAGGTAATGAGATGTATCAACAGTTCATATAATGAATTATTATTTAATATAGGTAATCTCTGGGACAGATCCCATAACCATTCGTGCCAAGCTGAGGACTGCACTTCCACATGCGCCAGAAAAGCAACTTGTAAGAATAATATGAATCTCTTAATTCCTGTTGAATCCTTAGAAATATATATATATATATATATATATATATCTAATCTCAATGGCTTGAGGTATGAAATATGAATGTCTCATGCAGGGATTGTTCAGCACTTATTATTTGATGATTGATACTAGGATACTACTGACTCTTAAGATTTGCAATAGATGATTGTAACTGTTGCTTGACTTATGAAATTTTATAGGACCTCTTTTTTCCTGGTCTTTATGGCTAACAGCCTATCAGATACTTGCATGCTTGGTTTGGTGTCTAAGGAGGCCATGGCCCCCCAGAAGTTCAGAACGTCCTTTCTGAAAAAAATTCCATTTCCCTTTCTTAGAATAGTTTGAAATGTCTTTTCTGGGACTTCTTTGTATGCTTCCCAAGGGCTTGAGTTCTAAAATTATGTATGTAAAGAGAAGAGGCCCTCAAAAATAATAGACTTCAAATCCCAAATTTGACGTTATCCTAGGCACTTTTCAAAAGAGCATATTTTCTCTATGGCCTCTCTTAAGGAAAACCTTTTTGGTACGCCACTGCCTGGTTTTTTTTAGAATATAGTGACTGATGACATATGCATCCAATAATGTTGGTTTGCTTTTAAAAATAAAGAGATGGTGATTTATCCTTTGTTGGAACTCACTGCTGCATGGTGGGTCCTATCTTTATGTCCTGGTCTTATTGGTGCCTTATTCAATAGTATTGGTAGATGTAAACTGGATATCTTCTCTTCCTCAGGTTAAGTGGTGATACAATAAATGATGAGTATGTGGTTGCTACTATTTTCTAATCAGCAGTCTTTTTCTGCTACAGTATGATGCTGCTATTCTTCACACATCATTTGCAAGGCTTCTGGGACACCCCACAGCAACTCCAATGGTATTACATCATGAGTATCTCTGTCTCCTTTTTTCATCTTAAGTCAAGATCAAGTTAGTGCTTGACACCACTCATTTTTTTTGTTGGGTAGAAACTAGAAACTAGAAACTAGAAAGGGTTAGTGCATTTAACTGAAAAGTGGCAATTGCAATTAACTAAGAAGTATATGCGTTGGCTGTCTCAGCTCTAGTTTATTAGAATCCTATTGAAACAAATGCTTGAAATGCAATATACTTTTCATGTCAACTTGGCACACCATACAAATGCAAAAGATATCAGCGCATTTTAGTGCACATGCAAGACAACTTGCACAAGGAATAAGCATTACTTTCATGGATGTGAACTATGGATTAGTTTATGGGTAACATTGATATCTTTTCTGTTTTTTATTTTTAACCCCTTTTTTTATAATAATTTTATGGGAGGTGTTTTGGGATGGAAATTGGTAGTAACAGGATTTGAGGAAAAAACAGAAGTAACAACTGAGCTTGAAATTATAGTATATACCTAAGGAAAGAAGGCATCAGATGTAAAAGTCCAAAAAATCTTTCTTACTAAATTGTGTATGTGGTCATTACTTGATTACTTGTAAGAAGTTTGATACAAGTGTCTTGGAAAATCTGGCATTTTGATCTCATTCAAAATGAGAGTTCAAGGAACATCTGTCAGTTCTTATGTTAAGATGAATTGCACGTATATTTTCTTTTATATACTTAGTTCTAAGTTTGACTCTTGCAATTGTTGTCATATTTAGGAGCTGCATAAAACTTCAGATGAAGTTCAATTCTTCCATGACCTAGTTGCTAAGCTAAACAATCAAATCCGTGGAATGGAGGTAAGTTCTTATGTTTAATTATGATCGGCAGTTTATATTTGAAGTTTTGAATTACATAGTTGAAGCTGAATTGGGCTTTTTTTCGTAGCATGCAGTGCTATAGTTTCACCAATTTCTGTTTCTACTCATGTTAAAAGATTCCACTACATGGGAATTTTAAGGCATATATTTGGAAGAATCGTTGCAAGCGACCATGTATAAGTAACCTTCACTTCTTAGTCATCTGATAGTCTTTTGTGAATGTAGCATACCATTTGATGATCGCACCTAGGTCATATTGTACATTCCAGTCTGGTTGAGACATATATGGAATTATGGATTATGGGTTTACAGTTTCCCACTTTACTTTCAAATCAATTTGAAGTACACCTTTTTCACAAATGTTCCTAGGTCGTTTTCTATTGTACATTCTAGCACTCACTATAATGATTTCCATTAGTAAAGCGTATATTTTCTGAAATAATGGCAACAACCAGTATGTCAATATCATTGGGACTGTATTATCCTTCCTGTCAAATTAAGTTGAAACTTCATCCTATATTTTTTGATAGTTTTGACTTTGAAACTGAAAAATTATTCTAGAAACAAAAGAAGAAAAAGGTGCCTGCATGGTAGAATTGCTCTATGTCAGCACCTTTCATTCAAGGTAGATATTTGGTTATAGTGAATAGAAGATTCTTATAGCACTTCCTTTGCATTTTCAGAGACAAATCATTCTAACTTTTAACCAATTGGGGATGTATTCTCCTTTTCAAGATACCTTGTTGACAATAACGTTGGAAGTAAATGTTCAAATGGACATTTCTTGTGATCACCAAGCAACTTCTTTTTTTCCTGCAGCATCCTATAGAAGTTATCCGTCTAGAGTCCTAGCATAGCTTTGGGATCAACTTTAGGGAAGAATGACCTCAATAGCCACATTAGTGATATAAAATCTACCGCAACATTGACATGTCAAAATTTTTTTCTTTCCACTTTGATGGGTTTTCAACTTTTGTTACTCTTCTGGAAAGGCAGTTGATCCTTCTCTGTTTTTGAAGCCAATCCATCAGTATAATTGCTTCAAAGTATTGACCATGACCATCTAGACATCATGACTACAGACTTCACACAAATGTTTACAACTTTTAGACTTCTGGCAAGGCACATCCTTAGTTTTTGCAAACTCTTATTTGATTCTTTTAATGATTTTTTTGCATGAAATCTATCTCTCATACGGTGGCATTTGGCCTATGAATATTCAGGCTGTGGTGTCTGAGCTCTGGTATGTGGAGGAATATGATGTGCTTGCTCTTGCATTGGATGGAAGAACGAAGATTCGCAGGTTTCAACTTGGCTGCTCAAGAACCCAAGATTCCAAAGATGACAAGCATAATTAAAAGCATATTTCATTACTTATATATATGAAAAAAAAAAAATATCAAAAGCATATTCATAGATTTACAGGATCTTTCATGATGGAAGTGTGTACTTAATATACATTTTCGTTTAAGATGGTCCTAATATTAGAAAATCTTGTCACGTCTTACATTCCATATCTCATTTCTATATTCTGTGAGTATGCTTTTAACCCCAATTAAATTGTTGATTGAAAATCCCAAAATTAAGGAAGCCATCATCTCCAAATCACTCAAATCCCCCAGTACTTGATGGTTTTCAACCCCATTTTTCTTCTAGAGATTTTGGGATATCATAGAGAACTTATTTTATATATATATATATATATATATATATTTTTTTTTTTTCATAACTTAAATCTTCTAGACCAGCCATATGCCAAGTAACCTTAACTTCATATATATATATATATATATATATATTTTTTTTTTTCATAACTTAAATCTTCTATACCAGCCATATGCCAAGTAACCTTAACTTCATCTCCATCCTCCCTCTACCTCACCCTAAAAATGGATCACCCTGAAAAGGTAGCCAATTCTCAAACTCATTGGTACTCTTATAAGTGTCACTAGTGAATTTTGGTTAAGAGAGAGCCCTTCCTCAAGCGATTTCATTCCCCCCTAACCTCCAAAGCCAACTTCATTCCTGAAAGGAAAGCCAGGGAATCATTTCATTCCAAAGCCAACTTCATTCCGGGAAGGAAAGCTAGGAAATCATTTCACTCCATGTCAGTCTTCAAAAGTAAATAAAAATATATTGATAAGTTGCATCTTTAATGTTATGATTACACCAAGTGAATGTGTGTATATATATAATCAACATGTTATATATATCTTGCCTTATATTATATAATATATACAATATCATATCATATATTATATAACAGGTTTGATTACACCAACTTTCATATTATATATATATATATATATAAAATTTTTCTCTTTTTGCCATGCGACATACTGCAGTTATTAATATAGTTTGATCCAAGTGGAAAAAAAAAATTGCAAGAGTTTAAAAATACTATTTTTATTAGAATTTTATTGCCCAAAGTTTCTTTCAATTAAACATAAGTACTACACGTATTCAACCAAAAAAAAAAAAAAAGTACTACACGTCAAAGGGCTTGCTTTGGCTATGTAACGCATTATAAGTACATCAATATTATTCGCATAGACTGCTTTAAATAAAATTTTATTATGAAAGTTTCAAGAAATATAAATATTATTCTAATAAAAACCCAATTCCAAAAATCTTAAAAAATTAAAAAATGTATTTTTTTAAAAAATAATATTAATTTTAGTGTGCTTTCGTTATTATCTTATTCTCCAATTCTAATAATAGTATTAAAATATTTGTAGTTAACACCTGCACCAGAGGAGAATGAAGTTATAGTAAACTTTATAATAATAAAAACTATTGTGAAATATAAAACTATAGTGTTTTGTGCGCATGGGATTAGTATCACTCCATGATAATTGGCAGCAATATAGGAGTACTATAATTGTTGTTATTGTGAGCTATTGTATGTGGAGGAATATGCTACATGTGCATGACTTGAGCACGGTCAGCTAGCCTTTTTCCGTTCCATTGCTTATAGTTTTAAGTGCGTTTTGCGTTGTGCATTGGTGGATTGAAATGATGAATGCATTCTTGTGGATAGCACACGCTTTCTTTGTATGAGTGTGACAAAACCATGACAACAAAGTACTGCGGTATAATAATAGCATGCTCTCTAATCAATACAAGTTTTAGATAAGTATGGTTCTTTGTGTATGCCACACTCCCTCTTGTGGGGAAGTTAATATTTGTTGGAATAGGATCCACAAATCAATAGGTGAGATTGATAATGTTAGAATGAGAACTAGTTTCTTTATTTTGAATTGAGTAAAACTATTCAAGACTAAAGAGATTATCAACTGTACAAAAAATTAAAAATTGAATTTTATGTAGGTGTTTTTAGGGCATTTGTTAATAGACAATTTTAAGAAAATTTTAATATCATTTTTATGGGAAATATAAAAAGGTAAGTTTCATTTCTTTTTTCTTTTTTTCTTATAAAGAGTTTCTAAAAATATTTTCTAAACTAATGCTCTGAGGGCTTTTTCCTTAAAACTCTAATTGTGAAATTGGGAAAAGTGAGAGTTATTTAATGAAACATTAAATTATAATAAAATAAACTTTGTATTTTTGAAATTTATAAAAATTGTGGCAATTTTAAAACAAAAGTTGAAATCATTATTTTTAGGTTAAAATTGTGAGTTAAAAGCATTATTCTAAATTCTTTCTTAAACATGTTAACGTGAAATCATGATTTGAACTTGTTTTAAAAAAAAAAAAATTTTAAAAAGCTAGAAGGTTCAAAAAGCAAGATGGTCAA
This sequence comes from Quercus robur, assembly GCF_932294415.1. Taxonomy (NCBI): domain Eukaryota; kingdom Viridiplantae; phylum Streptophyta; class Magnoliopsida; order Fagales; family Fagaceae; genus Quercus; species Quercus robur. Next base: position 41,150,361 of record NC_065543.1, read on the forward strand.
AATTTGTATTTTAGTAAAAGAAGAAATGCACTTTACTCTTTGTACTTAGAGCAACATCACTTTGCATTTCTAACTTTTCTAATATTACACTTTATGCATTTGTGTATAGAAAAGTGAAAGCATTATCAATACGTGTGACACAATTTGGAACCCTATGCTTTAAACATTCGGTTTGTCACTATTTAGTACAAAAAACACACACAACCTAGTAAAATTAGCACTTTCAACTTGCTCTCTCCCTATTCATTTTGCTTAATATATTAAATATATAATTAGGCTTCTTTTTATAATATCTTTTGAAATTATGCTATCAATAACATAAAAATGCTACTAAGTGTATATTTGGTATCAATTTATTTAGTTTTTTTTTTTTGGTTAAAAGTATGCTTAAGTATTCTTGTATTTTGAATAAAATGAGAAAAAAATGAAGTTTCAAAAAGTTGTATGTAAGAATTAAAAGCTAGACACAAATGAACACTAAATTAGAATATAATAAAAAAATTAAATTAAAATATATATCATCTTTATCATCTTTTTTGTGTTGTATTTTACATTAAAGCTTATCATGTTTTTTACATATGTATTTATACTTTTTTTGTCTCAATTTTATTCTTATAAGATATTTCAAAACATTTTTGTAAGGTATGAATAAATAAAATGCACATGAAATCCATATAATATAAAATAGTCTTGCCCAATGGGTAAAAGACTAGTCTCGCTCCACTATTTGTTCTTTTTTTTTAATACAAAACACTATTTCCTGTAGATAAATGATATGTCTATAACATTTTCATAAAAAATCATAAGTGGCATGTTGTTATTAATTATTATAGGTGGCAAAAAAGTAATTTAAGTAATAGATTCGAATTAGAACCAATAATAACATACTATCTATAATTTATTGTGAAAATGTTGTAAATATAACATTTCTCGAAGCTCAAAGGACACTAGTTTATTAAATTTTTTTAAAAACATTTGATGGGAAAAGAAAAAAAATAGTTTTTTTCACAGCTTTTTAGGGTTTGTTTACTTGGAGGATTTTTGTTTTCAAAATAGTATAAAAACAATTTTCAATAAATTGAAATTGAAATTATTTTTTAGATTAATTTTTATGTTGTATGTGTTTGGTTTCCAATTTTAAGAACAATTCTCAAAATACTAAATAAATAAACAAAAAAAGTGTTTAGGAGACCATTCCTATTTTTGAGCTTTAAAAAAAATTTAAAAAAAGTAACGTGTAAAATATGTAGATTGTTTCTTTTTATGTATGGATAATGATAAGGAAATAAAGCTATATACTTTTTTTTTTCTCGGATAATGATAAGTGTAGGGGCAAAGACTCCAAATCATATAATGGGCCTCGGGCCCCACCTGGGACGATTAGCAAAGTCCGAGGAGAGGAAATGGTTGCTAAAGGGATTTCCAACTTAGCTTTCATAGACAAGGAGCATTTGGAGGACGGTTCGAGGAGGAATGTCTCCTCTGACATGATGAATATGGCTCAAACATGCACTCTGGCCATTAGAAGGACCCCCCAATGGGCATTAGCAATAGGGATGCACCCCACAAACCCACGGGAAAGAAGGAAACGCAAAATATCCAAGGAGAGGCTGCTGCTATCGCATTAAATGCGTTACAGCTACTTTTCTGGCTGCATTAATGTGGAGAGGACCTATGAACAATGCTACCTAGGCCACCACAACTCATAGAAGGCTGAAAGGGGGTGTCTGATGGGACAAGCACTCAAGTAAGGATCCAGATGATCGACAAGTGTAAGACCACGATGGCTTCAAGAAGACTATATAAGATGGAGAGTCCCCATGGGGAAGGGGACGGAGAAAAAAGAAGAGAGAATACTGTAGCAGTATAAACGGCCATAATATTCAAACAGTGACCGATATATATTCACCTAACCTCCTCGAACTGAAGATCTATGGATGTTGACATGTTTTACTTGTGTTCAATCGTTGTATAGCCCTATACTAACCGTTGTCCAACTCGCTAAGACCTAATTCTACGGCCCACTCTCTACAATTCATTGTTTCTGGGCTCCTTGGACCAAGACCCCATACCTCTTGGGTTGGGCTCCAAATTGTGATCCTATAATAAGTTTTAAATTTGAGGTGTGAGAATTTCTTTTTGTGGTAAAATTAAGCTTCTTAATATAAGAGATAGAAGAGTTTGGATAAATATATAGGATACGATTTCTTGAAAACTTTATTTAAAAAACATAATCCAAAAAATAAATTCAAGTATAGGACCATCATTTTATGAATTACAAAAAAAAAAAAAAAAAAAAAAAAAAAAAAAAAAAAAACTATATTTAAATACTCTTATCAAACATGCCTTGACATGAAAATTTTTCTAAAATAATCTATTAACAAATTTTTGATCCATGAATAAGATCGTTAAACATATTTAGCTCCGACCACCGATAGAAGGGTGTGACATTATTCTTTTATCTTTCTATTAGTGTTGGCATTGGAGCCAAAGCTAAAACATTTTCCAACATAAAAAAGGAAAAGGGGAGTAAAGGAATTTAGCCATGAGGGGGGATCCATATCCAAATAACTAGAAGACAAAGACAAAGACAAAGAAAGAAGGAAAGGAAAACTGCACATGGCGAGGTGTGTGTGTGTGTGAGGTCACATACAAACCAAAACAAAAACACACGTCCTGGTTCATTGCACCAACCCGCCACGCGCTCTCGTGTGTCTTCAACACTCCCGCCACACACGCCCACTCCTTCTTTTTCTTTTTTTTTTCTTTCTTCCTTAAACGCCTTACAACCTACGCTCTTTCTTTTTTCATCTCTAGCTCTCTCTGTCTCTGTGTTTTTGTCTTAATTTCCTCGAAAATTCTACGATTCATTTCATCTGTACTATTTATTTATATATAAAGAAAGGTTGTTAGGGACCGTTTTCTTGTGGAACTGTTTGTGGGTTTGACTTGTAGACTTCCTGGCCTTTGGTTTCTTTTTGATCTCCAGGTATCAATAATTCCATATTGTTAGCTTTTGCTTTTTGATCTGTGGCTTTTGTTATATTTAATTTGCTTGGGGTTTATTTTGTGATTTCATTTCTGGGTTTTTAGCAACTTTTCTGTTTGGTTTCTAAGAAACTGGATTCTTTTTAGTCATTTTGGTTCCAATCAATATGTCAAATTTGAATTAACCCAAGTCTTGCCCATCTCTTTAATGGGTTCCTTTTTTTTTTTTTTTGGTTCTCCTGGAAATGAACCATAAAAGTTTTTTTTTTTTTTTTTTTTTGGTACTGAAAATGAAAAGGATACATAGTTTTCTGGGAAAGAAACCAAATAGAAGCTGATCGAATTAAGAACCAACCCATGTTTGGAAAATAAACAAAGTCTCTGTTTTTTTACATAACTGTTTGATGCATATACTGTAGAATAGTAAATTAGATCATTTTTCAGTCATAATATGTATATATAGGTATGTATGTATGTGCGTGTGTGTGTATGTCATTTATTCTTTTTTATTTAGTTATCTGCAATAATAAGACAAGAAAGTTTGACTTTTTTGGTTTGTGATTTTAGGGGATTGATCCTTAGCTGGATTTTAATTTATTGGGACTAGCATGAGTTCAGAGGCTCAAAGTCCATTGGTGGACAAGGTCAATGTGGTGGCGGAGGACTCCACAGACAGGTAATTTGCTTATAGATCCTAAGTTTGTTGCTGGATGGTAGTGTGATTCTAATTATGAGATATATGTTGTAATTTAAGCAGTGCATCTTAGTGCTTGAACTATAGATTGATGGATGATGCATATTGAGTAGTATGGAATGTACACATGTAGTTACTACTACATGGTTGGTTTTCTCTATTTGTTAACTGGTGTACATGAAACTGCAAATTACAATTTAAGAGAATGTTTTACTTGAGAGAAGGTATTGTTAAAATTAAATGCAATTGGTTATAAAATGTATAGACCTGTAAGACTTTAATTAGGAGAATGATGTTATGGATTGGACATGCCTTACAAATGACCGGTTATATGAGTTTACTAAATTATTGCAATATAACACAATTTTTTTGGTGCTCCCACAAAACCCTTCCCCAACGAATGAAAGGTTAAAATGTAATTTTCCACTTGTTAAGTTATAGGTGCACCTAGATCCTTTGGGTCTTGAATTTATGATGTCACCCTCCACCTATTCTTGGGATAGAGGAGGAGGTGCTGTTAGAGCCAGAGCCTATTCTTATTAAAGGTATTCAATTTAATGAAAGGTTGATGTCAATTAGTTGCCATCATTCATTTTGAGAAATTTGTGAGTTCTCTGTTAATTTGCAGTATACTGCTGGGAAATTTTCAATATCCATTAAAGTTGGTGGTAGGTGGATTATAGCTTGTGTAATAAATAGAAGGAAATCTTAAATATGCTTTGACAGAAAAAAGAAGCGACGAACATATATGAACTTGAAATTAGTTTGCCATAAATAACTTTCTGTCATCCATGTCAAGGAGGAAGAATAAGAATAAGAATAACAATTTGATTCAACCCCATTTCTGAAGAATAACAATTTGATTTAACAATTTTATTTTATTTTTGATTTTGTGCATTCTATCTCTGTTTGATTTGTTTGTATTTGTTTCTAGTACATTCAGTTCATCATTGTGAACATGACGTACTTTTTTTTAATGAAGATGTCTATTACCTATCAAAAAAAAGGGGGGGTTATGTGATGTTATGCTGGCTTAGATTGTCTTCATGATTTCTCCAAATTCTGGATTCAAGCTCTAATTCATAGTGTTAATATGAGGCTACCGGGGGTTCTATCAATCTAAAGGAGGTATGGACCCCTCCCATAGTATGGTATGGTACGATTCAGTTGAGGAACCCACCTTTCTATCACATGCAACTTGAAGAACAAACTCTATATCTATTCAGGATATGTTATCTTTGTTTACCAACCTTTAGACATCTTGACATTGTATCAATCTTTTCATCTATTACTATTAGCTAGTTTTTATTTTGCCTTCTTTAATGCCCCCTTCATTTATGTTTTCCTTGATACTTTTGTTGGAGTAGCACACTTGAGTTGTACGTGGATGCATTGTTCTGCATAAGCAGGCATCTTTGGCATATTCCTACAGATGCTAAATGCTTAGAACTTTTTCCTAGCAACATACGTTTTGGCAATAACCAGTGTGCATGCTAAGTTTTTGAGACTAGTTGGTTATAAAACATCTAAGTGGCTTCACATGGTTTGCATATTTGGATGAAAATAGCTAGGGCACCTTGTTTAGATGCCTTAAAGCTGTTTGTGTCGCAGGGATTGTCCTGGCAAAAAGAATAAGGGGAAAGTTCCTAAAAGAATACAAAAAGCTGAGAGGGAGAAATTGAAGCGTGAACATTTGAATGATCTTTTTCTTGACCTGGCCGGTGCTCTTGGTACTTCCATTCTTCTCATGATATTTCTTTGCCACCTACACATGTTTTAGATTTATAAAAATCCACTGTCAACATGTTTATTCTAATCAATCTTATAGTCTTGATTAGCTTTTTGGTCTTCAGTATATAAACAGCAGATGTTTTTGTGTGATGATGGATCATGGTGATAGATCATTACTTATGTCAAAAATTTTCTTGTGTAGAACTGACCCAACAGAACAGTGGAAAGGCCTCTGTACTTTGTGAAGCTACTCGACTGTTGAGGGACTTGTTAAGCCAGATTGAGTGCCTCAAAAAGGAGCATGCATCTCTCTTGTCTGAATCTAACTATGTAAGGCCCTTAACAATCTCTGACTGATCTCTGGTAAATAGTTTTATTCTGTGAGGTTATCCAGTTTAAGTGGTAGAAACACAAGTTCATCCATTCAAGTAGTATTTTTATTTCCTACTAGTTACTTTGAGCTGACCCTCAACCGTTGTCCTTTTTTTAAAAGAGGCCTGTAAGTCTTGAATTGCTGAGAAGAAACTATATGAAATTAAAGTTGTCTTGAACAGGTGACCGTTGAGAAGAATGAGCTGAGGGAGGAGAATTCTGCCCTAGAAATCGAGATTGAAAAACTGCAAAGTGAACTAGAAGAGAGAATAGCCCAATCTAAACCCGACTTGAACGTACCACCTCCCGAATTTCAGCAACCAGAACTGACGTCACATTTCCCGGGAGACTGTGTCAGATTGCCTGCTGTAGAACCCTCATCACAGCAAGTACCTGCTGTCTTTGTCCTCCCCATTCGTCCAGAGGCATTGCCTGATGTTACCCAGCAGACACTTAAGCCCAACTCAAATGTGAGCAAACCACATGCCAGGTATCCCACTCCAATGGATTCATGGCCATCCCAACTTCTTGGGGAGCAACCAACAGCAAGGAAGGAATTTTAACTTAGTGGAAGCAATTCCAAAACTGGGGAAGGTGGCCTTGAAAGCATTTAAAACTTTGAGGGTGCTCACTAGTCTGTAGCTTAGCAGTTCCTCATTATTTTTGGGGGGGTTAATTGGTCATGCATTAGGAGGTTTGTGTATCAATATAGAGAGCGGTTATTAATAGTGTCCTTAATGTGGTAGTGGCTAATGTTTGATGTCTGGCCACAGCAGGTGGTGGCTCCTCACCAATGCATTATAATTAGAAAAAGTTATAACATAGTGGGGTTTACTCATTATTTGTTAACTGGTCCATGAAACCTCTCTCTCTTTCTCTTTCTCTCTTCTGGGTTAATGCAGTTAATATTTTTTTTCCCCCAAATTTACAAAGAAACATTTAGAACATAGCTAATTACAGAGTCTACTTAAACCAAATAAGAATAATTAACCTGACCATTATATTAAAGAGTATATAGAGAAAGACAGGTAGTTCATAAAAAGAGAAAAAAAAAATCTACCTATTTGTTTACAACTTATTCCACAAGTTTTACAATTTTGAACATGACTCCAATTTTCATCCTTACCTTATAAGCATAACAACTTCTCTTGGCACTCTTGCGTAAGCTTAAGAAAGGAAAATATGGTGTGCAGTTGAAAAATAATCCATGCAAGGTTATGAGTTTTAGCTAATTTAGGCTGGTGATCTTACAATATCTTTGCAAATATGGAGAATTAATAAGAACAATAAAGTTATAGTTGTTGGGCTTGAATTTTTGAGCATATCATGTCTTAATGAATAACATTTCACAACTTAGATGCCGCGTAGGAAGCATATGAAAACATACCTTCAGGCCAACATAAATTTAAGTTCAGCGCCTATTTTGATCATTGCACTAGTGAGTTCTAGAAAAGGAGTTAAACTAGAAAGTGAATATCATGGAAAATAAAATATGTTTCAAAAATTTAACCTTGAAAATCATGACATATTTTCTTTATGAGAAATATAATATAACATATGTTTTTTTATATTTAATTTGCTTGGGGTTTATTTTGTGATTTCCTTTCTGAGTTTTTAGCAACTTTTCTGTTTGGTTTCTAAGAAACTGGAATCTTTTTAGTCATTTTGGTTCCAATCAATATGTCAAATTGGAATTAACCCAAGTCTTGCCCATCTCTTTAATGGGTTCCAGTTTTTTTTGGTTCTCCTGGAAATGAACCATAAAAAAAATGAAAAGGATACATAGTTTTTTGGGAAAGAAACCAAATAGAAGCTGATTGAATTAAGAAGCACCCATAGTGAGGTTTACTCATTATTTGTTAACTGGTCCATGAAACCTCTATCTCTCTCTGGGTTAATGTAGGTAATATTTTTTTCCCCAAAATTACAAAGAAACATTTTATAGAGTCTACTTAAACCAAATAAGAATAATTAACCTGACCATTATATTAAAGAGTATATAGACAAAGACAAGACAGGTAGTTCATAAAAAGGGAGAAAAAAAAAATCTCCCTATTTGTTAACAACTTGTTCGACAAGTTTTACAATTTTATATAATTTAATTTGTGTAGGCAAGGGTAAAGCCGTTGCTGCTGTTGGTTAGCAATGGGCACAGAGGCCAGATACGATGAATATGCCTGGATTGAGATCCCGTGCAATAGCTCAAATCCTAGCCTTCCATTCAATCTAATGGTTCTAAAATAACTCCACGTCATCAATCCATGTCACTTAGGAAAAAACAATTTTAATTCACTCTCATTCCTTCTTTCTCTCATTTTTTTTTTTCCTATTCATATCTTTCTCTCTCCAACTTTTCACTCCTCAGTCCTCTCCTCTGTTCTCTCTAATTTTCAAAAAATCCCGATGTTGTTGTTGCCGCTTCGCTTTCGCTCTCGCGGCAAACCACCGTCATCGTACGGACTAAGTCTCGAACCAGCCACCATTTCTCTCCCCCAATGATCTATCAGCCCCTGCTACGCCTTTGTCGGCTTCACTGCTTAGCATCTCTAAACTACACTGCCCGCCCAATCACTTCCCAATGAGTTCTCTCTCTGACTTTTCATATATATTGGAAACACGAAAGAAAATAAATTGAAATTGCAATTTTTTTGATTTTTTTTTTTTTTTTTTAGTTAGTTTTGAGATTAAGGATTGAAATTAGATGGTGGGTTTTTTTGGCTGTGGGATTTATGGGTTCTTTTAATCTGGGCCTTTTTTTTTTTTTTTTTTTTTAAATTTCATTCTCACGGTGGTGATTTGTACTAAGACCCAAGAAATTGTTGATGGGTATATTGTTTTGCTCGGTATTATGGGTTGGATTATTAATTTGTTTATTTTTGAACTTGAGCAGAATTTAATGCTTCTTCATTGTTGAACTTGAAAGGCACTATGAATACCTTTATCTAACTTAAGTTGGACATATAGGTGATATATATGGACAATTTAGAGATTTGCTTTATTATTATTTTTTAATAGGGTATTGCAAAGAAGATTAGGCATATCAAAATCTATTAGTGATTCTTTCTCGGAAAAAAAAAAAAAAAATCCTGTTAGTGATTGGAATAATTCATTATTACAAAATTTGCATCAATGTGAAGTTCTAAATTTATACAGCAATTTAGTGTGTTCATTTGCAGTTAGATGGCATTAGTTTTGATGATGGAGAGTCTCCATTGTAGACCTCTCAAAGTTGAAAAGGTAGATTTTGCTGTGCACGGGTAATGGAGCATTAGTGGAATGCTTACATTTTTTTTTGGTTGGTTGTGATCTTGCTAGTTGTAATCTAGGTTGGTTTTGATGTAGCTTATTTGAAAGCTACAGTAAGAGCTAAAGACCATGGGTGTGATTTCTTGTTTCGGTGATAGTAGACAGTTTGACATTGGTAGTAAACAATAGATACTAAAGACAGATGCAGTTTGACATTGGTAGTAAACAATAGGTTCCAAAGACAGATGTCTTTCAGTGTGTCATTAAATATTCATACTATGCTTTGTTTGACTGCATTTTTGTGGTAATTTGCTCTCAATTTGTAGTAACAGTTGAAATTGATAGCAATTAAACCTTGTAATGTAGGTTTGATAGTTCATGTAAAGGCAAAATTGGTTGTTTCTTTGCTAAGTTCTGTGTATTCATAGCTATGCTTTTATAAATCATCCCCCCCCCCCCCCCCCCCCGCCTCCCTGGGGCCCAAGTCCGTCCATCATCTTAATGGTAATATTGTTGTTTTTTTCTAGCATCGTTTCAACCTTTCAATATTATCTTCTATGTAGTTTGAACTTGAAAATATTATTGCAGTGAGTCACAATATTAAAGGTTGCTACTTTTTGCTATCCATTATGCAGGTGATTTCTTGGATGCAATTGAGCGCTAAATCTGTTTTTTCTGAATCGGTGGCTCAATAATCTCAGCATGGTTATACATAAGGGCTGGCACTAACGGGCTACCATAGTCAAGCCACTTGCGATCGAAAAAGCATATGACCTTGAAGCACACACACACTTATTTCCCTCTTTTCTTTGTGTGGAAATTATATATATTCTACTAGCTAGTGGGAAAAATTGGCCTTATAATCAAGGTCTATAATTCAGTACAACTCTTGTTATCTTGTTATTTGGCATTGTAATCAAAGTATACATTTCAATGGAATTTGTACTCTTTTGGAACAAGTATTTTTTGTTCTTTTTACGTGTTTGTTTTAATATTGCATTTGTCACTAAATTGGTTACTCAATTATCTATTGTCTATTGATTTTGATGAAAAAAAAGTTTTAAGCTTGGTAACATTTCAAAAGACAAATCATAAAAATCATTACAGATATTGAAATATCAAGAAAAGAATAATTGCACTTTATTACATTCTCTTGGTTTGTACTATACATCATTGTAATGGTTTTTGTATACATAAACGAGGACACTCAAGTGTCAAAATTGAACGATGCAACATAAAACTAAAGCAAGTCTTTTTTGTCTCATTACATGTTTCGAAGTAAAAAGTTCACTCATATCAAGTCTAAAACTTTAATGACACTGAAAATTAGTCTTGCTAACGTCAAGATATCAATCCATAAGGAATGCTTCAAAACCTTTTTTGGCAATATAGCTTGGCTGGAGCTCTATGCTCTATCATCCTGCAACGTTAAAAAACAAATTTCAATCAATACAGTAACTTCTTAGAAGACCAATCCTCTATTTACTTGCAAAAATCTTATATGATTCATTGGTTTCAAGTGAAATAAACCAACAATTTGACTGGAACTTGAAACAGAATTGCTATATATAAGTACTTTTCTAGTGCCCCACACAGCCCACACCTTTTGAAATTAGAACAACCTTTATTTCAAGCTTGGCTAAGAGCCGACAGAAATTTCCATGACAAAGACAACCCAACAGAAGGAAAACTACATCTACCAAAATTCAAAAATTTATCTATAATTTACTGCAATTAGAGCAAAAGTTAGCCTAGTTGCTGTATACTTGAACAGATGCACCCCCATCATTTGTAATTGCAATTTGAACCAACCGAGTGATGTAAGAAAACTGCCAACTTATGCTCAAATTTGTAGTGGCAACCGAAGCAACTAAAGAGTCTAAGGCAATGCATATCTCTACATTATTAACATCTGAGGAACTAAGGAGGCAATATTAACATGATAAATTCTAATATTTGGAAGAAAAATATCCTCTTTGCCAACAAATGGGATTTTCACAAACTTCACAATGTCAGGTAGTAGAACGGAAATAATAGAAGAAATAGCCTTGTCTATGAGCACATCCTTGGCAAAATCAAGACCAAGTGTGATGCTTGCACATATATGAAGCCTTCCTCATCGGATTGAATTTGAGTGTTATTAGGAGTTAGTAAAAATGATAGAACTATTAACAAATTAATGGGTGAAATTAATAAGAAAAACTCAGAAGACAAGTTGTTCAAAGGAAAACCAAGAACCCAAACACTCAAATTACAGTGATCTTCTCTTGAAGAAACTATGAGAGCAACACGTAGAAAATCAAAACAAAATTTTCTAATTGGTATTACCAATGACATCAACTACAGACGAAATTCTTCATTTTTTTTTCCATCCTAACCCACACCATCATATAGAAAAACGAACAAGTGAAACTCAACCAAAAAAAAAAAAAAAAAAACCCAACCCATCAACAATTTCTTGGCTCTTAGTACAAATCACCCCCGTGAGAATGAAAAATTGTAAAAAAAAAAAATCACAACTTTACCAAAAAAAAAAAAAAACACCCAGATTAAAAGAACCCATAAATCCATTGCCAAAAAACCCACCATCAGATTTCAATGCCTAAGCTCAAAACCAACTTTTTTTTTAAAAAAAAAAAAAAATTGCAATGTCAATTTATTTTCTATCGTGTTCTCAATATATATGAAAAGTCAGAGGAGAGAGAGAACTTACTGGGAAGTGATTGGGCCGGCGGTGCAGATTGGAGATGTTAGGCAGTGGAGCCGACAAAGGCGTAGTAGGGGTTGATAGATCGTTGGGGGAGAGAAACGGTGGCTGGTGAGTGGCGCCATGGTGGCGATGACTGTGGTTTGGCGTGAGAGTGGTAGCGGCAAAAGCAAGTCAGCAACATCAGGATTTTTTGAAAATTTTGAAAATTAGAGAGAGCTGAGGAGAGGACTGCGGAGTGAAAAGTTGGAGAGAGAGATATGAACACTGGGCTTGCCATTTGCTATCCCCACTCTACCCTACTTTCAATACATACTTTTTGCATTTTATTCCCACCCCCATTGCCCCCCTTTCTTTTGTTTCCACTCTAAATTTTATCCTCATTTTTGGGAACACCCTAACTTTGTCATCTGTTTTACTTTAATTTTTGAACAAAAAGTAAGAAGTAAAGTAAGAGGTAAAAAGTAAGAAGTAAAGTAAGAGGTAATATAATGTAGTTAGTTCACCAATTTTTTGGTTTTATGTTTTCAAATTTAGAACACAGTTTTTCTAAAATTGTATTTGAAATCATTTGTCAAAACACAATTTTACCGCATTTTTTGTTTGACGCCTATTTTAGAAAATAAGTTCTCAAAACTAAAAACGGAGAAAATGGTGTTTGGGAGCAATTTTGTGTTTTTTAAGAATTGAGAACTGACTTAATTTAGTTCTCATTTCTTATAAAACACTAAAAACTTAGGCCTTATTTGGTATATTATTTCAAAAAAAAAAAATACATGTTTTTAAACAATATTACACGTATTTTCATACACTTTTTTATCCACGCATATTTCCACATATGCTTTCAAACAATAAAATACTTATTTCTAAGTGCATGTACTAAACACCCCTTATTTCCTATTTTCAGTCTTATACGGTAAAAATTGGATTCAGCATTTTGAAAACAGGAAAACATTTGCCATACAACATTTCTCTTGGTGGAGCCCACGATTTTTAGAAAATGAAAACAAACAAGTTGAAGACACCTTCACCAAGGCAAAGAGTATTGAGTTGGAATTCCCCACCAAATCCCTATTATTCTTTAGAAAATAATTTAGAGCCTATTTGGTCAAAAAATTTTGTTTTATGTTTTCAAATCTAAAAAATAGTTCTCAAAAATTGTAAGGAATAAGTTTTCAAACACACAATTTTACCTCATTTTTTGTTTGGTACCTATTTTAGAAAACAAGTTCTCAAAACTAAAAACAGGAAAAATGATGTTTTATATAAATTTTTAGTTCCCAAAATTACATGTTATTTTGACAAAAGTAACAATACAAAATTGTTAGGACTACAAAAACCCACTTAAACAAACCCCATAAATCCACCACCATGACTATGTCCTACCACACCAAAACAAACCTAGAAATCTCTATATTAACAACCTAAAATCACGAAAATCATATCATTAAATATAGTTATGTCCTTAGAAAACACCAAAATTGTTTACACCAAAATTGTTTCATGTTTTGAATTTGGAATTTTGAAAACCAAAAACTAAAAATACTTGTCAAACAATATTTCTCTTTATGTGGTCTAAGGACAGAGTTAGGACTTGAAGTTAGGAGAGGCAGCTTTGATGTTAGTTGTGTGTGGTGACTTTAGCATCCGACAACTAATGGTTTTTTTTTTTTTTTTTTTTTTTTTTTTTTTTTTTTTTTATGTATGCGTCCAAGTATGGACAAAATTATTTTGTTAAAAAAATTTTAACGGGTCAAGTTGTTCGTTTTGGGTAAAATTGATTGATTGAGTTTAATTGTTTTAAACTCTATTGGTAATTTTTGTTGTTGAATAATTTTTTCGGGCTTATTTATTTTACTTTAGATTTTAGATCTGGCCTTTAAAAAGAAAAAAATGCTTGAATTACAAACTTTTTTACAAATTATTAATGTGGTGAGTGATTATTAGTAACTAAAAATGCGATGTAGGTGATAAACCCAGGTGCAAACCAATAAAATTTTACTACCGCAACAATTTGTAAAAATGTTATAGAAAAGTTTATGACTAAAGTAGTATACTTAAAAGAATCAATGATAATATTAAGTGGGGTAAAGTGTGATTTTATATAACAAAATTGCTAAAATGAGTGCCTATATATATTAATTTTTTTAAAAAATAAGGGGGCCACTGCCCCCTCGTCCAAGTCTCCCTAACGTGGTCCACAATATTTCTCTTTTATTTGTGGTATTCTTGTGGTGAATAGTGATGAATCCTGTGATATCAGTGAACTGAAAGTCTCCGGCCTTGATGAATTTATGACTGAATCCTGAGAAAACAAACAGAAAACTCAGAGGAGACCGGTGGAGGCCGGCCAAGAACCCTCCGATGGTAAAGTTAGCCTTTTCACTGATGAATTCGTAAACTCAAGTCTCAGAAAATCAGAATCCCTTACCCTTTCATTGGCGAGCCTTTATATAGTATGCGGGGAGCGGTTACTTGTTTGGTAACCGTTCCTACTGTTGGGGAATCCAAAAGGCTCGGAGGTAACTTCCATAACTGACGTGGAAGTTAGTTTGTTCGAGAAGTCTACATTCTACAACGGTTGGACTTGACTAACGACGGTACATTCTTTCACTCAGTGGAGACATGTAGTAGTAGCCTCGTCCATCCTTTAAGGACAGACGGACAGTGGTGAACTCGTTCGTCCATTAAGGATGGACGGACGGTAGTAAGGCTCGTCCATCTTTTAAGGACAGACGGACGGTGAGCTTGGCAAGGCTTTCCCCTCTTCTTATTTTTCCTTTAGACGACGCACATGAACGAGAAAAGACTTTGGAATTTTTGGTTGCACATCAGTTGCCCCCTTGTTCATATGGGTCGTCTAAGGAGACAGGGATGACCAGGCGTTACTTCCCAGAATGTACGTACGTCGAGGTGCCACGTGTCACCTTTTTATTGGCGATGAGTCTCGTCGATTCATTTTTTCGAGGCGAATGCCACATATCATTTCCTGATTGGTTATGTCGTTTTACGTGCCCAGGTCAATCTCCTATAAATAGGGGAGTTCCTCCGTTGCCCTCTACATTTCTAAGATTTTCGTTCTTTGACATTCCTCGTCTAGAGCCTTGTCTGGGAATTTCCTCGCATCCGTAGCCTTCATTCGTCTTAGAGCCAGGTATTCCCACTTCTCTTGTCTTTTAGGTTTTTTTTGATCTTTTCCAAAAAATGTCGTCTAGCGACAGTCTAGAAAAGGCCATAGACGAGTACCAATACGAGACTAGTACAAGTTCTAGTGGCTCTAGTAGCAGTGATGGGGGAATTCTACGGACGAGGAATATGTTTCCGGCGTCCCTGGGTTTCCCTTAGAGGCCATACAACAAGAGATCAGGAAGGCCTCGGGGTCCCAGGCAGGTACCTCGTCCAACATCTCCCCGTCCGTCCCTCCGTCTATTCCTTTGGACGAGGAGGAGGTAACTGTTTTTAGTTGCGCAATAGATATACCTTCCAAAACAGACGAGCAAAGAATAAATAATTTGAGGGCATGGTACCAGATCCCAGACGAGCTTAACCCTAGGCTGCCCGTCCGTGGAGAATGGTGTTGTGATCCTCGTTTTGGGATAGGCGTTTATGAGGCCTATCTCTTGGGGGGTTTAAGATTTCCTTTAAATGCTTTCATTAGGGAATTACTGGTTAGGTTAGGTTTGGGAATATGTCAGTTCAATCCTAACGCATGGAGATTGGTCATCTCTATGCAAGTCCTATGGAGGGAGGTGTTTGGGGGGGACAGTCCTCTTACGGTAGACGAGTTCCTTTACTGCTATAAACCCTCCGAAATTCACCAATCCCTTGGCTTTTACCAGTTTACTGCCAGGGGCAAGGATTGTAGAATGATTAGGTCCCTACCCTCGTCTGACAGAAAGTGGAAGACGGAGTTTTTCTTCGTCTCCAGAAATTGGGCTGGAAACCCTTCAGACGTTGGCCGGGACACCTTTGGCCATTATACTGGGGACCTAGGGAACCTTTGTCCTCAGGGTAAGTTTTTTTTTTTTTTTTTTTGATTTCTTTATTATTTATTATTTTTTTGTATTCTAACTCGTTCTTTTACAGCTGTTGGGCGTCCTTCCCTTAGCAAGTTTCACCGTGATCGCGTCCACAGAGCTCGTCTACACGCAGATAGGAGTTTCCACTCTCTAGTGACGCTTAGACAAGTTGCTAAGTGGGGACTTGGTCCTAATCCTTCTGAAGAGGTACTTGTGCACGAGATAACAGTAAGGAGAAGTAAGCTTCTGACCCAGGACGTGTTTTACACTTTTTCTTTTTGTGTTAGCTCTAAAAACCTTTATTTTTTTTTTTTTTAGGAATGACAACAATGAAAGGTAACAAGGGAAAAGAGGTTGCTGGCGAGGGGAGTCGTCCTGAGGCTAGGGACGCTCGTCCTGACACTGTACCTCAGACTCGTCCGTCTGCTGGGGACAAAAGGAAGTCCCTACCGAGGAATTTGGACTTAGGGAGCCTCCCCAGCTGTCGTGACAAAAGAGTGAAGCAGTCATCGTCCAAGGTGGCCAAGCCTATCCCGCCTCAGCCCAATCTCTCTATCCAAGCAATTGATGTGGACGTCTCTCCACCTATTGAGACAACCTCGTCCAAGACACCTCCTAGGACGATCACGTCTGTCTCGTCTCAGCCTCCTCCGAGGGTATCCTCGAACATAGTTGAAAACGAGGATTTGGCTTGGCAACGTTTCCAGGAAGCTGTGAAGGACGAAGACATACATGCCTGTTATGACATGTCTTTAAAAGATTTTGAACATTCTGGTGTTCATGATCTTTTTAAGGTAAATTTACTTTCGTCTTGTCTTTATTATTTCGTAACCTTTTGGTCATCTAACGAAGCATTTCTCTTTTGCAGGCCATGTCTAAGTTCATCGCAGCGTCTAGGCAAGCCACTGAGTTGGACAAGACGAGGATTTTGCTGGAGACGACCATAAAAAATATGAGGGACGAGAGTAAGAAATGGGCTGGGATTGCTGCTGAGGCTAAGGAGAAGGAAGCGGGGCAGCAAAATTTGATCGCGGAGTTGAGAGCTGATAGAGTGGAGAAAGATACTCGTCTTGATCACCTTCAAAAGAAGAATGACGAGTTGAGTACCTCCCTCTCCAAGGCTAAGGAAGATGCCATTGCGGAGTTCAAAGCGTCCAAAGAATTCACAGACTTATTGGACCGCAACTATGCAGCGGGTTTTGAGGATTTCAGGATGGACGCTGTTGAACACTTCCCCGAGGTGGACTTCAGCTCTATCAAGCTAAACTTGAACGCTGCTACCAGCTCTCTTCTCCAAACCAGCTCTGAGGACGTTAATATTGAAGACGATGCCTCCACCCAGCCACCCAATGCCCCTCCTGCTTAAGAACAAGTTTTTTCAGAATTTTATTTTTTTTATGTTTGATCCTTTGTTTTGGGATCTTTTGATGTAATTCAAGTACACTGAACTCGTCCACGGTTTCTAGGACGAGTTATTAAACTGGTTCTTCATAAGGGGTGTTTGGACGTTGGTTGTCCGCCCTTCAAACAGTTGAGTGGATGTTATTTTTCTTTCATATATGCATGGACAAAATTTTTCATTTTCATATGCAAGGCTTCATACTTGACTCGTCCATATTTGATGCATGTTTTTAAACCATTTATTAAAATTTCAATGGTAATTTCTCGTCCTTAGACTAAAATTTCTTTTATTATGCACCCTGATCGTCCACGGATTTACGGACCTTGCTCGTCCGTGGACTGGGCTTTGGCTCAAAAAATCTCGTCTATGGACTTTACTGTTTATGGCTTGGACGTGCATTATGCCTCGTCCTTCATCTAGATTGTTTAGGGCCTGGACGTGCATTTTGCCTTGTCCTATATACAGACGAGTTTGCCCGGGCAAGTTGGGTTCTTCCTCGTCCTTTGATCTGGACGAGGATGCCTTCATTTTGCTTTACCCTTTTGGACGAATACGCCTTGGGCCCATTATAGGTTCTACCTCGTCCTTTGATTAGGATGAGGGTGCCTTGATCTTGCTTTACCTTCAGGAAAGCTTTAGACGTTACATCTCCGCGTCCAGAGAATTTATTCGTCTTTTTGACAGTTGAAAAATATTTTGTTCTTAGCTACCTTGTAGGTTAGCTTTGAACAAGAATGGCATGGAGATCTGAAATTCACACAACATTTTGTACATTACACATATCGTTTACAGATAAGGCACATACATGTTTGTGCCTTTCATTTAGTTAACTCCATAGCTTCGTCCACAATCATGATAAATAACCACAACATAAACAACAAAGTGATAGTATCAAACACAGAATTAAACATAAGTAGAATATAAAGAGTAGCAAGCTCCAAGCTCGTCCACAGTGATACTCATTCTGGCTCACTTTTACTGGTAGTACTTCCTCAGGTGCTCCACGTTCCAAGGATGTTCTAGCTTTCTCCCGTCCAGGGCCTCCAAATAATAGGATCCTTGTCTTTTAAAGTTGATGACTCTATAGGGTCCTTTCCAATTGGGGCCCAATTTCCCATGAGCTGGATTTTTGGTTGCCAAGGAGACCTTCCTCAGGACGAGATCTCCTATGTTAAAGCGTTTTGGTTTCACCATTGCATCATATTGCCTAGCCATGAGGTTCTTGTACTTCGCTGCCCTATGCTCTGCTTCTGTCCTCACTTCGTCTATAAGATCGAGGTTCAAATGGAGTTGCTCCTCATTATCCTTCTCCTGATATGACATCACCCTATGGTTGGCCATGTGCACTTCCGCAGGTATAATTGCTTCGCTTCCATAGGCTAGGTTAAAAGGGGTCTCCCCTGTAGGGGTCCTCACCATCGTCCTGTATGCCCATAGGAAACCAGGTAACTCATTTGGCCATACTCCCTTTGCCCCCTTAAGACGAGTCTTGATGATTTTCAGTAAGGATCGGTTTGTAACCTCAGCCTATCCGTTTGCTTGTGGATGGGCAGGGGAGGAATAGTGATTGTGGATTCCAAAGTGTTGACAAAAGTCCCTGAAAAGGGTGTTGTCAAATTGCCGCCCATTGTCGGATACTGGTACCTTGGGTACCCCAAACCTGCATAGTATATTTTTCTAGACGAAGTTCTTTACATTCTGCTGTGTAATGCTTGCCAATGGTTCTGCTTCCACCCACTAAGTGAAATAGTCAATCCCTACCACTAAGAACTTCATCTGTCTAGTTCCAAGTGGAAAAGGACCAAGGATATCTAGGCCCCATTGAGCAAAGGGCCACGGGGCCATCATTGGGGTGAGATACTCTGATGGTTGTTTGGGGATATTACTGAATCGTTGGCATTTGTCACATGCCTTGACATAAGCTTTTGCATCCACTTGAACAGTTGGCCAATAGTACCCTGCACGGACGACTTTGTGGATGAGCGATTTGGCTCCCGAATGGTTTCCACAGGCTCCTTCATGAACTTCCCTCAGCACATAGTTTGCCTCATCTGGGGCCAGACACCTGAGATAAGGTTGAGAAAAGCCCCTCTTGTAAAGAACTTCGTCCATAAGGACATACCTGGCTGCTCTTATCCTGAGTTTTCTAGCTTTGTCTTTTGCTTCCAATGAAAAAGTACTTGGAGAGGGTGTTACAGCTTGTGAAGAAATTCAAGGAAGCTAACTTCATTCAAATCCCGAGGGAAGAGAATGCAGAAGTAGATACCTTAGCGAAGGAAGCCTCAGCAACCGGAACAACGGACGAGTATGATGAAATTCAGTACGTCCCAAGTGTAGATCTCCCGGAAGTGCAGCAAATAGGGAATGAAGAAAATTGGATGACCCCAATCGTGTCGTACCTGAAGGACGGAAGACTCTTAGGACGTACTGAATTTCATCATACTCGTCCGTTGTTCCGATTGCTGAGGCTTCCTTCGCTAAGGTATCTGCTTCTGCATTCTCTTCCCTCGTGATTTGAATGAAGTTAGCTTCCTTGAATTTCTTCACAAGGTGTAACACCCTCTCCAAGTACTTTTTCATTCGTTCTTCCTTCGCCTCATATGTCCCATTTATTTGGCCCATTACCAACAGAGAGTCTCCCAAGACGAGCACTGACTTCGCTTCTACAGATTTGACCAATTCTAGCCCTTTAAGCAGGGCTTCATACTTAACTTCATTGTTAGTTGGTCGATATTGTAAATGGACTCTATGCTTCAACTTATCTCCTTCAGGGGATTGCAAAACCACCCCTATTCCTCCTGCATGCTGCGTGGACGAGCCATCTACATGGACCACCCACTTTTTATCCTCCTGCACTTCTTCATCATCGCATCTTGGCGTGAACTCCGCAATAAAGTCTGCCAGGGCTTAAGCCTTAATAGCATGTCTTGGCTGGTATCGGATATCAAACTCGCTGAGTTCGACCGCCCATTGGATCAGACGTCCTGCAGCTTCCAACTTGTTCATGGCTTTCTTAAGTGGGTGATCTGTCATAACGCTGATTACATGGACTTGGAAGTAGTGTCCTAACTTCCTGGAAGCCGTGATGAGTGCGAAGGCCAGCTTTTCCATTAGCGAATATCGTCCTTTCGCCCCCCTCAATGCCCTACTGGTGTAGTATACTGGCTTTTGCATTTTTGCTTCCTCTCTTATCAGTGATGAGCTCACGACATGTGGGGTCACCGCCAGGTATAAAAACAGTTCTTCTCTCACCACGGACGGACTCAGCAGCGGGGGCGTAACAAGATACGTCTTCAAATCTTGGAAGGCTCTTTGGCACTCGTCCGTCCACTCGAATGCTTTCTTTAGAACCTTGAAAAATGGTAAACACTTGTCAGTAGCTTTAGAGACAAACCTGTTGATGGCGGCAACTCGCCCGGTGAGAGATTGAACTTCTTTAATACTCTGCGGAGGCTTCATATCTAGGATTTCCTTGATCTTTTCCAGGTTTGCCTCGATCCCCTTGTGTGAGACCATGAATCCAAGAAATTTTCCTGATACTACTCCGAAAGCACATTTGCTGGGGTTCAACTTCATACTGTACCGCCTGAGTGTGTTGAAGGTTTCTTGTAAGTCGTCTAGATGTTTACACTCTTCCAAACTTTTTACTAACATGTCATCCACATACACTTCAACATTTCGCCTAATCTGAGGATGGAACATGTGATTGACCAGTCGTTGATACGTTGCTCCAGCGTTTTTCAAGCCGAAGGGCATTACTTCATAACAGAACAAGCCTTGACTAGTAACGAATGATGTCTTCTACGGGTCAACCTCGTCCATCCGTATCTGGTTGTATCCTGAGAAAGCATCCATAAAACTAAGTAGTTTGTGGCTTGCGGTAGAGTCCACCAGTTGATCAATGCGTGGTAATGGATAGCTATCTTTGGGGCAAGCCTTGTTCAGATCAGTAAAATCCACACACATTCTCCACTTGCCATTCGCCTTTTTGACCATCACTACATTGGTCAACCAATCTGGATAGTACACCTCTCGTATAAACTTTGCTGCCATCAACTTTTGAACTTCGTCTTTAATAGCATTATCTCTCTCAGGAGCAAACACTCTTTTCTTTTGTCGTACTGGCTTTGAGGATGGACATACGTTCAGGCGATGGGTGATGACATTAGGATCTATTCCAGGCATATCCTCATGACTACAAGCAAATACATCTATGTTCTTCCTCAAAAACTGGACGAGGTCCTCTTTAATCCTTCCTTCTAGATCTGCCCCAACCCTGGTACACCTCTCAGGGTTTCTTTCGTCTAAGGAAATATCTTCCAACACTTTAATGGGTTCTACCACGACCCTCTTTTCTTCAATAGTCATGGTCTGCACTTGCTCATCCGTGGCCAACATAGCTAAGTAACATTCTCTCGCTGCCAATTGATCTCCTTGTACCTGTCCTACTCCATAGTCTGTTGGAAACTTGACTGATAGGTGGTAGGTAGATGTAACTGCTTTCCAACTATTTAAAGTTGGCCTCCCAATTATGGCGTTATAGGAGGACGAACAGTCTACCACTAGAAAATTCACGTCCTTAGTGATTTGTTGTGGATATGCCCCCACTACCACTGGTAATGTAATAGTACCCACGGGCTGCACCTTCATTCTACCAAAACCTACTAGTGGAGAATTCACCGGACGAAGACGGTCTCGTCCTAACTTTATCTGCTGAAAAGCTGGAAGATACAAAATATCTGCTGAGCTTCCATTATCAACTAGTACCCTTCTGGTTGTGTAATCAGCGATGAGCAAGGTAATGACAATAGCATTGTCATGAGGATGGTGGATTCTTTCAGCTTCTTCTTCAGTGAACGTGATTGCCTGTTCGTCCGTGTTTCTATCTCTGGGTGGTCGTCTAGAGAGTTGGACGCTTTGCACCACCTTTAGGTATGTTTTCTTGGACTTGGACGACTGGCCTGTAGAGCTCCTTCCAATAATAACTCTGATTTCTCCGAGAGGTGGCCGTGACGACTCTTCAACTTTTCCCTTGAGTTTTTCGTCCTTGTGGTCTCGTCCAAGGAAACTCCTTAGCTTCCTCTGCCTTATAAGATTCTTAATCTGCTGCTTTAGGTCAAAACACTCGTCCGTATCATGCCCATGGTCTCTATGGAAGCGACAATACTTATTTCTATTGTGCTTATTTGGATCTCCCTTCATTTTTTCTGGCCACTTCAAGGAAGGATCATCCTTGATTTGCATTAGGACTTGATCGAGTGGCATGTTCAATGGCGTATACTGCTGACTTCGTGCTGAGGGGCCTGCCTTCCTGTCTCGATCCTTCTTGTCTTTCGTTCGTCCCTTTTTAAGACGAGGACCTTGTTATGAATGGCGAGTGGGGTTAGCATCCATTTTCTCAACTCTCTTCCTCTTCTTGGCTATGATAGCATCTTCCGCATTCATAAAATTCTGGGCTGAATGGACGAGTTCAGCCATGGTCTGAGGCTCTTGCTCATATAGCTTGTGGATGAACAAGTCAGAGTGAACCCCATTGTGGAAAGCCGCTAGAGGGAGCTTGTCATCCATCTCGTCCACTGCTAAGGCTTCCCTGTTGAACCGCGTAATGAAGGACGGCAAACTTTCATTCTCCCCTTATTCTATGGTCAGCAAACTAGACGAGGAACGCTTGTGCCTCTATCCTCCGATGAAATTGTTGACAAATAACTTGCTTAACTCCTCGAAGGATGTTACTGTGCTCGGAGGTATTTTGCTGAACCACACTCGTGCGGGTCCTTTAAGGGTAGTAGGGAAAGCTCTGCACATTATTTCATCCGGAACCCCTTGAAGGTGCATAGTAGTTTTGAAGGTGGCAATGTGGTCAAACGGATCTCGCGTCCCATCATATGAATCTAAGGAAGGCATCTTGAACTTGGGTGGCAAAGGGTGAGCATTGATGGAAGGCATAAAAGGGGAGTCAGTTCTGTGAACCAAGTCTTCTACAGGGTTGGTCCTCTTCATATTCTCCTTCATCTCATCCATAGTTCTTCTCATTTGGTCC
The DNA here is from genome assembly GCF_932294415.1 of Quercus robur. Taxonomy (NCBI): domain Eukaryota; kingdom Viridiplantae; phylum Streptophyta; class Magnoliopsida; order Fagales; family Fagaceae; genus Quercus; species Quercus robur. Next base: position 41,173,560 of record NC_065543.1, read on the forward strand.
ATCTCCCTTTCCAAGTGAGGCACCCTCCTTGAAGGGGTACCCCTTGACTGGCTTTCAAACTCGACATTCCTCCCATCTTGACTCTGGGCTTGTCCTCCAATGTTCTCATCGCGATGCTGCCTCTTCATGTTAAGTTCTCTAACCAACTCCTGGTTCTGGCGGGTCAACTCCGCCATAGTAGCAGCCATGGATTGCACGTGTTGGACAGAAGGTGGTTGTACGGTAGGCACCGATTGACGGTCGCCTCTGCTTTCTTGAGGGCCTGGGCTAGTAGCCCTTGACCTTGTTCAGACCATTTCAGCCCTTTTGTCAGAGAAAGAAATCGCAGAATCCAACAATGGAGTTCAAACGTTATTCTTTCCCTACAGACGGCGCCAACTGATGAATCCTGTGATATCAGTGGACTGAAAGTCTCCGGCCTTGATGAATTTGTGACTGAATCCTGAGAAAACAAACAGAAAACTCAGAGGAGACCGGTAGAGGCCAGCCAAGAACCCTCTGATGGTAAAGTTAGCCTTTTTACTGATGAATTCGTAAACTCAAGTCTCAGAAAATCAGAACCCCTTACCCTTTCATTGGCGAGCCTTTATATAGTATGCGGGGAGCGGTTACTTGTTTGGTAACCGTTCCTACTATTGGGGAATCCAAAAGGCTCGGAGGTAACTTTCATAACTGACGTGGAAGTTAGTTTGTTCGAGAAGTCTGCATTCTACAACGGTTGGACTTGACTAACGACGGTATGTTCTTTCACTCAGTGGAGACATGTAGTAGTAGCCTCGTCCGTCCTTTAAGGACGGACGGACAGTGGTGAACTCGTTCGTCCATTAAGGATGGACGGACGGTAGTAAGGCCCGTCCGTCTTTTAAGGACAGACGGACGGTGAGCTTGGCAAGGCTTTCCCCTCTTCTTATTTTTCCTTTAGATGACGCACATGAACGAGAAAAGACTTTGGAATTTTTGGTTGCACATCAAATAGTTTCCGAAGGTACTATTGACAGAGATGCTGTTTTGTTTATTTGATGACCCAGGTGGAGATTTCAGTGATGTGTGTCCCAATTATGGAATTTTGTTCTTCACTTTTCAATGCAGCGATCTTCACCCTTTTTTTTTCAAACAAATGTATTATATTTTCACATTATGGCAAGTTATTACTAGTTATTAATATTGGGGCAAAAAAGTAATCTTAGTGTTAAGTTTAAATTTGAACCTATAACAACTAACCACCTATGATTTGTTGTGAAAATATTGTGAACGTAATACCTCTCTCCCTTAATATAAGTTTTACTTTATCTCCCCTCCAAGCAAAACATTCTCTCCCTTAATATAATTTTTACTGCATGGACAGATTTGGAATGTGCCACCTGTCTCACCCCGGCAGGTTTGTAACCTAATTTTATATTATTATTATATAACCTGGGGATCCAAATCCCTTTAAAGCATCTTCTGCCCTACATTTTCTCAGAGCTGCTTCTTCTCCACTTTGAGCTCCTTCTTCTCAGAGTTGCTTCTCCACTTTGAGCTCCTCCTCCTCCAAAAATGCCATCTGTTTCTCTCAAACCCACCTTCAACCCCTACAAATTCCATTTCTCCAAAGCTCCTCATCACAACTTTCCTTCTTCCCAACTCTATTTCTCCAGATTTGCATCTCATAGCAACTTTCCTTCTTCCCTGCTTAGCTTTCCAAATAGTTATAACTCATGCTCTCTGAGTTTAACCAAGAAATGTTATTGCAAAGTTGGATTGTACGAGCACTAGGTATCATCTCCCTTTTTCTCTCTCACTACAAAAAAAAGGGTCTATCCCAGCGTTTGCAAAAGCGCTGGGATAGCCCCAAAAAGCGCCGGAATAGGCCAAAAATGCCTATCCCGGCGCTTTAAACTACCGCACAGTGACAGTTGGTATAGGGTCGTCGGACCTATTCTAGCACTTTTCAAAAGTGTCGGGATAGGTCCCGACGCTTTTCAGACATTGTTCCAACACTTTTACTTGTGTCGGGATAGTCCTCACCAACAGCTTTGAAGACTTGTACCGGCGTATTTCAGGGCCTATATCAGCGCTTTTTAATAAAATAAAATAAAAAGCGCTAGTATAGGTCTGTCTATACTAGCAATTTTATAACCGCCCCTATAGGGTATTTACGAAAATATAAATACAACCTATATCAACGCTTTTAAAAGCGTTGGCATTGGCAGTACCTATTCCAGCATTTTCGAAAGCACTAGTATAGGTCTTCAATCTTCAATGGATAAAATAACAATGCCTATACCAGCGCTTTTAAAATGCCATAATAGGCCCTACTTATGCCATACCCTATTCCAGCAGTTTGTAATTAAAGTGCTGCAATAGGGGTTTTTTAAAAAACATAAAAAAAAAATAAAAAAATTATAGCACTTGTAATGAACCTACAATTCATAGCACCTGTAATCTATACTTTATAGAACCTACAATTCATATTTTCCAATACAATACCACTTTAAACCAACAAACCAAAAATATTTAATTACACCATATCAATAATTACATCCCAAATATCTAGATTATTATACAAAAAATAATACATCCCAAGTTTCTAGAATTTTATAATAAAGTTTCCAACTATGACATATATAGATCAAAGCTTGAAACTTTATTATAAATATCAAAATGTCCAAGTAGTTATTCCAAAATAAGGCCTACCATCTACATCATCATTGCCTAATGTCTGTCATCGGATGATACGTGGTTACCACTGGGAGAATGGACATCCGCTGCCAAATCAACATTACCATCCTACAATATAATAAACGCATAATAGAGTAACCCTATTCCAGCGCTTTTAAAAGTGCTGGAATAGGGTTAACCTATCCCAGTGCTATATGGACAGATTTGGTACGTGCCACCTGTCTCACCCTGACAAGTTTGTAACCTTAAATTATTATTATTATTATTATTATTATTATTATTATTATTATTATTATTATATAACCAGGGGATCCAACTCCCTTTAAAGCACCTTCTGCCCTACCTTTTCTCAGAGCTGCTTCTTCTCCACTTTAAGCTCCTCCTTCTTCTCAGAGCTGCTTCTTCTCCCCTTTGAGCTCCTCCTCCTCTAAAAATGCCATTTGTTTCTCTCAAACCCACCCTTAACCCCCATAAATTCCATTTCTCCAAAGCTCCTCATCACAACTTTCCTTCTTCCCAACTCTATTTCTCCAGATCTGCATCTCATAGCAACTTTCCTTCTTCCTTGCTAAGCTTTCCAAATAGTTACAACTCATGCTCTCTGAGTGTAACCAAGAAATGTTATTGCAAAGCTGGGTAGTACGAGCATTGGGTATCCTCTCTCTTTTTCTTTATCACTACAAAAAAAGGGGCTATCCCAGCATTTGCAAAAAGAGCCGGAATAGGCCAAAAACGCCTATCCTGGCATTTTTTTTCCCAGCGCTTTGAACTGCCGCACAGTGACAGTCAGTATAGGGTCGCCAGACCTATACTAGCGCTTTTCAAAAGCGTCGGGATAGGTCCCGGTGCTTTTCAAACCCTGTTCTAGCACTTTTATTTGTGTCGGGACAGTCCTGACCAACAATTTTGAAGACCTATATCGGTGGATTTCAAGGCCTATACTTGCGCTTTTTAATAATAATAAAAAGCGATGGTATAGGTCTATCTATACTATCTATTCTAACGGTTTTTATAACCGCCCCTATAGGGTATTTACGGAAGTATGAATACAACTTATACTAGCGCTTTTAAAAGCTTCGGGATAGGTATACCCCATAATGGAATGAAGTGACCCTATTCCAGCACTTTTAACAGCGTTGGGATAGGTTAACTCTATTCTAGCGCTTTTAAAAGCGCCGGGATAGGTCTCCTCTATAAGGGAATAGAGTTATCTTATCTCAGCGCTTTTGAGAGCACTGCGATAGGGTTAACCTATTACAATGCTTTTAAAGTTTCAGGATAGTATCTTTTCAAATAAGAAAATAATTTAAAAAAAATCAGTAATTCTAACCTATAGTAGCGGTTTGAAAATGCTGCAATAGGGCTTCCTATACCAGCGGTTTTGGAAACCGCCACTATAGGTCTCCTATTGCAGCGATTTATGAAGCGCCAGTGTTGAAATGCCGTAATAGGATTTCCTATACCAACAGTTTCAAAAAGCTCTGCTACAGGTTCCTCTATTACGGTGGTTTTTAAAAGCGCCGGGAAAAAAACGTTGCTATAGGACTTTTTTTGTACTGTCTTTGTTCTTTTTTCTATTACGGCGGTTTTTAAAAGCCCCGGGAAAAAAACGTTGCAATAGGACTTTTTTTGTATTGTCTTTGTTCTTTTTTCTCTCTTTTTTCTGTGTTGATTTTTTTTTTCTCTCTCTTTTTTTGTGTTTTTCTATGAAGAAGCCGCTCTTGCAACTGTTGCTTCTGATTCTCCTACCATGTATTGTGTGTGTATATATATATTATTATTTTCCTGTCATGAACATAATACAAATACAATAATACTTAGATATTTTTTCTTACGTTTTTGTTTAGATTCTGGTGTAATGTGAAGGGATATAATATAATATAATATATATTTGGGGTTATTGATCTATTTTTATTAGGGCATTGCTCCAAATTAAATAAAAAATAAAAAAAATAATTCATGTTTCTATTTTCTTGATTAGTGCTATTTGTAGTGGGTTTGGGATTCATTTTTCTTTGATTTGAATTTTATTTATTTTATAACATAATATATATTTGCTATTTTGTTTTTTTTTTTTTATTAGCTATTGGTTTGAAGTTTGTCTTAGGTTGTTGTGTGTTGGATTTAGTGTTGTGGTGTATGTATGTCTCTGGTAGTGTGTGTTGTATAATATTTGTAACCTTAAATTATATTATTATTGTTATTATTACTATATAACATGGGGATCCAAATCCCTTTAAAACATCTTTTGCCCTATCTTTCCTCAAAGCTGCTTCTTCTCCACTTTGAGCTCCTCCTCCTCCAAAAATGTCATTTGTTTCTCTCAAAACCACCCTCAACCCCCACAAATTCCATTTCTCCAAAGCTCCTCATCACAACTTTCCTTCTTCCCAACTCTATTTCTCCAGATCTGCATCTCATAGCAACTTTCCTTCTTCCTTGCTAAGCTTTCCAAATAGTTACAACTCATGCTCTCTAAGTTTAACCAAGAAATGTTATTGCAAAGTTGGATCGTACGAGCACTGGGTATCCTCTCTCTTTTTCTCTCTCACTACAAAAAATGGGCTATCGCAACGTTTGCAAAAGCGCTGTGATAGCCCCAAAAGTGCCAAAATAGGCAAAAAATGCCTATCCCGACACTTTAAACTGCCGCGTAGTGACAGTCGGTATAGGGTCGCCAGAGCTATACTAGCACCTTTCAAAAGTGTTGGGATAGGTCTCGGCGCTTTTCAAACACTATTCTGGCGCTTTTACTTGTTTCGGGACAATCCTGACCAACAGTTTTGAAGACTTGTATTTCAGGGCCTATACTTACGCTTTTTAATAATAAAAAAAAGCGCCAGTATAGGTCTATCTATACCAGCGGTTTTATAACTGCCCCTATAAAGTATTTACGAAAATATGAATACAACCTATACCAGTGCTTTTAAAAGCGTTGGCATAGGCAATACCTATTCCAGTGTTTTCGAAAGCGCTAGTATAGGTTTTCAATGGATGAAATAACAAGGCCTATACCAGCGCTTTTAAAATGCCGTAATAGGCCCTGCTTATGCCATACCCTATTCCAATAGTTTGTAAAGCTCTGCAATAGGGTTTTTTTTTTTAAATAAAAATAAAAGAAAAGAAAAAAAAATTTATAGCACCTTTAATAAACCTACAATTCATGGCACCCGTAATCTATACTTTATAGAACCTACAATTCATATTTTCCAATAGCAAATACAATACCACTTTAAACCAACAAACCAAATATATTTAATTACATCATATCAATAATTACATCCCAAATATCTAGATTATTATACAAAAAATAATACATCCCAAGTTTCTAGATTTTTATAATAAAGTTTCCAACTATAACATATATAGATCAAAGTTTGAAACTTTATTATAAATATCAAAATGTCCAGGTAGTTGCTCCAAAATAATGCCCACCGTCTACGTCATCATCGCCTAATGCTTGTCATTGGATGATACGCGGTTATCACTAGGAGAATGGATATCCGCTGCCAAATCATCATCACCATCCTACAATATAATAAACGCACAATGGATTAGTTTTCATCAGTGTATTAGTATTTTTTCCGTCCAACCATTAAATCACATCTATTTATAATTATTGTGAATGTCAAATTTTTTATCAATTTATAATATAAAACTCATGAATCCATGCATTTAATAAATTCAAAACAACATTAAAAGCAAAAAAAAAAAAAAAAAAAAAAAAAAAAAAAACTATAGTTTTGAATAGTTTACTAATGAGATGGTTTTATCTCCTATCATTTTGAATAGTTTTGGACATTTTTTGCGTTTACGGGGGCATTTTGGTCACTTTTTCGATTTATGGGGGTAATTTGGTCTTATTCAAGTAATCAAGGGTATTTTGGTCTTTTTCAAATTTTTTTGGGGGGGGGGGGGGGGGAGGGGTACTTTGGTTATTGCCCAAGTCTTAGGAGGGTATTGGTCATTTATTATGAGAAATCCCTCGTCTAGCGCTTTTTAAAGCGCCGGGATAGATATACGCTATAATGGAATGGAGCAACCCTATTTCAGTGCTTTTAAAAGCACTGGAATAGGCCTCCCCCATAAGGGAATAGAGTAATCCTATCCTAGCGTTTTTATAGCGCTGGAATAGGTGAACCCTATTCTAGCGCTTTTAAAAGTGCCGGGATAGGTATACCCCATAATGGAATGGAGTAACCCTATTCCAGCGCTTTTAACAGCGCTGGGATAGGTTAACTCTATTCTAGCACTTTTAAAAGCGTCGGGATAGGACTCCTCCATAAGGGAATAGAGTAATCCTATCCTAACGCTTTTGAGAGCACTGGGGTAAGGTTAACCTATTACAACGCTTTTATAGCATCGAGATAGGATCTTTGCAAATAAGAAAATAATTATAAAGAAAAAATGGTAATTCTGACCTATAGCAGCTGTTTGAGAATGCTGCAATAGGGTTTCCTATACCAGCGATTTTGGAAACTACTACAATAGGACAATTTTTTTGTAGTGTCTTTGTTCTTTTTTTTCTCTCTTTTTCAATGTTGTTCTTTTTTCTCTCTCTTTTTCTGTGTTTTTCTGTGAAGAAGCCGCTCTTGCAACTGTTGCAGCGAAAGAAGTCGCTCTTGTAGTTGTTGCTTCTGATTCTCCTACCATGTATTGTGTGTGTGCATATATATATATATATATATACATATATATATTATTTTCCTACCGTGAACATAATACAAATAAAATAATATTCAGATATTTTTTCTTACGTTTTTGTTTAGATTCTAGTGTAATGTGAAGGGATATAATATAATATATGTTTAGGGGTATTGATCTATTATTATTAGGGCATTGCTCCAAATTAAATAAAAAAAATTCATGTTTCTGTTGTTCTTGATTACTGCTATTTGTAGTGGGTTTGGGATTCAATTTTCTCTGATCTGAATTTTATTTATTTTATAACATAATATATATATATATATATGCTATTTTGTATTTTTGTTTATCAACTGTTGGTTTGAAGTTTGTCTTAGGTTGTTGTGTGTTGGAGTTAGTGTTGTGGTGTATGTACGTCTTTGGTAGTATGTGTTGTATAATATTTGTCATGAGGTCATGTGTTGTTACTTTTCTAAGTCTTGTTGTACTCTCTGCTTGTTCTATCTAATAAAATGTCTCCTTTTATGCAAAATATAAATATAAATATATATATATATATATATATATATGTAGGGACACAAAATCTGTAACGGCCCAGCGACGATGTTGGGCTCGCACACGGAAAGTCCCTCACAATAATATTTGTAGAGAGTGGGGTTAAAAAGCCAGCGTTGGATCACAGGATGGCATTTTGGGCCGGACTTTAGATGAACCAACATGAGATAAAGCTTTGGGCTGGATATTCAGGCCCTTCGATCTTGTATTGAGGAGGGACTGGCTCCTTGGATAGTGTCCGAGGAGCGGTGGTGTTGTCCCCGATTGCCCGTCGGCGGGTTTTTTAGGTGATGTCCGGCGTATATTCTTCAGACATTCTCTTTCATCAAGTTCTTTTTCAGGAGCTCCATGGGAGTCCCCCCTTTTGGTCACATAACATTTTCTTTTATACTAGCCTACGTTCGTCGTCCTTCGTCCACGTGTAGGGTCGATCTTTCCAGGGCAGATATCTGTCCCATCAGTCTAATCTCTGAATTGTGGGAGATGGTCCATAAAGCCTAAAAATCCGGCTCTGTCTGGGGCGATGTCATGTCAATGAAGGATATTTAAAGACTATTTCCGTGAGATATTTTCTGATCTTTCAAGTCTGCCTGTATCCCATTCTTGTCAATGGGGTTCTGGGCTTTCCGAGGACTGAGCGGTCCTCGGACGTACCTTTGAACCACACCGGGCTCACTATTTTTGGGCTTGGGCCCTGGCCTCCTTTAGTTTGGTGACCTGTGGACTCCCCATAAGCGAGCGAGCCGGGCCCATAGACTGTTGGGCCCCACAATAGCCCCTCAAAACCCTGCTGTCCAACGTCTTGGTTGGAAAGGTGGGTTTTGGTAATACCGAGCCTTGACTGCGGCTCATTTAATTCGGCCCTTGATCCACGTTGATGACTCTTCACCTCCACGAGGGATGCGCCGGTCTACGAGCCGTTTTTCCTGGATTTATGTACGTGGCCGTTATGCCGCGTGGTTATCTGCAACGTGCCTTTAATCTCTTACCATTTACGAGACCTTCCAGATGCAACGGTTACTGATGGTGTGGGAGAACGAAACGGCGCGTCATACTCTGGATTTCCTTGAGGATTTGAATGTGTCTCATACCCTCTTCTTCGTCCCCTATATAAAGAGAGAAGACAGAGGGTGACCCTTTCATATCCGAATCCCTCACGTTCTTCCCAGAATCCACTTCCTCCATCCGGTTACTCCCTATTCAATAATACTTATCTCATAATATTCCACCATGAACAAACCCTTCCTTTCCCAGAAACGCCATGTCCCAACAACACTCGAGATGGCTCGGTCGGGGCAAGGGTGGCGGAGGCTTAAGATTTGCCTCCCCATTCTTCTAGCCAAAATCCGAAGCAGGGACTCGTCACACCCCATTCCTGGTGTGACTGAGTCGAAAACATCCCTTGTCATCTCCATCTGCTCTCTCATGAGCATACCTAATAAGGCTCCCCTTCTCCCTCTTTTGCTCCTTTTACTTTCTTTTCATTGCTTCCCTCTTCTTCTCCTCCTTCCCGCTCATGTCCTCCATCTTCTTTTTCCCTTGCATTCTTCAGTGACAAGAGCTTGCTGAAGTGCTTCCATGTCTTCCAATTCTTCTTCCTTCTCCTTCATTATTTTTGTATAAGGATCTTCTCCTGATACGAGCAGTACTGAGGCATAGAGTTCAGAAAGACTTTGAAGGCGAATTCAGAAGACACCTGATGGTTTGCTTACTTGTGTTACGGATGTTGTTACTGTTTTAACAGTTCATTTTTTGTATAGGCTTGTTTTAGCCCTTCCTTGTACGTTGTAACAATTTTTCATATTAATAAAAATTACTGTTACTCTATTTCGTATGTCTTGTTTATATATTTTAACAAATGTGAAAGCGCTGCTCGGCATAATAGTATAGCACTTCAATCGATAATAAATAAGACCAAAGTAATCGTTGATAAAAAGATGCCACGATGACTTTAACAAAATTATTATTCAACATAACGATCCGACCAGTGAGGAATGAGACTTATCTTGAAATTAGCAGTGATGGGTGTTAAATGCTCGATGAGGTGTGAGAAATATTTATCCGAGGACATGTTACCCATCGGATGAATGGCCTCCTTAGGTTGACGATCACTAGGTTGCTCTGCCATCTCCATGATGCACGAGCCTTAACCTATTCCATTATTTAAGCCGGGAAATTCCTTCATTAGGGCAGTTGATTTCCCAAGAAGCCTGAGTCCGAGGACTTTGCAAAACCTGGGTTTTGTGCAAGGCCTATGCGTTTTATCTTATGTACTTGACTTTTCTCCCTTTAGGCCTGAGTCCGAGGACCATGCAAGCCTTAGGTTCTGTCCAAGACCAACGTCTGCATTAGTACTTGGTTTCCCCTCTTAGCCTGAGTCCGAGGACCATGCAAGCCTTAGGTTCTGTCCAAGACCAACGTCTGCATTAGTACTTGGTTTCCCCTCTTAGCCTGAGTCCGAGGACCATGCAAGCCTTAGGTTCTGTCCAAGACCAACGTCTGCATTAGTACTTGGTTTCCCCTTTTAGCCTGAGTCCGAGGACCATGCAAGCCTTAGGTTCTGTCCAAGACCAACGTCTGCATTAGTACTTGGTTTCCCCTTTTATTAGGCATTTCCCGAGGTGCCGAACAGGGTGTCCCTGGGCCTCCATGCAAAGCGGGCCTGGGCCGCAAATTCAATGGACTCGCAGATTAAGAGATATTTCTGCAACCTCTGGCCATGCAGTACTTCTCTGACGCCCCAAGGATCGAGGCGCGCCTTTACGAGGCTCTTTGAATCTCTTGGCTGCAGTTGACGTTGGAAGTTGAGCCAAGACCACTTTGTCTGTAGTGCTCCTTGGGACGCCGCATGAGTTGACTGCCATCATCTTGTCTTTTCAAATAAATAGGAGGGAGAAAAGGTTGCTTTATATATATACACCCCTCCTTTTGGTTTTCTCTTACATCACGCCTTCCATATCCGGAGTCCTCCTTTCTTGGCATAACATGTTGAAAACAAGGGTTGGGAAGGAAGAACTTCCTCCGCCGCAGAAGCGCCGTGTCTTCATGAGGCTTATAACAGTAAGGTATGGGCACAGGAAGCACAAGTTCAGGGGAGTACTCCATCTCCACCGAGAGGGAAAGGAATCTTCTCCTCTTTCAGTCAAAATCCGAAGCAGGTTCTGTCCTTGCCAGAGTTTTGGTGCGGCAGAAGAAGGGTTTTTCCCCATCAGCGCCTCTGCTTTGCGGTAGGCGTATATTTAGAGAAAGCCCCACCACCTCCAACTCCCTACACCTTTTCTTCAACGGTGTCAGGTTCAAGTTGGGTCTCTTTGGCTACCTGAGTTATGGGCAGGCAAGGGTGCGGGGGAAGAATAAGGTCTCGGAGCTGTAGCCAACCTCTCCTCCGACATACCTCCTCGGCTTTCTCCAGCTTTCTTGTATTTTTCTTTTTCTTGCTTATGTAGTAGGCTTCGACGTAGGCCGATTCCAGCTTTTCATTGTACGCTGTACTATCTCTTCTTCATAATAAGAATGGAAATTTCTTTACTTGTTTTGAGCACTGTTTCTTTGACAACACTGTTTCTTGAATGGGTGTGCCCAATGTGTGCGTTTCTTCAAGAGTATTTAGAGCCAAATGGCTTGAAGCATAATTCAACTAACTCCAATTTATCGACAATACCAGGCATTACATCGATAATTCATAATAAATGAAACTTAAGAAAACTAACCGAGATATCAGTTGGATATTCTGTGATAAGCGCGTGAATATCGTCCAAGGCTGATGATTTCTAAGCAATCCATCTGAGCAATCGACTGGGATATAGGGGGTTCCAGTGATGTCTTCATTGTACTTGGTTTCCCCATAGGCTTGGGTC